>NW_018408910.1:1436517-1467700 GCF_002113885.1 Mizuhopecten yessoensis | reverse complement strand
GGGGGGGGGGAGGAGGGTGTATATGTGAGAGTTTTCTCTTTCAATATGAGTGACAAATATTAACATTATGGATGTGTTTAATCTTGAAATGAAATTGAGGTAATTATATATACATAATTAGATAATAGTATGAATGAGTGGTCACTTGTTGAAGATGATGATGAGGAAGACGGGTGTCTATTGTGTGAAATATATCCTAGATTGCCCAAAATACTTAAATATTTACGCGTAATGCTATGTATGCCATTACCTGCAGACCCTCTGCATCGATCCTCCAAATATTTATTTGGAACAGTCCATGAGGCCAATCCTGTTGACAAATGTTAGTTCAAATCTTCATTCGCAGCAATTGTTATGATAAATAATGTTTTCATTTTTAAACACGAGGTGGGTCTTTTTTAACGTCGTATTAATAGCTAATGTCATTTAAGGACGTGCCTCAATGTGTGTTGCCTCCTTGTATTAGCGCGGATTCGATGCCGAATTTATAGTGCTGTCTCGACGCAGTACCATGCCGAAGGCACCCAGCACAGTATCTCGCCCGGTCACATGTTGCTAGTCCCCGAACGCTTAACGCTAAACAAAGAACAACTTCCATTTTTAAGGATTTTGGGGACAGGACTCATTGCCTTCCTCACCTGAGCAAGCGTTCAATATTAACGCCAACAGTGAGGTATTGCCAAACAAGGAGCTAGTAAACAAAAGGCAGTTAGAAATAGAGAGAAATACATAGATCCAAAAAATTGCTATTGATGCTGCAGCTTAATTTTTGGCGCTTTTGTGTCCCCAAATTGAGGGCACAAAAGAAAATCCCCAATTATGCAGGAGTTCTCACATTCGTCGCCTCTTACGGTACATTTAGTTGGTAACAGCAGGTGAATTCATTCTCGATTCCCGACCTGCAGTGATGTGACTCCTTTAATAGACATATTAGTGGAGAGGAGCAGAAAAATGTACGACCAGACCGGGGTTCAAACCTAGGATGTCTGAAATCTTGAGCTACCTGCATTGCTTACTTTTGAGAACTCATCCCCACAGACAACATAATTATGAACCCAAATTGATCACAGGCATAACATTTAGTGGCAGGGGAAAAGTGCATGGCCAGACCAGAATTCAAACCGGTGACTCTCCGAACTCTAGAAGGACAATCTACCAATTGAGCTAAATGGTTACTGACGATCGACCCAGTTCCGCTACACTAGAAGTTAGTGAAAAGTTTTGGTTATCATCTAGTGGTAAGTCCCTGGATTTGATTTCATTTGTCAATTTTTTGCAATTATGCCACTAGTGAACAAGGCTTTGCGACATCATCTTCCATTGTCATAGTTCATGGCATTTGTTTCCTCGATTCGAAAGAGGAATAATGTTTTCAGAACAATGTGGGATATAATGGTCGTGATGGTTGATTATGATGTTTATGTTCTTAGTTAGTTGATTTAAAAAGTGTAACAAATGCTTAGTAAACCTCGTGTATCAATGCAATTTGAAAATCAACTAACTCGAGTTAACTTAATATGATAACTAACACATAATGACCTTAGCTGTTAATAACACGTTAAACAAAACAATAGGCCCAATGGACCTGAATCGCTCACCTGGTAATAACACTTGTAATCTAAAAAGTGGACTAATATACAGCTACAGACAAAATATCCGTTCGATTCATTATAATCTATTAAATGATTTAAACATATGAAGCATGTGACCTTGAAAGTCGAACAAGGACATTGGGTTGAACAGAGTGTTTACCTTTCGTCCCAGCATGCTTCTAGCCAAATTTCATTTCCCTGGACCTTTCAACAAGTAATTTTACAAAAAATTTGAACAAACTTGGTAGTCCTTTATCCCATCTAACTGGCAAAGTATCATAACCCTAGACCTCTTGGTAATTCAGAAGAAGTCGTTTAAAGGTTTTAAACATATTTGACCCCTGCTACCATAAATATATGTCAAGGTCATTCGTTAGAACAAACTTGGTTGCCCGTTAATTCGGCATGCTACTGGCCAAATAGCATTATCCTATGCCTCTTGGGTATTCAGGAGAAGTTATTTAAAGGTTTAAACATATTTGACCCCTGTGACCTTGAAAATTGGTGAAGGTCATTTGTTTGAACAAACTTAGTTGTCCTTCATGCCAGCATGTTACTTGCCAAATATCATTATCCAATGCCTTTTTGTTATTGAGAAGAAGATGTTTATAGGTTTTTAACATATTTGACCACTGCGACCTTGAAAAAAGATGAAGGTCATTTGTTTGAACAAACTGGGTTGCCCTTCATCTGAGCATGCTCCTGGCTAAATATCATCATCCAAGGCCTTTTGGTTATTATGAAGAAGTTTAAAGGTTTTCAACATATTTGACCCCTGTGACCTTGAAAAAGCGTGAAGGTCATTAGTTTGAACAAGCTTGGTAGCACTTCATCCAGCATGTTACTGGCCAAATATCATCATCCTAGTCTAAAATATACAATCCCTCCACGTTATATATATGTACCGGAGTTTTAACCTTGGATACCTTTATCGTTTTATGACTTTAGACGACCTCCATGTTCCCCCCACGCTGTCCAACGGTGGAGTAGCGGTGTAGTGTGGAGTCACGTTCCACCGTGGATTGCTGGTGGGGGACTAAACGTGGAGTCACGGAGGCGGGAAAAAAACACCGCCGCGAAACGTGGAGATCGTATGCCTCCATGCGGTGTGTAGTGCTGTTATTACACGGAAACGAAGCGCGGCAGATAATGACGTTTTTCATTATTCAAGGGGACATAACTCCGCCAAATTGGGTCCGTGAAAGTGGTCATCGAACCTGGCTGAGCCCTTAAGGCATTTGACCCTGTGACCAAGTTTGAAGAAAATCTTTTAATATTTTTTGTAGTAATTACACGGAAACGACGCGCAGCAAATAATGACGCTTTTCATTATTCAAGGGGCCATAACTCCGCCAAATGGGCTCCGCTGAGAGTGGTCATCCAACTTGGCCGATCCCTTGTGACCAAGTTTGAAGAAAATCGGTTAACATTTGTTGTAGTAATTGCACGGAAACGCAGCGTGACAGACAGGCAGACAGAAAAACCTAAATTATTATAAAAATTGACACAGAACAGACAACGGACGCTGCGACACGGCATAAGCTCACTTTGTCCTTAGGGCGAAGTTAGCTTAGAAAAGAAAAGTACAAAATATTGCATATGTTCGACTCGGGATCGGTTAAGTTATATTGTGTTAAACGTCCTTTCAGCAGCGAAGATAATTTAAGGACGCGCCGTCGTGTATTTTGTGTATGCTTGCAGATGTGTATACGTGTCGGAAGCAGGGAATGTTGGTGTATTTGCCGTTTTGTGGTAGCTGTGATCTGATTCCTACTTTGTAGTGCTATATCACCGACGTACCATGGCGACGGCACCCAGCACAGCACTCCGCCCGGTTCCATAATACTGACGTATGTCATTATACTGTTGCCAGATAGAACACAAAGCTTGTAAATTTTAGAAAAAGGAAAACTAGAAAGTTAAAGCAAATTAACACATTACCTCCTTTCTTGATATGCATCAGTGTATACACGACAATCCACAGTTGTATCTTCATATCGCCTCTTTCTAGCTGCACCTAAAACAAACGAAACGTCCTATTATTATCTACCTAAGGATTGAAACTACCAACAATCGTAATTATGTTTAACTAATATATACCTATATATAACTACATTATACTAAACTTATATAGTTAATAATTGTGCTGAAGTTCTTATATCTTGTATCTGTGTACAGGGAAATACTATTTAGTAAATAAGCACACATTATTAAGAATGCATGAACCAATGAGTCAATACGATAGTATCGATTCTGTGTTTGTTAAGCGTCAGATCAATTTTGGGCTCTTCGAATTCCCTCACGCAGCAGACAGGCAAAATAATTTCTGCAGGGGGCCCCACCTTAGTCGCCCTTTGCGATACCCACTTGCTTTTTTAGTGCACCTGAGACAAAGTCTCAAGTGACCTATTGCGATCGCCTTTTGTCCGTCGTCGTCCGTCGTGCGTCCTTAAACAATTTACCTTTTCGACTTCTTCGATTTGATTCCCCTGAACCAATTTCAATAAAATTTTGCAGAAAACTTCCATGGCCAAAGGTCAACCAAAATTGTGAATTATATGCCCCCAGCCACCAGGGGCCTGAGGAGCGAGGCCAAACAGAGTCAAACTGACTAAAATTTCAAATATCTTCTTCTCGCGATTCAGATACTGTAGAATCAAATACTCTTCATAGATGGATTTGGGTTAGCATTATCAGTATTGGATAGCAGTTTGATAGTATGCACATATCAAAATGTATTATGGTTTATAAAGGCAAATGATACTTTGAATATAACATGTTGATAACTTGATTGAAATTATAACCCTGAGTTGACAGTTTGATACTTTGACAATTTTGAATCAGCCCTATCCCTAAGGGCTGTAGGGCGGGGCCCGAAGGAGTCAGTGTGCTAAACATTTTTTTATTTTACTTGTTTAGAATCAGAGGTGCTAGTTTCAAATACTTTTCAGTCTTAAATCTGTATGCTAGATATTGAATAAGGTGGTTTTATTGATTTTTATCACTTTGAATAATATTTCTGTTCATGTTTTAAAAACAAAAATCAACTCTCTGTATAAAAATATCAAAACTCAGGTGACCGTTAAGGCCCATGGGCCTCTTGTTTCAGTATGTAGTTTGATTTAATTTGGATGAAGTTCTATCAACAGCCAGTCATCGAAGGAGGTTAAGTTTTAACATATCGTATTGTTCAATGATACCAAGAGTAAGACGACAAGTAATTTCAACTTAATGTTCTCTGTTAAATACATATTGTACAAATAATGTACATACATTTTTGTTAAAGAGACCTAATAAATATGATGGGCGGGTGGGGTTTGAGAACGGTAGAAGGATGAGGCGGTGAGGGTTGGGGATATTAGCTAGAAAAAAATCATATAAAGTGTGTAATTGGCAATTTTGAAATGTTTCAATATGAACGGAAGCAATGGGTTCTGTACCCTGGCCGAGACATACTAGAGTCTGTAAAAATGGTAGTTTTTACTCCTGCTTAACGCTCAGCAATTTAGGAGTGGGACCACTGGTTTGCCCGTTGTCAGTATAATGTGACCAGGTCCTTCTGGGTGTCGTGTAAGTATGTTTCAGTGAGGTAACACTATAAAGTCGGCATCAGTTCCGCGCTTTTACAAGGAGACCAACACGAACATATCGCAACCTCCCAAAACATACATGCATGCACTACACGCATGCATCTTGCACACATGGGAGGCCGTCCTTAAATTACCATAGCTGTTAATAGGACGTTAAACAATACTAAACTAATCCCCTACAGAATTGGGCACGCAAAAACAAAATCTGCTACACCCATTACAACATTTAGTATATTTATCTTTCTTCCTACATTCCCTTATAAACGTTCAGGGTTCACCCGTTGTCCGTATAATGTGACCGGGCGGAATGGTGGGTTGGGTGCCTTCACCATGGTATTGCAGTGAAATAGCACTCTAAAGTCTTCATCAAACAAGGAGGAAAATAAACCAACACATGGTGTCTCTGTCACATACACAACACACATGGAGGGACGTCCTTAAATAACCTTAGCTGTTAATAGGACGTTAAACAGTACAAAACCAAACCAATCTGTGAAATAGCATTAACAATACGGACCACGAACGAAGTGCAATATGAATACAACACCATCGATGACGATGCGCTTAGAATCCGTTCATTATTAACGTTTGATTATAAATGCGAATAATTGAATTTGTTCACAATTGAGTTATCAACGCAATGGTATGAATTTCGGGGATCATAACGAGGTGAATAATGTTAATATGCATTTTTGTTACTGTTTTAAGCACATAAACTTAATAAAATAGTTAAAACGTTAGTCACGGCAAAACCGTAGGTGTGCTAACAGAGTACAACAAAGATAAAAGATAAAGATAGAAACACAATAGCTTCACACACAGGATTATAAGTATACAGAACTTACATTAAAAAACATGTAGATACTTTAACACCATGCCTACCTTATTGTTCTCTTTCAACGTGTGCCCAGCTATCGATATAACCAATGCATGCCCAACTATAGTTATTTATAAACAAAATCTGGCATAATGCACGTACCAACATGCACCAATGTCTGCCTCGGGTTAGCCAATCAGAAAACGAAAAGGAAAGTGTATATTTCTTTTTTCTCAGGCTGTAGCTCCCTTCGACCTGTGTTTGTGCGACAATCGCTGTTGCGGGGCACTTTAACTCCGAACAAAAACAAAAACACGATATTTTATCTCTCCATATATTATGATTATTTGGAATCCCTTGCTATTCCTACATGAATAATCAACGATATCCTGTAATAAAGTTAATCAATATTTCGTAATCAGTGTCCTGATAAAGTGTCTGCTACGTATACCTACATCGCTTCACGCTACCCATGCTTCGGCAGGTTACTGATGATATTTTTTAATTTAATTAAATACACACGGATATGTACGCCACGGAAATATTTAATCGGCTATGTTTTCATCTCGCGGTAGAGTCCCATATGGTCTATTACAGTCATGTATTGTTCTCAAAAATAATACCAACTAAACCGCTTATAAATAAACATGAAATACTCATTACAAAATAACAATCTGTAAACCATGTCAAGTTCATGTGGCATGGTTTTTGAAGATTTGTCGTAGAATACAATGACTTGATTGCATTCTGTCGTATGGTCCTAGTTGGGAGCCAACCAATGAGAAACTCGTCCAGACATTTATGAAGACGTTTCAACGCTGTAACTGTTAATGCGTGGTCCCACGCTTGGTTTGGTTTAGTATTGTATAACGTCCTATTAACAGATAAGGCCATTTAAGGACGTTGGTCAAGGGCATAAAAGCATGGTTGATTTAAATATAATTCGGGGACGAATAGGTTTGGTCCGGTTTAGTATAGTTTAATTTTGTTTGGTTAGGTTTATTATTGTTAAACGTCCTATCAACAGCTATGGTCATTTCAGGAAGGCCTCCGCTGTGTGAAAGATGCATGCGTGTAGTGTATCCGTGTGCTTTTTGGGAGGCTGCGATATATGCGTGTTTGTCTCCTTCTGATAGTGCGGAACTGATGCCGACTATATAGTGCTACCACACTGAAACAACCTGCCGAAGACACCCAGCAGGACACACCATCCGGTCACATTATACTGACAACGGGCCAACAGACAGGCCCGTTGTATCCATGGACTTGTGCAATTGAAGAAAAAGATCCCTCCTGTTTTATCTGGGAAATAGAACTAATATCTGTTTTTTGTCCAAATTAAGGACTGGGAACTTACAACGAATTATGTTCTGACCATGTTTTTAAATTTAAATGCAAATCAAATTTGATCACAATAAATGTAGAACTGCATTAATTAAACAAACGGGAATAAGTCGATTAACTAGATTACTGACAGGTCAGCAGGGGCCCCGCTGTATGCCCGACAGTGTATCTCCCGTATAAACACCAAGCAAAAGCAAAATTTATCATTTTGAATTTAGTAATATTGATAATACGGCCTTATTCATGTAGAGTGTGACAAACGGCAAATGTGAAAAGCTGACTCCGTACTCACACAGTTGCGTATTTTTCTGCATGAAATATACTTAACAACGATATAGAAAGTAATCAATATTTTTAGTTCATAGGTTTAAATATGAATTATTATATAAGCGTATACATTTTAGCTAACCTGCCCGAATGGCAAGTAAGCTTATACCACTGCGCAGCGTCCTCGTCCGTCAACTTTTCCTTTAAAACGCTACTTGTCCTGAACGGCCAGGTAGATTTGGACTAAATTTGGGGGAAGGGGACTCAATATTGTATAAATGGTGGGAGTGGCTCCCTATGGGGCAGAGAGGTAGGGCCGAATAGGAGAAATAGAGGTAAAACTTTAAAATCCCTCTTCTACCAAAGGGATTAAGCGATTTTATCCTGAAGCGTGACCTTGTACTGCCCTCAAAATGTGCATATTAAAGTGTTCCCTGAACGTTTTGCTATATCAAGCTATAGAAATACTTCATGCAATATAAGAAAAGGCTAAGGAATGCGAACGTCGAATAGTTGACTCCGTTTCCGAGATATTATGATTTATCTGAAAAACACACCTTTGGCTCAGTGGCGATCGCCTCGATATGGGTAACCAACATCTGTGACGGCACAAGTGGAATATACCGGGAAGCTTTGATCGTGCGTTCGATATGTGAGATTTTTAGCTACTTATATGATTTATTCCGTCGGCAATTACTTGTGTAGGAAATATTTACAGTACGACATATATATGAATGATTTTATTTATAATTATAATGATGAAATGAGTTCCTACTGAAGCGGCAAACGATGGGCTGTATGCGGATGTCTGAACACACATCTAGCCTGAGGACGTTGTTGTTTCTACGCCAATCTGCATACTAACTTACCCATTACCCACAGGTATAAAGGTGTCCTGCTGTCAGCTGTCAGATTTTAAGAAAACCACGAAATATAATCCCAACGAAATTGTAAGCACACGAAATAAAAACTATGCGAAAAAATGAAATAAACTATTACTTAAATTACAAACCATGCTGTATTTACATAGGATGTGTGTTTCCGGTTGCCATGACGGACGTTGTTTACATCGGAGAGTCAACATGTCATCTAATATAGTTTATTTTGTTTGTTTATCTGGAGGTTAACTATACAGAGACGTGAGTTATTACCTTGTGACTTTCTAGCAACGATTTGTGACAATTTTGGCTGTAGAAAGTATGTTTTCGTGCCTGTTCTCTTAGTGCCATACTTTATGTATATAGCCCTATTTATACCATTGTTACCTGTGTGCTTACCTGTAAAAGTGAATACCGGTCTTCGCCAAAAGTTCGCCACGGTCTACTGGGGCGCATATAGACACTAGTAATGGCGCAATACCTGACAATGTCGAATATATCGGAAGTAATTCAAGAGGCCCATGGGGCCCTGCATGGTACTGCCACACTAGATGACGTAATTTCAATGATTCAGAGGATGGACAGTCGATTGGTAACCGGTTTAGGAGCGATAGAAGCACAAGTGAAAAAAAAGACAATATTGAGTTTTCTATGACTTCTCTAGCATGTAAAGTGACTGGTTTGGAACGTGAGATAAAGACTGTTAGACAGAAAGCGGTTGAACGCAAAACATCAGCGGAGGCTATGAGTAATTTCTACGATGATGTGAAGACAAGAAGAGAGGCTAGTGAGCTTAAAGTAACTTGACTGGATAGTGAACTAGAAGAACATCGCAGATATAAGGACACTATAGAAAGTGAGTTTCATTCCCTCAGGATGGAGTGTAAAGAACTTCACAGTGTTGTAGAAGATCTCCAGTGCCGTTTCATGAAGAATAATTTAGTTTCCACTGGACTGCGGGAACAATACAAAGAAAATACGGAAGACAAGGTCAAGGAATTGATATGGAACGAACTTGGGATACAGTCTACTATAGAGTTTGGCAATGTCCACCGTTTCAAGAAACGCATTTCTGGCAGGAATCGTCCTATAGTTGCTCGCATCATTTATAACGCAGATCGACAAGCAGTGTTGGAAAGAGGCTACTTCCTTCGTGGGACACAGTTTGGTATAAGTGAGCAGTTTCCTGCAACGGTTGAAGAGCGTCGCAAGCCTATTTACGCTGTAATAAAACGATACAGATCCAAAGGAAGCCCTTCTCCAGCTTTCGTACCGGAACAATCATTTCGTGTTCATTCACCACACGCATCAGGTGTGAAACAGCGTCCATGAACCAATCAGACTTTAGTAGTGGAGGCTGAAGTCTATGGGTCACGAGAGGTCAATGGGAATTCAAACATTCCCGCTCAAACCAATCATACAATTCCCCTGAAATTCCATAGGATTTTAACTTAATCATCAAACCCTTATGCCAAACCCTATCAAAAGCCTTAGAAATATCGCAGAATACCATACATACATGTTTTTCTTCTTCTAGAGCAATACAGATGTTATGATAAATTTCAATGAGCTGATATACAGTAGAATGACCAGGCAAAAAACCAGACTGGTGCTTATAAAAAAGTGAGTTTTCAATAAAATAATTAAGTATTTGAAAATTACCCTCTCAAACACTTTTCCAACTGTAGATAATAAGGAAATTGGCCTGTAGTTAGAGGGAGAATGCCTGTCACCTTTTTTAAACAGTGGCATAATTTTGGCTGTTTTCCAAGAGATTGGGTAAACAACAGACGATAAAGACTTATTAAAAATGATTTCAAGGGGAACACAAACTGTTTCTGATGTGTTTCTGAGCATATGGTGACTGATTCCATCCTCACCCGAGGCCTTACCAAGCTTCAATATCTGTAAAATATCACGTATTTCATTATTATTTACTCTAATGTACCTAAGACTCTTGTCAGTTTTTGGCTCGATGAGAGGAACTGCAGTATTTCTGTCGTCTACACGAGTTATATTACAAAAATAGTCATTTAATAAATTAGCTTTGTCTTCATCACTAGTAGGCACATTGTCAGAAACAGGATCTACAAGAGTAGGTATAGATTGTGTAGTACCAGACGATTGCATTAACCTTTTGATGAGTCTCCAATAAGCTTTTGGATCAGAGGACGAGTACTCTTCAATAATACCATGAACATTTTCATAAAATAATTTACGGGCATATTTTTTCATGTTATTGACCTTATTCCGTTGAGATTTGAATTTGTTGATGTTCGAAAGATGTTTGGTTGACCTCGCAATTTTATGTAACATATCTCTATTTTTTATTGTTTTTCTTAATTCGGAGATCATCCATGGTTTATCATTAGGTCTCATAGTTACATCTTTTGATGGAATACATATATTTGCAAATTTTAGGAACGTATCTGTAAAACGATTACAGGCAGTATCAACTGAATCACAATTTAAAAAAAGTTCATTCCAATTATAATCAGAAATAAGATAATTAAATCTGTCAAAATCTGCCCGCTTATACAGCCAAATTTTTCGAGATGCAGTGAATCAGTCGACATTAAAATCACTCATGATTAAAACATTTGGTGAAATATCTAGAGCATGGTTTAAAGACGTACGTAAATTTTCCCAAAAAGGTGAAACAGAATTTTCAGGTCTGTAGGCCATTGGTCATTGGTTCAATGACCAATACAAAATTTGGTAGAGTGATTTTCAACCAAATTATCTCATCACCTGGATATTCTAATTCCAGCAAACGGTCAACTTTTAAAATATTATTGATATAAACCAGAACACCACCTCCAGCAAAATATCTATCAAGTCGAAAAGGTACATGAAAACCAGTTAAAAGTAAGTCATCTGTAGAGACCTGATCATCTAAATGCGTTTCAGTTAAGCATACAATATCATATTCACCAGATATATCCTCTATGTAGTCCAATTTATTCCTAACACTTCGTATATTAAGGTGAAATATTGAAAGCTCTCCACGCCCCGGGCCAGGATTGGACTCGATGTCCATATGCTGTAATAATAGTAGAAACAAGATTATACAGAACTATTTTGAAAGCATGAAAAGATTAAAAGGTTTAAATGATAGATAAACCACGATATATAATACCGACCAAGGTCGAACACCCTTATAAATGAACATAACCAAAAAGAGAACAACTTAAACCACTTCATTATACATCTGCCGTATGACCTAGAATAAAAGGTACCGATTGCTATTCTGTGACACATATAAGAATTACCCATTGTCAAATACGTAACAGATTTGACTGATAAAACAGCAAGTCGGTACCATCATTCTAGGACAACGTACAATCCAGCAAAAGATCTTGATCAATAATATTTTACATGTGAATGAAATCATAATCATAATCCAGGAGAATAAGACAAAGTAAATGAACGGAAGAAGACGAGGACTAGGCATTACAAGAGGGATTGGAGTGGGTGGAGGGGATGTGTATGTGAGAACAGTGCAGAAAAGTAAGGGGTAAGGTCGAGTGATAGAGAGATAGGGGATCATGATATGGGAAGAGAGTAAGGTCCTGTCTGAAGAGAGGTAATACAATATTCAATATTAATTCAGATAATTCATATATTTAACAACCGGATCACGCTTTACCTTTTAGATAAGAAGTTTCATAGGTTCTAAATTTTAGTAGTCACAGGTTCGTTAGACGAGAGCAACTGTTCAGACTATACATCAAAGTCGTATATATTGTAATATATCTCTCTGGTTATGAATAACGTTCTAATTGTTTTTTCATTTTATTTTATACAGTTTTGATAACTGACATACGGATGCACATTATCTTTCTGAAATGGCTAAGTTCACTTTAAATGAATAAAGAAACAAGATATTTCGAAAGTTTCGTTCACTTTAAACACATAAGTGTACATTACTTAAATGGTCATTTTTCAAATGAAAGCCTTTGTGGAGATCATTGTCATTATCACTCGAAGTGTCAACAACCCGAGAGTGTACATTGCTGTTTTAGGAAGTTAACAGGCGTACCTTGGATATCAGATTTGTAACTCATTAGCGTATTCATGCAAAAGATATATTGTTGAATTGTAAACATACATTGTTGAAATTCATACATTCCGATGACGTCACGTTGTTGACTGACAGGACGGCTGGTTTTGTGTTCATTTACATACGTTTACTTTGATGACATAGTGTAAACAATACCCAGAAATACAATAGTAAATTCAATTTTGACAATAACGTTCGATATACGGCAATTTTGACGTAATATTTTCAACTGCACTCGATAAGGCTGGTATAATATATATATAGTGGTACATGTAATCACACGTGTCATATGCCCGTCTAAATACTGATAGTTAAATCACAGCTCTCGAACTTGGTTTTGTAATGATTGTAGTGAAATAGTGTATGAGTGAATCGGGTTACGCAACTGTAATATCCAGTCCGCTACTTTGTACCATTCCGTAATATTACCCACTTGATTGCTATTCTGTAATATGGACCAACCGGAAGGATTATTAAAAACCATGCACATGGAACAAGATGGTGTTTGTTGAGACTGAATGTTAAGCCGTAGTTAATGATGGCATTAGGCATGCCATCAACACATAAACACTACATTTTGGCGACGAGGACGGGATCGGAATGACATCCCTACCAATATTTCCTTCTTTCGATACCGAAAGCGACAAAAGTAACGCTGGGCCAAGATGGGATCGGTGGATAGGGCGTTTAGAGAATCTGCTCGTGGCCCTGGACATTACGGACGAGGATGAAAATGATAGAAAAAGAGCACAGGTGAACGTGTGTATGACATATATGAGGCCGAAAAAGGAGAAACCGAGCCGTCATATGGAGCCACCAAACAGGTGCTCACGACATACTTCAAACCCAAGAAAAATCAACAAATGGAATTATACACCTTCAGAAGCTATAAACAGTCAGAATCGCAAACTCTTGACGAGTATGTCACCGAATTACGACGACTAGCGAAGGATTGTGGATTTGCAGACACGAATAAGGAGATTCTGTCACAGGTCATCCAGCACTGTAAGTCCAACAGACTCCGGAGAAGGGCACTCCGCGAGCCTGACAAAGACTTAAATGGAATTCTAACACTCGGTAGAACACTAGAGTTATCCGATGTCCAAGCTACAGCAATGGAACGGGACCAAAGTGCGAGTGTTAACGCGGTTGGTCGTGCACAGTCCGAACACAAACCGTTTAAAAGAAAACAACACAGATCGTCCAACTTCAAGCGTGGTACACCCAAACAAGGTGAGTCCGATAAAAAGTGTATGAAATGTGGAGGATCATACCCTCACCATGGAGACTGTCCCGCTAAAGGCCAGACTTGTCATTCATGTGGTAAAAGTAACCACTATATGAAAATGTGTCGATCCCGTGTCAACAAGCCTACTCACAAGGGCCAGAATCGAAATGTGAAAGCTGTTCAACAGGACACTGGCCATGGTCAATCGGTTAGTTATGATGCCCGATACCAAGATGGCGAGACGGACGACGATGACCGTTACTGTTATGGAATAAAGGAGACTTTGACAAATTCCGAACAGGTGAGATTTGTAAACGAGGCTCCCAACTTCACTCTAAAAGTGAACAACAGACCACTGAGAGTATTGTTAGACAGCGGTTCCTCAGTCAATATACTTGACGAAACAGCATACGAGTGTATGGGTAGGCCGCCTATCACCCGTGCTAGTAACAGGCTGATACCGTACGGTGGTGGTAAACCGTTATCAGTCCTGGGAAAGTGTGATCTTGGTGTAGAAACGAACAAACAGTTTGACACTTTGACATTCTATGTTGTGAAGGGACATAGGTACGGATCCATCCTAGGGTATCCATCAGCCCGTAATCTGTCACTGATCCATGTTGTGAGTGAAATCGCAGAGGATGTTGATAAACAAGTGGAGACAGAGTTCCCTGGAATCTTCAAAGGTATTGGGAAATTGAGAGGGACACTGGTGAAATTACACATTGACCCCAAAATACAGCCGGTCGCTCAACGACATCGTCGTACACCATTTCATCTCCGGGACAAAGTCAAGAAGGAGATTGACAAGTTAGTTGAGGGTGACATCATAGAAAAGGTGGAGGGTACACCAACACCCTGGATTTCCCCGATAGTCACACCGCCAAAAAAGGACCTGGACGAATTTCGGCTATGTGTGGATATGTGAGAAGCTAACAAGGCTATTCAGCGTGAACGCCATGTCTTACCTACCATGGATGAGCTTATACATGATCTAAACGGCGCCACTGTATTCAGTAAGCTCGATTTACGTAGTGGGTATCACCAGCTGGAACTCGACCCAAAATCAAGGTACATAACTACTTTCAGCACACACGTCGGAATATACCAGTACAAACGTTTAAACTTCGGTATATCTTCCGCGTCTGAGGTATTCCAAGAGACTATCAGACAAGTTATACAAGGCATCGACGGTGCAAAGAACATTTCTGATGACATTTTGATATTCGGTCGATCGAGAGTGGAACACGATGCAGTTCTTAGACAGGTGCTTCAGAAAATAAGTGACTCTGGTTTGACTCTAAATGGGAGAAAGTGCGAATTCAGGAAAGACAGCATTACATTCTTCGGTGTTGTATTCAGCGGAGCTGGTATTTCACCTGACCCTAGCAAAGTAACAGCTGTGAAGGAATTCAGCCAGCCCCAGAATGCTAAAGAAGTGAGAAGTTTTCTAGGCATGACTTCCTATTCATCACGATTCATTCCGGACTATGCAACAATTTGTGAGCCAATACGTAATCTCACTCACCAAGATGTAGAGTGGAATTGGTCAAAAGATTGTGAACGTGCATTCAACACACTGAAAGATAGACTATCGAGTGAAACTGTTGTAGCCTACTACAATCCCGAAATTGAGGTAGAAGTGATGGTTGACGCTAGTCCGATCGGTTTAGGTGCGATAATGGTACAGCGACATCGAGTTGTGTCATACGCGAGTCGAGCCCTGACATCTGTAGAATCGCGATACAGCCAGACAGAACGTGAAGCGTTAGCTGTTGTCTGGGCATGCGAACACTTTGATATGTACTTGAGAGGTTTGTCACACTTCACAGTGATCACGGATCATAAACCCCTAGAACGTATATGGGAGAAAACCAAACCACCGTTGCGGATAGAACGATGGGGACTTCGGTTACAACCGTACAAATACACGATCAAATATATGCCAGGAGACAAGAACATTGCAGACTACATGTCTCGACACCCCATAACCTCCAAGGCCAGTGAATCGCGAGAGCAGGAGATTGCGGAGAGCTATGTAAACTTTATAGCGTCGGAATCTCTCCCAGGGGCGATCACATTAGACGATGTGAAAAGAGGCACATCTCAAGACAAAACCCTTTGTACAGCGATCGAGCTTGTGAGGAGTGGGAAATGGTATATGTTAAAAACCATGGAGAATCACGACGACATCGTCGACATGGAAGAATTGACCGCTCTGAGGAGTGTCAAAGATGAACTTACTGTACATTCCGAGAATGTACTGCTGCGAGATAGTAGGATCGTACTCCCAGCAAATCTCAGAAACCGAGCCGTGTGTTTGGCCCACGAAGGTCATCAAGGTATTACGCGAACCAAGTCATTCATAAGGTCGAAAGTCTGGTTCCCTGGGATAGACAATCGCGTCGAGAAAGTTATACAGGATTGTATACCGTGTCAGTCCATGACTCCGGAACCGAGAAGTAGGGTACCGCTCAATATGTCCGAGCTGCCCACTGGTCCGTGGGAAAGTCTAAGCATAGACTTTTGTGGCCCATTACCCTCCGGAGACTACCTGTTTGTAGTTATAGACGAGTATTCGAGATACCCAGTTGTAGAGATCGTGAAGTCTGTATCCGCGAATGCCAGTATACCGGTTCTAGACAGAATCCTTAGCACTTTCGGAACACCTACAATAATCAAAAGCGATAACGGCAGTCCGTTTAATTCATACGCATTTGCCAACTACGCCCAGAACATGGGTTTCGAACACCGACGAGTCACACCGCGATGGCCCAGAGCAAACGCGCAGGCCGAGAGCTTTAATAAGCCGCTCATGAAAGTTATACGTGCAGCACATGTCGAGGGAAAAAACTGGAAGCAGGAGATGTTTCAATTTCTACGACAATACAGAGCAACCCCCCACACATCAACAGGATTTACTCCGTATCGTGTGATATTTGGTCGCGAACCGAACACCAAGTTACCGGTGATCAAGAACACAGGGACGGTTGACCCTGTCACTGATGAGCAGGTGAGGAGAAGTGACAGCGATGCGAAGTTCCGTATGAAATCTTACGCCGACAGTAAGAATCGTGCTCGCGAGAAAACGTTAGTCAAGGGAGACACTGTGATGTTAAAAAGAGACTTCAAGGGAAACAAATTGTCGACAATATACGACCCTAGACTTCGTACAGTGACCAACACAAAAGGACCGATGGTCACAGTCACAGGAAATGTGACAAGGAACATATCAAGGTTTAAAAAGATTGACTCTCAGCATCCTAGTGCGTCCTTTGACGATGAAGTGGAGGAACTGGAGGAGACACCTTGGATAGTAGATACGCCACAAACCACAAGTCCCGTTAAGCCGAATACTCCAACAAAACCGAGTCATGAGGCGATCGCGAACAAACCGACTACTCCGTTGCCATTACCCAGTGTGTCGAAAACCAGAGAACGTAGGGTAACCAGGCAACCGTTGCGATTCCGAGACTATGAGTGTTAGTGTTACTTACTTTGGGGCACAATATTCCCCACAGATACATTTATAATATTTTGTAACAGACCTAGCTGTGTTTGGGGCATAATAATCCCCACAGGTCTCTAATGGATCAAAAAGATTCGTTTAGTTGAGTTATTAGTTTAATTTTTATGTTTAAAATGACATTGTGTACGGTTTCGCATAATCATTATATCGCGACAAGTTTTCGTGACAGCGTTTATTATATCGAACAATGTAGTTTGTATTTAAACGACAAAATACTCTATATTGACGATTACGAACAATTAACATAAAAAATATTGTGCAAACGATTGGAACTAAGAGACAGACTTTTCAAGTGAAACAGAACAGTGACAATATTGGTTGTGATCAAAGTATTTTATTATTGGACAATTCAGAAAACAAACTTTGACAAAGTTAACAATTTATAAAGATAATTATAACAGTAAGAATATTAAAAGAAACTGATATAATTTTTGAAAGTAACAATTATATTATATAATGTTATATATTTCTATTCCATAGAAAAGGAGGGATGTAATATCCAGTCCGCTACTTTGTACCATTCCGTAATATTACCCACTTGATTGCTATTCTGTAATATGGACCAACCGGAAGGATTATTAAAAAACCATGCACATGGAACAAGATGGTGTTTGTTGAGACTGAATGTTAAGCCGTAGTTAATGATGGCATAAGGCATGCCATCAACACATAAACACTACAGTAACTTTGCAAGTTGTGCTAAAAATAACCGCCTAAACAATTGAAGCACGGACTTATTTAATGCCGTGACTGAAGTAAGAATTATCGCTAGAGTTTTGATTACATATTTAAGATCTAACATACACACCGATGTGATGGTTATGTTAAATACAGGTCAGAGTTCGGGTCAGAGACCGACACGCTTCCGCGAGCAAGTACATCTAAATCTAAGTCCGTTAATTGTCTGTTATGAACTGCGTTTTAGGAGCGTGTTTAACCAAACGGTTTGTATGCGTTTTCGTTGAGTTTCCGTTGCGTTTGCGTTGAGTTTCCGTTGCGTTTCCGTGCTTTACCATTATCAAAACGTAAACTTTCGTTATGACATAAAATTTGCACTATAGGCTCGATTTGCAGGTTTCCTTTCACATAGGACGCTGTATGTTATTTATAATGTTGGATAGTTGAGTAGTTGTCATTATAACCTGGAACAATGTATTAGTGATAACACTGTACACGTGCGGCAGTCATGCTTTCATTTCTAAAATGCATTACTTAAATTAGTTACCAAATTTAAAAGGTACAATCAACTGTATGTATCTTATGTTGATCTTTCAAAATAAACGATGGTAGACATACAATTGTAGCTTGTGGAATACGGAGTCATCGAAGTTTGATGAAAAACCTTAACATATAACCCTAGTGAATTTGTTTGAGTAGTGGCTCGGTTCGTGATATAAAAAAAAAAAATCAAATCTTAATTTGAAATGAACCAATACTTCTTTATTTTTTTAAATTCATAAAATTTAGTGATTTTACATGAATTTGTTAACAAAATGCCTGTTGATGAAATTCAATGAATGATTTTTCAATATAATGGATAATTGAATTCGTTGTCAATTAACCTACTGTCTTAACACTAAGATGTATCACCACTTTCTCCACTTTTCCTCCCAGTCCCGTACCGTTGTGTTTTTTCAATCTTAAACTCTAAAACTTAACCGCTTGTATGACCTCCCCTTCACCAATTGGTAGGCATACATGAAACTGTTGCAAAGGATCAGAATCTAATAGCGGAATTATTTTTATTTTTTATTTTTTTACGTCCAATTGTTGGTGGTAGAAAGCGGGACTACCCGGAGAAAACCACCGACATGTGACCAGTACATTGCGACTGCCCCACGTATGCCTTGAACCCGCAACCCAGACGGCTATTGGTAGCAGAATGTGCCACCGGGGCTCCCTGTGCTCTAACAGGAAAGCAAATGTCCATTAAATCAATCATATTATTAAGTTGCAATATTTTGAATGTTTTGTTTCTGTTTGTTGTTCTTGGAGAGGTATATTTATCTCAAGCGACACAGGAACGGGTCGAATCTTGATATGAGATTCGTTTATTCGGTCATGAAGGAGCTGTCAAAACGGAAGGATATCTAGAGAACCAGGGGCTTTGCAGTCGACCTTTTACTGATTACAGGGTTGATGACACTGACAAAAAGGAAATGTACAAGAAGGCACTACAATAGAACAAAGAATAATGTGTTTGTTTCTTTGTGCTTTACGTCCTATTAACAGCTATGGTCAATTAAGGACGTGGCAGGTTTTTGTGGTGGAGGAAAGCCGGAGTTCCCGTAGATAAAACACCGACCGAAGAGAGTATCGTTTTAGGAGAGAATCGTATGAGGAGAGTATTGTACGACCCCCCGCCCTTAGCATCACATATACGTCTTAAAAGTAAAAGGACGAAACAGCTGTAGTATGCAGTGTTTTCCAAACTATAAAGGTACAATTACTTGTATGTGTCACGATTTATTTTCAAAATACAAGATGGTTGACTCTGCTGGTGAATCGTAAAACTGAAAACTGCGCTTACAGCAGAACGGAAAATAAATGCACCTGACGTTAATGACGTTGCCTTTTGAATAAACGTGAGAAGCCTTTTTAACGAGTGAATCCGCTGGTTTGAAGTTGGACCTTTTGTAATATTCATTTTACCTACTTCACATGGTCACCTATGTTTTTAATAAGGGGCCGCGCTGACCGTCTGTGAACATCAGTCCTCCACAACTTGGTAACGGGTTTGAGGCCTACGTGGATCAGTTGCCAGGTACTGTCCTTTTAATGAAATATGCAAATCGATAGGAATAGTGTATTGACATGGCGTATAGTTACATCCTATGTAATAGCATTGTACCTCAGTCAAGGTATGAAGACTAATGGACGTGCATATTGTAGCTCCCCTCCTGAAAGCTAGAATGATAAAGATTAGCCTCAATACATAGCACGTCAGGGACCATTTACATTAAAACATGTGTTGTTAGATTGCATTGACCTTAAGCCAACAAGAGAAAATTTGTATAAGAAAATAACAGATCTCAAATCACTTTTTGAAAAAGTCAGTATCTCTACAACTCTAACCTACCTAAAATCTGTTGGTCTGTTCAAAAAGATATAACTTAATGATTGCCACTTTTCCATTTTTTTTCGAGTTGATGTTTGTTTCTTAGATTTTCGTTCGTTAGATGTAATTTCGTTTAACACCTTTTATCTACTTTTATTGGCACTAATTACCTTAGGTATTGATGGGCCGATAAGAATCAAATGATAATAATAATTTTATTAAGCACCACTAGAACCAGTGACTGTACGTATACATGGTTCGTATGTTTGTATATATTCTCTATAGCAATTTCCTGTGCATAACGGTGTTATAATTAGCTCTATTGTCCTACAAACAGCATTACTCTCAGAAGGGTACATTATATTTTAATATATAATGACAGGATATAATTGCATTTCTCAGTTTATATACTACTTCATTAACTGACGACGGCAGGTCTAAAAACAAAAATTTAGAAGATTTATTGCCTGGTACATTATTAAACGGATATCGTTTTACTCTGATTAAAAATAAACAATGGAGTTATTCCAAACAGTAAACCCGTCAATTGGAGTAGGGTATATGACAACACAACTGGAGTCATTATTGTGAATCAACCTTATACTTAATAGCATATAGTAGTTAACTGTGGCGTTAGTATTACCACTGAAAATATTTCACTGTTGCACACTTGGCAGCAATTTTATTTACCGGTTGCACGTTCAACACAGTTACACTTGACAGCCGTTTTATTTACCGGTTGCACGTTCAACACAGTCACACTTGGAAGTCGTTTTATTTACCGGTTGCACGTTCAACACAGTTTTCGAAACAGCTTTCACATGTATTCACAGTTGATTCAAATTTTCCTTATAGGATGTATTATCGGCGTTGGAGGTAAGTCAATAATTAAAAATGTAAGGAATGTTATATAACATGTAATGTGAGGAGCTGGAATGTATGATGTGCATATTTTTAGTGTATCATTTGAAGGCATTTTCAAATAGATTCATCAGCTTTGAAATTGGTGCATCGAAGGAATGACAGGAATATAATTTGTGAGGAGTTTTATTTATGGTATTTGGAAAGTGTTTACTGTGCATATCTTGTGTTATATGCGTGTGGAGACTATTTTGTGAGGAGAGAAATGTGTGAGGAAAGTATCGTGTGAGGAGAGTTCCGTGTGAGAAGAGAATCGTGTGAGGAGAGTTTCGTGCGAGAAGAGAATTGTGTGAGAAAAGAATCGTGTGAGGCGAGTTTCGTGTGAGGAAAGTATTGTGTGAGGAAAGTATTGTGTGAGGTGAGTATTGTGTGAGGTGAATATTGTGTGAGGAGAGTATTGTGTGAGGAGAGTTTTGTGTGAGGTGGGTACCTTGTGAGGTGAGTATTGTGTGAGGTGGGTACCTTGTGAGGTGAGTATTGTGTGAGGTGAGTATTGTATGAGGAGTTATTGTGTAAGAAGGAGCGTATCGCTTGTTGAGGGTATCGTGTGAGGGTAATGTGTGAAGAGAGTGTTGTGTGAGGAGGGTATTGTGTGAGAAGAGTGTTGTGTGAGGAGAGTATTGTTAGTGGAGTGTATTATGTGACGAAAGTATTGTGTGAGATGGGTATCGTGTCGGTAGAGTATTGTGTGAATGGAGTATCGTGTGAGGAGAATATCGTATGAAGAGAGTATCGTTTTAGGAGAGTATCGTTTGAGGAGAATATTGTATGAGGAGAGTAGTGGGTGAGTAGTGTTTTGTGTGAGAAAGCGTATTGTGTGACGAGAGTATTGTGTGAGTGAGGAGGGTATCGTTTGACGAGAGTATGGCACAAGGAAGGACTCATGTCAGAAGGGTATTATGTGACGAGAGTATTGCGTGAGGAGAGTATTGTGTGACGAAGGTATCGTCTGCCTTCATTTTTGCTCTTTTATACCGACTATGACTATTCGGTTAATGGAACCTGGTGTGCTCTCAGATTATGATTGCTTTTGTGTGACACGTGGACTAGATAGTTTGCAGACACTTACGAGAACGTCTAGCAGAATGTGAGAACCGCAAACGTAATCATTTCGTTGTCGGTTACGTAATGGTTGTGGATGCTACATGCAGTTATCGCACAAGACTAGAACCCACCCGCTACCTGGATTGTTAGTTTGTCACATTATCCCAACCGTCATTTCAATCTAATACAATTCGAACAATTAATTTCCTACTTTGAAATAATATGTATTGTTTCACTACTAGCAAATATATATAAAGTTATATGAAATGAAAGTAAATCTACTAATACAGAAAAGTTCGTATATAATGTAAACATACATGTTTTAGCGGTATAATTACTCCTATGATTTCGGTGCTTTAAATATAACGCTAATTTATCATTGTGCTGTGTAAAATTTTCAATTCTATATACTGTTAGTGCGCCAATTCATCAATGTGCTAATTTGTTAAAATTCGATTATACGTTAAATTGCGCCCTTTAAAATGATCAAACTAACAGTATTTTATTAGAGCTTGTGAAGATGGTAATTTCTGACTAATTTGTGTCTGGCATACTATATGCATTTGTATTTCTGTAAAATTGAAACAGTAGGAATAAAGACCTACCAAAGGGACCTAGTTATGAATATAGGGAACGATCAAAATCCTTTTGTCTTAACACTTTAATACGTGAAGCACAGTCGGCAGATAAACCTACCACCCACAACTATTTATATAAACTAATTACACCAAGCATTCTTACAACAGAGAGTAGCCGGATACCAATTATGATATGACCATATGAACTTTAATGGTTTCCCGATATCATTTACCGTCTAGCAAAAAGTAACTATACACAACTCGACTTTGTTACGCAGAAATGGCTTATCCACTATTTGCTAGAGCAGTTGGTTTAAAACCTATCGTTATCTAAATAAAACTGCCTTATAACGTTTTCTTTGTTGTTTTGAAGTTATACTTCTATTAATAGTTTTGATGCAATGCAGCCACATTTCGTTGAAATATTAACGTAACACACCTCGGTAATGCACCTTTAAAATTTGGTATTATTATACAGTTTTACAAAATAGCAATAAAACTGCCTTATATAGGTATTTAGTAGTGCTAGGCCTTAACGTTGATGCTAGGAGCAAACAAGTAAGAAATCCAAATCATTTAAATTACTGTACAAACAGAGGGGCAAGTCCGTAAAACCCGTTGATTCTGAATTAAAATGAAATAAGATGAGTACTGATTAATTTCGAATTAAATCATTAACAAATTCCCCACGGTTGTCTACCACGCATTGTATAATACGACTCAATGGAACTGAGCGGCATACCGTCATAAATAACAAACACAATTGTGCTCGATCCTTAATAATTATCAACGATACTGAGACTGAATGCAATATATTCGGAGTTTATTGCACCTTACATTACCAACATCACTACGACCCATTTTGCATCGTACTTATGACACCTACAAATGTACTGCACATACTCTTTGTATTCTTACAGGGTCTCAAGACAGTGATTCGAACACATGTTTCACGGACGGCGAATCGAGTTGCTCGGAATATGCAATTTGTATCGAAGATAAAGACAACCTTCTGTATCCGGGAAGATTGAAAACCGTTGCATATCATTTTTTCGTTCCACCAGGACTGACAATAAATGCGTCTGTTTACTTTAAGACATTTACCGACATGTCTGTCATTATATCAGATGTAAAGCTGGCATTTCAAGATAACAACTTAACAATGGCAAATGCGAACTTTGAACCTTTTGTGACGAAAACATCAGACGGGGTAAGTAAGAAAATAGTCTAAGATTTGATTAAATAAAACCATGAAACTTAAGTACACATTTATGCATAAATCATGCAAAATAATCTTGCAATTTACAATTACAATAACAGAAAATACGTCAGCCATTATTGGTTTACACGGCGTACACACATTGTTTCGTGTTAGTCTTAAACATAAAAATATTCTCTCGTTTAATTTATTCAAGCATTTCTGTGTTCGGTATTCAGGTCATCTTTAGGATTTTTTTGCTGGATTACCATTATAAGATACAGCGTAAACATGTAGAATATAACAAATCTCATGTGTGCTATTTCGTATAGCATTCCTGCTCTGTTGCTTCACTAGACTGTTTTCTACTTATCAATTCTCTTCAAAAGACTTCAAGCCTTTCATTTGATCATTTATATCACCTACTCCATTATCTATATCCAGGGGTTACACTTATTCCGCTCTCTACACCCCTGGAATATATCATAGCAAAATTTAAGGCTCGGTGTGCGCCACATTGTTGATGAGACAAGAAGACTAGTTCGATCCTTTGATGTACATCACAAGAATCTCGCGGTCACGTAACGGTAAACATTGACAGGCTTTGAAGTCGGGCGTCTCTCCTTTGCAATCGTCAAAGGACAGGTATCAGCCTAGCGATTGGTCAGATTTTTTTTATCTGAGACCAATCAAACAGCTATCTTCGTGCCTTCAATTTTGCCATTACATATTCCAGGGATGTAGAGAGCGTAAGCAAGCGTAAACCCTGGAGTATCGAGGATGTTCCTACTCCGTATCAGCCTGATACTCCAATATCAGCCTTAGGGACATGGCAACCTTTTTATCATATACTGCTATCTAACATCAAATTTATTAGTAATAACAAATGGGGGAAAAAACATACAACAAATATATATAACTTGTTTGATACCATCGCATTCTGTTTTAAATAAAATACTATGATAATTGAACACTATCAGTTTGTTTCACTTACTTTCGGACATGGCGTGTGCTTTTTTTATCTAAAAAGAGTTGAATCAAAAGTTAAACGGATATGATGCATGTCAGGCGGATATGACGCATGTCAGGCGGATATGTTTTTTGTTCGGGATATGGTTTATATACAGCTAGCAGTATCACATATACAAAATACGGTTTATATTATGGACAAGCATAAGGACATTATAAATAAAATGATTTATGAAAAATACGATTTAAAATATGACACGGCATTTTCAATATTTTATAACGTATAACCCGCTCAAACTAAACGAGTCCTTGTGTCTGTAGCATTCGGGCTGATATTGCGCTTCCAGACCTATTTGGTGTGTTATATGGAAACAGACAGCATAATAAATGCATAATGAAATGCCTATTTTTATTTTGAATTTATGCCATTCTATTAAAAACTTGACGGTACACATTCGTGCCAACCTTGATACTATAATATAGTACTCAGTAATTATAGATTATCCCAGAGTTTTTTCCGGGTTTGTCGTTAGAGCAATGTTTTCTCATAGCTTGCTTGTGAATAACATTTCGAAATATTCTAACAACAGACCCTGAAAATACTGAGTGATGAACCGTTTTCATCTATTTACTACTTCCTATATATTTTTCCATAGAAAAAATGAACATAATTTCTTTCCATACGATCATTGAGATTAACTGTCGGTGGCATACGTAAACAAAAACGTTTTATGCAGAGGAATTACACGAACCTTAAAATTGCGAAGAACATTCTTGTCATTGGCTTCTCCATACGCATTTTAAAGTTCGAAATGTGGTCGCTAACCTTACAATTATTTTTTCATAATTTGCTAATGATTTGTTTACGACGGACTATTTCCCTACGCGGTACAACGTTGTGTGGATTCTTTTTCCGGTTCATGATGTCTACTAGCGCGAACAAACAATTAATTTTGAAAAAATCCATTACCAAATGGGAATATCAATTTACAGTTACCAATTTTCAAGTCCTTCTCAAGTTTTCTCATACCGTAAACCCGTGATAATGCATTTATCAAGCTACTGGTAGGTGGTATGAAGAAGTATATAAAACAATGTATTACGTTTTTGCTGCTGTAAGTCAAACAAAAGTGTAATGTCACAAATTATTATTTGATCGTTTAGAAAATATTGGAAACGACTATTTCTATGAATAGAGAATAAATAGAGTTGTATCGTAAAACATTGAATAATTAGTTTTACCTTTCTCTCTCTTCGTTTCAGCGAGTGTCTGTGAGTACAGAGGCAGCATTTCATTTTGGAGATATTGAATGCAATGAAACTCGTGAAATTGTTACCAACCCTACTGATTCCATTAACATTACGGATCCTACAACATCGTCTCCTATTACAACTCCTAGCGTAGCTGAGGTCGCAAACTTCACTGAGTCGATTAACAATACGAACTCCACAACCTCCTCCTCTATCACAACCTCCTCCTCTCTCACAACCTCCTCCTCTATCACAACCTCCTCCTCTCTCACAACCTCCTCCTCTGTCACAACCTCCTCCTCCTCTATCACAACCTCCTCCTCTCTCACAACCTCCTCCTCTATCACAACCTCCTCCTCTCTCACAACCTCCTCCTCTATCACAACCTCCTCCTCTATCACAACCTCCTCCTCTCTCACAACCTCCTCCTCTATCACAACCTCCTCCTCTCTCACAACCTCCTCCTCTCTCACAACCTCCTCCTCTATCACAACTCCTAGCGTAGCTGAGGTCGCCAACTTCACTGAGTCGATTAACAGTACGGACTCCACAACTTCCTCCTCTATCACAACCTCCTCCTCTATCACAACCTCCTCTTCTATCACAACCTATAGCAATGCTGGGGTCGATCGTTGTTCCTACTGTCTAGTAAAACTAGCGGCAGAATTTCTTATGGCGAACATAGCAGGCGTCTCTGAGAACTCCACGAAAAACGTGTCTGCAACATTAATTTCGGATAACATAACTTTAGGAACTACTGCAATGCTGGTAATGAGACCAATACATGTAAGTATATCTACCTCAATTCCATACAAATTTATGTTATTTTATACCGAGAAAAGTTTATTGGCTTTAACCATGTCTGTAATAATGAAGACAAATTTATCATGAAGGTGAATAAAAGAGGTCAACCTTGGAGGACCATTCACTACATAACCGGTCAAACCTATTGAATGCTTCCTTCTTTCTTCATATAATCACCCTTAAGGTTGATGTTCTCTATTCAATGGTGTTTAAGATCCAGAACACAATTTCACAAAAATAAAGGGTTAGGTCATATCACCATTGCCAGACTGCTGTCCGGAGGTCACTATTGGACCGGAAATTGCGTCAACAAGGTTTTATTTTGGTATGGAAACAGTCAGTTGGAGACTGTCAGGTAGTGATGGCGTTGCAAAACTTTGAACCGCTTACGCTTCACTGAATCGATACTTATGGAATATGGCACTGTCATGCTGGAGCAACACGCGTCACAGAATGCTTTCATTATCTGTTCCAATCAAATCCACCAATCTATCGACAGCACTAATGGACACATGAACTTGGCATTCGACAGATTTACATACATGTTAAGTCATGTTAGCGGTTACTTCACTGTATGTGTCATTGGTCACCTCCGCAGACTTGCCAGGAAGTGGCTCATCTTCCAGGCGTTATCGACTACGTTTAAATGCGGTAACCTAGTACTTAACCTGAGTATACTATAACCATCATAAATATAGTTTATCGAATATTTCTTTTCTGGATTTCCCTTTTTCAATTCAAGTATTTAATTGCAGCCTTCTGTTATACTTTTGACGAAAAGTTGACAATGTCTACCCCTACTACGAGTTTCTACCACCTGTGGGTGTTTCAATTTGAAGTGATTAAAGCCTATAACCAATCTTCATTGGATTTTGACCGAGAATACATGCGTTATTGAAGCACATTTGATGGCACCATCCAATATCGTAAAGTGAAATCGACTGACTCGTCAGTATCTCGTATGCCTCTCCTCTCCCATCTGTCACAGCCCTGATTCTCTTGTGCATGGAATTCATCAGTTCATTTATCCTTCTCACGGGGATATTGTTTCGCTCTTCCAACAAGGTAGTCCTACGTTGGTCGGGAATAACGTGACCAATCGATGCCACCTACCCTCCCGTCAAACTCGTCCAGCAGAAGTTCAATTGGGAACAAATTTGGACTGTACGGCGGCCAGGAGAGTGGGTTAATATTTTGGTTTGCGTGAAAGTCTTGACAAACTCTGGCTACATCGGGCCGGGTATTATCCTGCTTGAATATCAGGTGATGCAGTTGCACATATGGAACAGCAACTTTGCGGGGGATTTCATCCCTATATCTAACGGCGGTTTATTCCCTGGCTACCACAAACAACGGTGACTTTACCCCGTAAGATATCCCTTCACAGACCATAACCGAGTCACTGTCTCACTTACTCTTCCCAAAAACGCAAGCGTCGTCGAGGCGTTCCCCAGTACGTCGGTATACACGATGTTAACCGTCCGGACGAAAAAAGAGTGAACCGAGACTTATCTGTGAAATGACCCGTCTCCATTGCTTCATTGGAAATCCTCTAGGATCATGTGCTACTAGCCAAGCCATACGACACGCGCGACGTGCACGAGTGGGGGCAGACCAACGTTGCGCAATCGGTTCCTAACAGCGTTTTGGTGAATTTGGCGATTCTGATGCCTACCATATCGATAGCGTTTTCAGTGGCAGCAATGTCGCAACTACGCAAGTAGGCAATACGAATAGCCCTATCTTGACGTTGCGTCGTTACGCGCAGACTTCCCGATCGCCGACGGTCGGATCCCTTTCGGTGTCTTTCAGACGATGACAAGGCATTATATGGTGAAAACATTCACAGCGAACTGCATAGCAACCTGTTGTTACCTTTGACCTTGCGTAAGCAAAACATTAGCTTGACCCTTTGCACTTCCGTCAGCCGTACCATGATTGCAAGAAATTCAAATTGACAGTAAATAGTAGTGGCAAGCGATGTATATAACTCATGAGTATCAAGTGTATGATAAAATGTGTTGAAGAACTTGCTATCATTATTATGTACGAGTTTTTGTTGCATTTTAACACTTTCACTTTGTTGCAAGGTACATTACACGGTTAAGTAACTTTAGACACCGGGTAGAGTGCACAGTAACCAAGAAAGCTTGCCGTAGGTACGGATCGATAAATGGTATAGGCCGGTTAAATAGTGAATGACTCTCACAATACACACTTCAAAGTGTCGGATAAGGGTGAAGCTAACATTAGACTTATATGGGTTTTACTGATATAGACGGAATAGTATAAAAGGAAAAATGTTTCCTGGTTCATAACAATAAATGCTTAGAATCCTTAAAAGTTTAATTTTCATTTCAGTAATAATTACCATAACTTTAGTATGCATATACAATACCTACACCCATCTTTGTAGCCCAAAAACAAAAGATTCAAATATTCCTACCTCCCTACCGTGACGTAATCTATATCTCGATGACAGAGCCACGGAGTGATCTCCCTTCCTCTTCCTTTTATGGCGCCTGCTGCCTGCTGACGCCCGGAGCTTGCTCCATTTCAAAACTTTGTTTTGTCGGTTTGGTTTGAGTGTCAACTCATATTTTTGCGCAGTTTGTGTGCCTTTTACCCATCTGCCCTTGTTGATATAACTAATTGTTGTTGAAAATTATTTTTGTGCCTTTTACGGCCGGTTATTTTACTCCACGTGTGCCGGTGGTGTGCCACGGTCCGCCATTATCGTGGGTTAATTTCCGACCTCTGTTTATTTCGGTGACGGTTGTTTGTTTCGGCAAACGTTATTTATTTTAACCGTTTTCTGATTTATATTACGGGTGAAATTCTTTCTACGTTGCGTACTTTGTACTATCGTATTTTATCCTTATTTTCCCGTTTTATCTGCTTGTAAATTTTTTGTTTACGTTCGCTTTGGAGGGTATGTCTCGGTCGGGACAGCGACGAGGTAGTGCTCATGGGTGTTCCCATTTCTTTGTGGAACGGGACCCTCATGATGCCTGTCCCAGGTGTCGTCCTTGCAGTGAGGTTTCGCCTTGTGAACTTTGTTCACAGTCAAAATCTCAGGGCAAGGACTTCATTGTTCCAAAGCTACCCTCAACTTACCGTAAGACAGATTCGTCTGTTTCTTCCGGTAAGCGAGGGAAGCAGAGAGGTAGGGGTCGTGCCACCAGCTCTCTGGGGTCTGGTGGTACTGTCTCTATTCCTGTCTCGGGGGGTCTTGCTTCGGCGAGTCCCTCTCGTGAGCAGGGGGTGGCCCTTCCTGTCCAGGAACTCCCAGGAGTAGGGGAGGAGCAGCCCGACCCTGGCTTGGCACAGCCAAGGGTCGAATTGGCCGGGAACGCCCGTAAGCTTTCGCGCTTGCATTCGGGTAGGGACTACCGGCCGCCGGTCACTGACTCTGTCAGTGATCCCGGCATTCCAGGTGGTGCTGTCGTTGGGGACAGTCTTGGTGCCGGGCCTGTTCTTTCGGGTTCAGGTCCTCGTGTGACAACATACTTTCTTTCGGGATTGTCTGTGTCTACCGGGATTAGTGACGCGCAGCTCACTAATCCCGGCATCAATGCTGGTCAGACGTACCCTCCCGGTCAGTTACCCGGACCCGGTCCTATTAGGTCCGGTCCCGAGTTTCATTCTTCTGGGAACCTGGGGGGTTTCCCCCAGGGGTGGGGTTTGCTGGACAGGGGGTCGGTTTCCGGCCTCCATTTTCCCCTGGCTTAGGGTATACCGGTGTCTGCGGGCAACCATCCTTGGGCCGCCCTTACCAGCCTGCGGATGGTTTTGGGTTGCGGCAGCATCCCGGCAGTTACGGGCTTAGCCCGTACATGTCCGGGTTTCCACCTGGAGGGAGTGGCGGTCCACCTTCGCCCTTTGGGCAAGTTGGCCAGCCCCAGTCTCAGGCAGGCCAGTTTGGCCAGTTCTGGGGTCACTCCCAGCCCGCGGGACCTTTCCCCTATCCTCCGGGATATGGGTTTAACCCCATGGCATTTCCGTCATGGAATCCTTGGGGTTTGGTCTCTCCCTCGCGGAGACGTGTTAGC
>NW_018408910.1:1260583-1435461 GCF_002113885.1 Mizuhopecten yessoensis | reverse complement strand
CATGAGATCAGGGCCCTTGCTGCGTCATGGGCCCTCCTCAATGGGTCCCCCTTTCAGGAGGTCATGTCCGCAGCTTTCTGGCGCGGACAGACTACCTTCACGGATTTTTATCTCCGGTCCTTGGCCTCTCATTCTGATGGATTGTATTCCCTTGGACCGGTGGTGGTTGCACAGTCTGTGGCTGTTCCTCCACAGTAATTCAGTGATTTTAAATAGTATGCTATCAGGCACCACGGTGGTACACCTGCTCGTTTCACGGGGAGGTTTTCCATTTTTTAATTACTTTCGGGGCTTTATTAGGGGGGTTCCTTGAACCTTTTCCCTACCTTGAGCATGTCTCGAGTTTGTTCCGTCAGCCTGGTCTGCCTGGATTCGAAGCCTCCACTACGGTAAGACGAATTCGCATACTAAAGTTATGGTAATTATTACTGAAATGAAATTGAGGTTTTTGAAGTAAAACCAATTTTCATGATGTAATACTTACCATAACTTTATGGAGTCCCACCCTGTATTCCTCCCCTTGCCTCCTCATCCTGGCTGCCTTTAGGCTCCATAAAAGGGGGTTTGAGGAAGGGAGATCACTCCGTGGCTCTGTCATCGAGATAGAGATTACGTCACGGTAGGGAGGTAGGGATATTTGAATCTTTTGTTTTTGGGCTACAAAGATGGGTGTAGGTATTGTATATGCATACTAAAGTTATGGTAAGTATTACATCATGAAAATTGGTTTTACTTCAAAAACCTCAAAATATTCTTAACATAATTAAGTGATATATGTCCTACAACATCAGAAATTAATGCGATGCTTTAAGATACAGTAATACATTTGACAACAAACCTTGAGAGATATTACAATTATGTTCACTTAAAAAGGCTTTGTTGTCTCTACGTTACTCAAGAAAGGATCATACATTTATGTAGCTTGAGTAAATAGCAAAATAATGTTGAGCACAGATTGTTCGAAACGGAATTGTCATAAATATATAATATTTAAACGTAATACTAAGTTAAAAGGGACATAGTTTGTGTTGCAAAGCGTTTCTTCCCTCATACCTGCTTAACAATTTTTCCTTCTTATAAAAATAGTCTCATATATATTTTTCGATTATACCCATTTGTTGTTGTATGCATGCTTACAGTGTACTACATGCTCTTGAATTACATTGCAGATTTCACCAAAGAAGTTCAACTTGTCTTCAGACATTCTTGACTTAGAAGAATTGCCATTAAGTATTTCAAAATCATTCAAACTTAAAGCAATGTTTCAAAGTCCTTTATCCACATACAAACTTGTGTTACACAGCCAAAAAAGATCACTTAAAATTGCTTCTTTCCGCATAAGTTCTGTTGGTGAGCACTTCAAAGATATCATACCACCGCCGACTGGGCCTGATCCAGATGATGGCTTATTTTGTTCCGGCGATACAACCACGCGAATGATATTTTTTGATTACCTGCCAAATAAAGGTAATGACTATGAATTAGAATAAGACTGTCTGAACTATTAGCATTTTCTATCTACATTTACATTTAGATGGATAATGAAAAATAAGTAAGTTCCTTTGTTTTACATTGTGTGAAATACATCCAATGTATTCTTACCCTCGTTTAAGTAAATTAACTTTCTAGTGAAAATTGTTATCATCTTCAACGTACTCCTGCTTAGGTGGGAAACTTCGCCCAGTCAAATACTCGCCCTTCACTGTAAAAATCTGTATTCGCCCTGTGTCAATTTTTGCCCTTCACCTGTAATTACTATAAATTGTAAACTGTGTACTTAAACTAACTGTCATGATAAATTTCCCTTTATTACGGCGGAAATAAAACTGCAGCGAAAAATTCCCGGTATGCAGAAGTTTTATATTAATCAATTATAAATAATATGTCTAACGTTGATGCAAACTTGTTACGTGATTAACACAACGTTATTCTTTCAATCATTTATATTGCTATATATTCGTCAATGCATTACAATGGGTTTTTTAATTGATTTCCTGTTAGAGCCTACGATGACAACGCCCCCGCAATTGATGATATCGTTGAGTTTGAAGTTATGCTGTTGATGACAGAAGGAGCGATTCCCGGAGAAATACACCTCTTTAATATTAATATCGAAGTAGATCACGTGCAAATCATGAACTTAACAAAATATTTCAACGCAACTGAAATAAATCCCGTAAGTATACAATTTATGCTTTAGAATTTCAGCTCTTACCCGAGATTGTAAGATTAATGCATTGTTCTTCATCATCCTTGTTTTGAGTCGGTCATTTCAATTTATCGAAGTCACATGTTCGAATCTATTTTTATACTCAATATAATGGAAGTGGATAGAAGAAAATATGAAATGTTTCTTTTATTATTATTTGAAATATCAAAACTATGATTCAATTACATTTTGTATATATTGCTTAAATATATTTTTACACTTCATGTTATACATTTATATATAAAACGAACACACGGTAGTGCGAACAAACTTCGCTAAGACTGTTATTCTTGAGAATATTAAAAGCCGAGTTTGATTTTTGTAATGCTTCATCAATATAAATCACCGCTGAACACAATTTTATTGTTCTACTTCTTATGACAAGGTATTGGAAAATACATGGATATTACAGTAGCCATGATCATGAATATGAAATGCTTCCAGGTCCGATTCGGTCGTTCATGTAGCATTTATGTTCAGTTCCCCTGTTCATCCTATTTGAATCTGGGGACAGTCAAGCCTCTATTTTAAATCATTATCTTACACGATTCAACGACTTTACGTTTATCTCCTTGCAGATAGATAAAATAAATATTACAGCATCTCAGAGCTACCCACTTATACCTAAAAGTGCAACAGGTAGCGTAACATTTACGTGGGATGTACCGCTGCTGTCGTCTGGAGTTTACTCAATCCGCGCCTCGACAAAGCGGAACACTGGACCAGGTGGGAACGGATTAATCGTAGCGGGAGTGCAAATTGCTTCAGTTGGCTCTAACCTTCCTTGTGTTCCTCGATCAAGACATTGGAAAATGTCTAGTTCCGGTAGCATGAAGGTCTCAAACATACCATATACTACCAGCTCAATTGCAAACAAATTCGGTTTTAGAGTATCAGTAGTAGCAATCTCTCAATTAGTAGAAGCATATTCGTCTCATGAGCTATCAGCGACAATAAGCTACCCAGGCGAGGGGTCTCCGCAGTCCTTTAAATTATATTTCAACATAACCGACAAGGAAATTTTTACGGTGAGCAATATCTTATAACTTGAAAATTGATGTGCCATGAAAATAAGATTTGACCAGAAAAAAATACAAATTATTAACTGATATATGCGTAAAGGTAATTAGTTTTTTCCCGATTTGTAACCGTTTGACCTATTGTTTCTTTCCATAAATGTATAGGTCATAAGTATCATTGTGATATATGGTAAACGCATTGCGTTGTACCAATACCAAGACGGTATGTCGAAAGAACAGATATAATATTTATTATTTTGTTTAATGACCTATTAACAGCTAAGGTCATAAAAGTATGCGTGCATGTGTGTATATTTGTTGGAGACAGGGTATGTTAGTGTAAATACCCCCTTGTGATAGCGCTATCTCACTGAGACGCCATGCCGAAGGCCCCAGCACAGCATTCCGCCTGGTTACATCAAAGTGACAAAGAATGAACCAGTTGTTGTCACTACTCTTGATGCTGAACGATAAGCAGGGAATAACAAAACCATTTTCAAGGACTTTGGTATGTCCCAGCCTAAGGACAGGACGCTTTGCCTTCCTAACGATTTAATTCCCGTATAATTTTTATGTCGATGATGTTAACATATCCCCATTTTTTTTACAAACATGAAATGATTTTAATTCAGCAATCATGAAACGTCAGTGAAATGTCTAAAATTCCAAAACATTTCTTTCTTCCATCGAGGATTTTTGTTTCTCCAGAAATATGTTGTCCTCGTGCATTGTTCATAAAAACATATATACTAAAAAAAACATTTAAAAAAATAGCACCATGCTAATTACGTTTTAACTTGCTTGTTACATATGTTGCTGCACGATCTTTATGACATTGGGCAGTATTTTCTCAGAATGTTGTATATTTCCAGTCGTTGTGTTTTAAACAGTGATAATTAAAGTTGGCAAGGTCGACTTGATGGCGCCACACATGTATATTGCATATGTATACAGATATCCAATGTATGTCATTTAGAAAGGCATCGGATCGATCGATTACAATGCCTTAAACCTTCGAAATGTAATAAATACTAATCAATACAAAAAATGAAAAGAAAGATTGCTCTTTCTAGGAGAATCACTTTGTTTAGCTGTAATGAATTCGCCGAATGTTTCAGACACAGAATAAGCACGGTAACCTGCCACTTGGAATCTACTTTCATGAAACATGTCGGTCAGTCACCCCAAGCACAGACTTAGAGCTAATTCTACACACTCGCCTTGATTCTCGGTACGGTCGTCTGCTTGTGGAGTTACCAATACCGGCCGATTTGATGGGACAGTCATTTATTTTGTGTTACTTTGGAATAGTTTGGGTAGGACACAACATTGTCATCCGATCTAATACAACAATGAAAAGGTAATAGAAGAGTATATTATTACAATAACTCCATCTTGAATATATTTTTTTTCTAATAGAAATGTTTAACAACGCAGTATATCATGTTATAATAATACGACAATTTGTGTAAGAAGAAAAGTTTTATACTTTATTCATTTATGTTTTACTTTGAATTTTTAAAATAATACGAAAATGAAGTACCGTATAATGGGTAACACGGGCTTAAACTTTAATTTATAAGATTTAGGCATGTGAAGAAATAACATTTTCGCGGTGTTTTAGCACAAAGACTTCCCAATCGGCATATAAAGTGTTATATAAGTAAATTAATAGACTTTATAGCGGCGTATTGAGCAACAAGTAAGTGTTTTGTTAAAAATAATCATCAACAAAACTATTAGATGTATGATATAACCTATTTTCAAACATTCTATTTAATAACTCTTTATCCATATGAATCGTCACAACCACATACTCGGTATTTTCTGCCGACATTACGGTAATATCGCTACTCATTTTTACGCTTGTCATGTTATTTTGTGGATCATATTTTCGCGTTTACGTATATGTCCTGCGATTTCACAAAAGTATGATCCCGCAGAAAAAATCCTTCTATACGGTATTTCATATTTAATGATAATATTTCAACATGTTGTTGTGTAAAACAAAGTTTTTTGAATAATAAATATAACATTGGCAATAAGTTTGTTTTACCTCTGTGCGTTGAAACTTGTATCTGCTTTTAATGCTTTAGTATAGGCAATTTATGTTAGAATATTTGTTTACGTTTAACAGATGTGTTTTCTCTTTCAATACAGACGTGATGATGGTATGATTGAAAATGTACTCGTAGACATTTCACCGTTGACAAATATTTATTTTGCAACGTACGATAGACTTACCGTCAACTACGTCACTATGAAAATGGTTGCGACGTTTATCAACAATAGCCTAAATATAAACAATATACCGAAACATTTTACAGCCAGGGTTATCAGCAACAACGTACCTATCTGGACAGGAATCGTACCAATAGCACATCCATCCATTGTAAGTAGGGATTTCAATAAAGATGTCATCTTATCTAATTGTTCCTGAACATGCACAACGCAGGAGAATTTGTGGATATTTATACGGGTGAAATGTATGTCCATAGCAGGTTTCGTTAGGGTAAAACAATCATTAAATAGGTTGAAAGTGTTCAAGGTGTAATATCTTAAATGTATGTGTTCAATATGTTCTGGTGAAAGAATTACATTTACATATTTGCGTATGTTTTAAAATGTTCACTATATGGTTGGTTGTACAAGATTTAACTTCCTATCAACAGCTAAGGTCATTTCCGGATGTGCATCCATGGGTGTTGTGTATGCGTGCATGTGTATATGTGTGTCGGAAACAGGGTGTGTTGGCGCTAGAAAATAAAAGGTAGTTCGAGAGAAATATAAACATTCCAAATATTGCAATGGTGGCAACCGATTTTACTTTGGTCGCTTTTGTATCCCCAAGTAGATGGCACAAAAGCAAATCCCCAATTCTACAGGGGATTCCCTCATAGGTCGCCTCTTACGATACATGCAGTGTGTATTCTTTGCTCAACCCCCGACCTGAAGGAGATCCTAGCCTTCAAGTTATTTACATCAAAATACTTTTATTGCGATCTGACGGTTTCTTCTGCATCTGTACTGTCTAGAGTCACCAAGTCATGTGTTTGGAAAGGAGATTATGTTGTTGCCAATATTATGATTTTGAATAGAATAGAATATCCAAGAGGATAATTGGAAATGATAAATATTGAATCTGAGGAGTATGTGTATCAGTAAAATATTTTGGTTATATATCAAAATAGACTAATCTGCCTAAATGTAGTATAACCTGATGGTTGTATTTTAAATCTAGTATAATCTGCTCTTGCCTGATTTACCCATCAAAGACAAGTTTTATGTGATTCTCGTAGAGTCTTCCATTACTGCACGGTTACATGTAAGTAGTTCTGGAAAGGGTTCGATAAAATGTAAAGCCTGCTACCATTTTTATTGCGTCATGTTGCTAACATACGACATACCATTTTTCACAGTCTAGCGGCATTTGACATATAAAAAGCAAATCACAAGGTATTGCAATGCATTTATGTGTTTTTATGCTTATAAAAAGGAATAACGTTTCATTTTTGTTTTCGCTTTAGGAGTATTATCCAAATTTTGTAGTTGTGACAGAAATTGTAAAATTGGCTTCCACCAATCCGGCGAACATCTTGTACCACTACAGTCAAAATGGCACCTATTATCACCAAGAATCCATAATGGTACGCTTATTTTTCACTTGTTGTAAATACCCAGCCGTGTCAATATCTTTCTAGGAAATATGAAAACACTTGAATATGACATGCTCAGTTTTTTCAATGATTGAAACTTATACAAAGGTAAGAGGTTACTCGGAAAACGAAAAACATGCTTATGTAATTTCTGCATTTCCTTAAAATAGTGAAAAATTAAATTTAATAGAAATATTTAGCTATGTTTGATGCAACCAGATTCTATGAATTATATAAAAAAAAAATGTCTGTCTGAATCCGGTTGTTACACGCATACATAGAGTGGAATCGATAGGTGGCTTTAAGACCAATGTATGTTTTTGAATCATATTGTACTTAATTTATTTCTACCATACAGTGGGATGGTGGAACTCATGGGTTCCAGTTTGCGTTTCCGAAGGTTGTCTCTCACTTTTATTTCACCACTGATGCCTGCACTGTGATTTGTAATGTGACAGCAGCATGGCTGCCGCGTAAGTACGCCCTTGTTAGGTTTGTTTGTCTGTTTGTTTGTTTTTGGGTTTAATGACCTCGCAACAGCCAGGGTTATATATTGACGGTACATAGGGAGGCACAGCCTGAAACAGAAAGTAGCTAGTTTCTAAACTGGTGACACGTATGAGACAAAAGGAATAACACCCCCAATTATGCAGGGGACCCGACATAAGTCGCTTCTTATGATCATGCAGTCGGAAACAGATCGCTTTTTCTTTCCCCGAACCTGCACCGGTTACTTTGTAAAGTAATCAAGCATGTATGATATCATTCACATAACAATGCTAATAGAATTGTAACAGAAATACAATGAAGGTAATTGTTATATTCTTTCACATATTTTCTTCGATGAATACAGTTTTTAAACTTTACTCAATACACAATATTTATGAGACAGCGAACATTGAAATTATGTTGTAATACTAGAGCAATGTCCGTTCATATGCAGATTTCAAATTGAAACAAAAGTGGAATTAAAATACGAAAGCTAGGCTCATAGGCAAGGACAAATATAAATGATATGTCTGAACGAAGATATGTCATTTTGTTATTTGTTAGATAAGACAATGACAAACCTAATACAGATAGTAGTATGTATGTACTGATGGAATCGTTCCAGAATTCTGGTTTGTGTCTGATTCATTATGTTGAAAAAAGAGGATAACAGATACATTTTCATATTTTAATTATGTAAATTTACGTGATAAAAGAAACAAAAGTAACACTTTACTAACGTAGGCATGACGCACGTCCAGGGCTTAAGTGTGACCTCAAATTAAAAAGAACATCATTTTCGGTATTACGTTTTGCATATTTTTGAAACAAAGCGCAAATAAACTAATAATGTATAACCAACGTATATTCAATGTATATTTTCATGTTTCAGTGAGGGATTATATCACTATTGTTCAGGATAACAACGACACTATGTTGAAGATGTTACCATATGCTCTTGACCAGGATTCGGACACGTGCTTTGATTTACCCGTGCCGGGGGATTCCCCCTCCATGCTGTGGATGATTATTACAAAGCTTAGTCTTTTCGGTGTGACGTCACAGAGATTTGTTGTACGAATCACAGGTCACGACATAGAGTGTGGAAACATTGGACAGAAGAGTATCCATGTAAGCCCTTATTTTATTAAATACGTGTTACTCTCATTTTGCACAATAACAGTTAGTTTTTATTATGATGGCCTAGTTTCATCTGACTAAGTTTTTGCCGACGAGGATGTCATCATTAGCGCGAAAAGGTTTTTATCGTTAATGTTTCGGTTACATTCTATTTCGGTAAGATTAAATATGGAATGCTTCCTATGCAGAACTAATTATTTTCAAATATTATTCATTTGGAGTAACAATCTTATATCATCAATATTGTCCAGCAAACTGAGCTCTTTTTGTGGGAAATTCACATGTAGTTTGTGTATATCGAGGTATATATTGATTGTTTTTATATTTCTATACACATAGTTGATAATTTTCATACATTTTCTGTTCAGGTTGGAACGTCTGGACCTGCCTATAATCATCAATGCAGCACCGAATCAGATGTAATATTTTGTACGTTACTCTTACGTACTGATAATGCTACCATGACGCAATGTGACATAGAATGCGAATGTGACACGTTGGAACAGTGCTCGAACGTTCACATTTTCATGCAGAGTACAAACACGGATGTCTGGAGTTTATGCGAACTCTCAATAAATGATGTGGTAGACATATGAACAGATTTTCTGGACGTTTTGCCAACTCACCAGAATTGATGATGTGTAAGTGATACCCTTGGGATATGCAAATTAGTGTCATGTCGTTGTTAGGTCTATCAATAAAATCAAACAATGATTTGTAGGAATTGTTTTTGGCATTTGACAACATGTGAAAAATTAATAGATTACACCATATATCATTGTTCCTTAATAACAATTATTTCGAAGTTGTACGCCCTCGCAATAACTTACTCCAGGGAAAAAACAGGTGTTTGGAGGTAGCGAAAAAAACCCGAACTGTTATTAATCATAAATAGCTCAGTACGGTAGTGGAATGTGCATCGTAGTCTTCAATTAAAAACAATACAGGTTCATTTTGAAAAGTCATGTGCAATCGATTATACATATCATTGTATAAATTGTTGATATAAGTGTGTTATATTTACCCTGAAAATAGGTTGTAACAGAAAGCATTGTTTTCTTTTCTAACATTTCACTGTATGGTTATTGATAAGGCGAATGATAAGGAAACATTAAGGTTGTATCAATTTAACCTCTCATGACGGTCACGTGACGTACCGTAGTAACTAATAGTAACCGGTGTTGGTTATCTAAAGAGTACCTCTAGATATCTGACATGGCAACCTGGTGATAGATATTTAATTCTTTTAAATATATATATAATATTAAAGGTATATGTCTGCTGGTAAAGGTATAGATTAGTCGATGCATATAAGGAAGACTTTCATGAGTAGTCCTCATGAAGGTCTTTGTGGCGTTTTTTGGCAACCCCACTTGGGCTGTTATAGTTTGTAGTGGTGGCTACCATGCGTGTGTGGCGGCAGCTACTTGGTTATTCAATTTTCCATATATTATTGATTTTATGCTAAGAGCCCTGGTGTGGCTCTATTGATATTAATAAATTCAATGTCACGAATCCGATGGCCATTTTCATTCATATTGATGTCCGAGTTATCTATTCGGAAGCTGTACGACCTTAGATAATATCATCGTTCAATTTAAATGATTTTTTAAATCATCGAGAACTTCGCTGTAATCTAATAACCATGATCTCTGGAAATATAATCAAACATGTTTAATCCTGCTTAGTCAATAATTGTTAATAATAACCGCATTATAATAAAAATAGGTCCTAGTTAATTGGAAATACCAATACAGATTTGCCACACGTTAAAAGCAACATTGATTTGGTTAACAACATAACATGAACGAGTGTATAAATGCGTTTGTTCTTTTTGTCAATTTGTCATTATATTGATGGTTGTTTTACAATGTCTAGTAAAACAAGGCCATTTCCATCAATTTGTCGGTCTGCATAAATTTTATAATTACAACACAACAACAACCCTTGAACATCGATGATAAACATAAAAAAAGTGAATTATCGAAAAAAAAAAGATTTTACCTATATACAACTACAAACTAAGTCACTTTCTCAATAAATTTAATCAGGTTTTAATTTCCTGTTGGTAATATTTGTGTAACTGGAAAATATAGAAAGAAAAACAAGACAAATATCAGAATATATGCAGGTTTATATTTTGTTACAACTCTTTTGGGTTGTTTTTAAAATATATAGATGTACCTTTACCTTTTTAATTAATCACTAGATGTATGAAAAATAAGCAATTATTGAATATTTAATATGCCGTGTAGATGAAGAGGGAAAAACAAAGTTAACATGATTAACTGCACCACATCACCATGTCGTCTAATCATCATGATTGGGATGTAAAATATACATCGCGAACCAAGGGTTCGTATAATTAGTTTTCGTTTAGCCTATATGTGGTTATAAATGACAGCAATAAACACCACACTTTGCTTCACAATTTGTCACGTGCAACCTGTTTATCTGTTAGCAATGTGTTAATGAGTTTCTAGGTTAATTGAATACTTGGATGTGTCGTTTTAATATTTATGCTTTTCATTAAGATAACGATGACACGCTTACTCTGGTCATATCAACGAAGTGAGACATGTTTAAAAGGACAGAATAAGTGTAACTTATTGTCAACACTCCCCTTCTTGGTATTACTCACTTCAAGATTATTAACTTTTATTCAAGATAGCTATATTCTCGTGAGATCTTTATTGCGCAAACCATGTATATATCATTTATTTGTGAAAACTTGAATTCTCGATTCAGCTTATGCTATTTCAATTTTGTAAATCATTATTGGTGGAGTAATATTAACGGATAAAATTAATTTGCAAAGGAGTCGTTGTTAATAAACTCGAAAATATATATCCTGCTTTGTGTTTGTTTGTGTGAAGGTTTATTGTCCTCGCCACAGCTAAGGTCAAATGAGAACGGGTGCCATGACAGAGACATCGCTGGAAAGGAAAAGTAGATAGATGTGAAAGAAGACAGGAAAGATTGAAATCGAAAAGAGATTCCAGGTGATACAATGGGGGCAGAAGATCAATTTGGGTATCTTTCGTGTCCCCTCTGTGGAAGACACAGATGAAAACACCCGATTGTGTAGGGAGTCCCCTTATAAGTCGCCACTTACGATCCACATGCATTGGGATACATCAGGTATATTCTTGACTTTTTCTTCAACAGAATACATGAAAAAAACCATCACTGACTCTAACGGGGACACGCTAGTCGCCTCTTACGATCATGCAGATGGATATAGCTGTGGTGGGGGCGGGAGGGAGTGGGATGGTGGGGAGTAGAAAATATCTAGTTTTGTTTTATTCTGTTAAACGTAAATTTAGTATGTTTTTGTTTTTGTTTTTGTTTAACGTCCTATCTACAAGAAAAGGCAAAAAAATATCGATTGTGACCCCCCCCCCCCCCCTCCCATTATGTAGCTACAACCATATTATCGTGGGAGAGATGTGTTTCAGATTACAGTGAGCCTATGTCTTGGATCAAGGCAGTTAAGTGCATTTGCTCGAATGATGGACGTAATACAAACATTATGTGATAGCAAATGTAAAATTTGGTCAACGATACAGAATGCCAAATATAAATAACTCTGCGTCAAACAGCTGTTTCGTCCTTCGAACACTCATCAGTGCGTGTAGGGACCAAAAGGTTGGAAAACCAAATTAGGACAATATGGGTATTGAATTCCACTCACTATTCGTGCATATAAAGAGTTAGTAAACACATTTTTTGGAATCGTTGGCAGAATCCTGTTTGTATGTTTACAGGCATCCTGTCAAGCGGACAGAACTGACCATGTAGTAGTTTTATGACCGAGGTATTTACTTATAGCTAATGCGCGACTACAATCATTGTGAGTTCCGTCTCGCTTTTGACTCCGGAATAACCATAAAGTGACTAGAGTTCGGCACATATTTCGACATTAAGGACATATACAAAACCATTGTGGGACATGCCCAGTGATGTCAAATTGGGATAGCAAAGTCTCTTTAAGGGTATAGATACTTAAAACACAGGGCCTGTTCGTTTATGCGGAACAACCGGTCGTGGCGACAACAGAGGTTGGCTTTATAGAAAAATATTCTAACCGTGATAATAAATACTTGGCATCTTCGTAAAAATCTAAACCATAGAAATGGTGAATGTTGTACAGCTAGGGACAATGTGATTCGTAAGGAGGATACAAGATATTTACTTAATTTGCTCAGTCAGATAGCTTAGAGTACGTATGGATTGTGTTTATATGATATGGAACTCGAAACTTATTTTATTACGGCTATTGTTTGTTTCTTGTTTCTTTCATTTTGTTTAACGTCCTATTAACAGCTAAGGTCATTTAAGGACGGCCTCCCCTGTGTGCAAGATGCATGCGTGTAGTGTATGTGTATGTTCTTTGGGAGGCTGCGATATGTTTGTGTTTGTCTTCTTGTAATAGCGCGGAACTGATGCCGACTTTATAGTGCTACCTCACTGAAACATACTGCCGAAGACTCCCAGCAGGACGCCCCACCCGGTCACATTATACTGACAACGGGCGAACCAGTCGTCCCACTTCTAATTTGCTGAGCGTTAAGCAGGAGTAGAAACTGCCATTTTTAAAGACTTTGGTATGTCCCGGCCAGGGGACAGAACCCAAAGCCTTCCTCATAGGGGCGAACGCTCAACAAATGGCCAAAAGTGAGGCATTGTCAAGGGAGACATTAGGAAAAAGAAAGTTATTTAGAAAGGAGAGAAGAGATAAGGTCCCAAATTTAGTCGCCTCTTACGATCATGCAATTGGGGGCAGCAGGTACAATTCTTACGCCCTACCTGCACGGCTATTGTAATGAAGTGTAAGATTAATAAACATTTGATCTATGAAAATAAATCTATGAAGTTTTCTGTACCAGACAGAAAGTCACATGTAATCGATATATATGCCTAACTCTGTCAGAGTTATCTTTCGTTGTAAAGTAGATTTCACCAGAATGCCGCATACATCATTATAGTAGCGCCAAATTAAACAGGATACAATATTATACTGTAGAATAATTCTAACATTAACTTTATTTAATTTTTCAACAAGTATTAATCAAGTTTGTACAGCTTATATCAATACCACTCTTGTTGACCCAAATGTTAGCGTGCTGGGGGTCTTAGTGTGGGATGAAACTGAAGCACCTTGAGAACACTCACGTGATCGGACAGGTGATACGATCCCTTTTCACGTCAAATCGGGGAATCGAACCCCGGCCGCCTTGGTGAAAGGCAAGTGCGCATTCCCTGTGCCGACCGACCACCAAAGAATAGAATAATTATCGGTATGAATGTTAATTGTATACTGTTAACTTCAGTCAAGTTGATGTATTATTGTTTATAAATATGATTTATTGTTTTTGCATTGAAATATAAATATTAAAATAAATGCTTCTGCGTTGATTCTGTATATTTTGTGTGCATACACTAGACCATCGACTTAGAAGGACGTTGCTGGTTACTTTAGGTCGTTTAGCGTTGTACCTAGCAAACTGCTGACCTGCAGCTCCCTATCCATGGGTTACGCCTGAAATGGCTGAGATGATACAAGTCTTAATAAAGAACTAGATTTGTATACAATCCACATCGTCTTCTGCCCTTGGAAGGTAAATATACATACACATTGAACGACGACAATAAAGTCAGCCAGCAATAGTCATTCCATGACACAATTTGCATCAACGGTTACAATTTTATTGAATTTATTAACACCCAAACAAAAAAAAATGTAATGTTTTCCAAAAACGCCTGCATGTGAAAGATTTGGGTGGTAATGATCATTAACATTTTCCTTTTCTTTCTTTTTTTAAATTGTTTTTTATTAGTGATGATATTTTCAAAAACTTGCACAAGCTTTTTCTGGTTACCATCATAATATTATTGGAAAATATGAAAGTTTAATTTTATTAATTGTGCTTATCATTTCGTTGTCACTGACCTGGCTCTCGTATAAGGACAATACTTCGATTTTACCTAGGCCTACATGGCGGGTGTCGGCAATAAACCGTAGAAGCTTCCCCGCGGGGGGAAGAGTCTTAATGTGGTAGGAACCCGGAGTAGCCAGAGAAAACTTTTCACGTCGGATCGGGCAAGTGCGTTATCCGCTGTGCCACTCGACCACCCTGTAAATAAAAGTGTTTTTTTTACACAGGTTTTATTTGAATTAACATATACCAAAACCTCGCTGTCCATTTTAAGACAATATCGTGTGTTTGTTGTCACGCCTCTGTCTACATTCCTATACCCGTTTCATTGGTGCCAAATGTCTTCAGTTATTACTGTGTTGATGCGGTGACACTCACTATATAGCCGATGTAAAGCATTGCAAATTACGCTGTGCTCTGATGACTCCTCCTACCCTGTGCCCCGATGACTCCTACCTACGCTGTGCCCTGATGACTCCTCCTACCCTGTGCTCTGATGACTCCTCCTACGCTGTGCTCTGATGACTCCTCCTATCCTGTGCCCCGATGACTCCTACGCTGTACCCTGATGACTCCTCCTACCCTGTGCTCTGATGACTCCTACGCTGTGCTCTGATGACTCCTCCTACGCTGTGCTCTGATGACTCCTCCGCGTGTGTGCTGCTCAATAATTCATTCATTCAAGACTCTTGAACTGTATGTACATATTCTCCAACCAAGGACACACGTACCTGAATCCGACGACGACTGCGCCTTACTTCCAGAAATGAACTTCCAAACCAAATGTAAATTGTAGCACAAAAGTGTGTTAAACACTGTATTCACATTTCACATTTTCTGCGTAGTATTCACTGAGGTAAGGTATGTGGCTAAAAAAACAATCGTATTGTACCTTTTTCGAGTATTTTGTTTTTGCAATAACAATGGAGCAGTAACACAATAGGATGATACTTTTTTAAAGACAATTATTGCTTGTCTATGTACTACTACAATACTAACTATTTACTTCTCTATTATGGTAAAATATCTAACCAGGGTCTCTAACCATTATAATTTTATTCAATAATTTAGCATCTCTTTCATATGGCAAACCCATTACTCTCATTAATGTTTTAACATATAATGCTCGTATTCTATTGCATATCTCGTTTATCAACCTATACGTATTATATTTATCAGATATCATCTCCTCTGTTCAAAAAAGCATTTGGTATAATTCCAAATAGCACGACTGTCTATTGTAGTATTATGTACAAACCGAACATTATCATTGCTAATTCATCTTTATATAGAAGATTCGTTAATTAGCTACGAAATTCCTAGCCTCATTTAAATATCTCGCTGTCGAACACTTGGCAAGCAGCCATTTAAACCGATTGCACGTTAACTCGATAAAAACCATATTAGCCAAGGGTAAATTTCACCCATAACTACTATACAATGTTTGTTGTAAACTAATTTTAACCCACATAACAAATTCGCCCTCATTAGGGAGGAGCAAAAAAGGCGAAAGTTAAACTACAGCGAACATTTTCCTGTATTACGCTGAAAAGTATTTGATATCCTCTTTGATGATAACATATCGATACATCTTGTGTAAATAATGGTTTATGACTAAAAGGTATGTGATGTCTGTATGATTATCTGTAATTTATAACTATCTCTATTTCTTTAAAAAAAAACACATTACCTTTTCCCACAGAAATGACTATTCGGCTGCTGGTGTTGCCTACAAGAGTTTGTTTAACATGTATTATTTTCTGATGGCAACTGCCTAGCAAGATGAGGAAGTGGTTCCTTTTTTATCAAAAATGTAAATGTGTGGGTTGAATTGCATCTTATAGCAACTTTCATATTATGCTTCGCAGTTCCATTCAAAAACAATGTCTTCAAATATGCTGCTCTGCATAACATAAAATACTTTTAAATGGAACTGTGTTGTATACCATCATAAATGTTTAAAATATTTTTTTTAATTGGAAATTATTTTAAACAAACTCCAAGCTTTAAACAAGGTACAAAGTGCCAACTGGGCCAACAACAGTGACTATTATTAGGTGATATAATTTGTTTTGCAATTCTTGTAAAATGAATAAAGGTTGACTTTTTAATAAACAGTATATTCGTTTGGGTAAGTATTAACCTAATCATCAGTACTGATTTAGATGTTGATCCAATGACACTAGACGACAAGTATATGGTACATGTCTTTTGTTCCAGGGGCTGAAGACGCAGGCAAGCAAAAATATTGAAGAAAAGGCACATCAAATTGCTTGCAATACATAATATGTACCGAATATGACGACATCCATGTATATCCTGGATGGATACTTACTCTTCATCATGATTTGTTTGTTCCACGCGGACTAGCAAATAATACGTCTGTTTACGTAATGACATCTACCGATAAGTTATTATATCAGATGTAAAACTGAGGTTTCAAGATAACACCTTAACAATGACGAATGGAAGCTACCGACCTGTTATGACATATACATCAGAAGGATATATAGCAGCATAATGGTATGATTAAGTTTAGACAAAGCTAATGAACCGTTAGGATATCTATTCACTTGCAGGCAAAACACCTAGATATTTCCCGATGGTTTTTCGTATATTTAGTAGCATCCCCTTAATTTTGCTTTGGATAAAACTGTAACGCATTTTGGCCATATGGCTATATTTGACTGGGTAGCTCAGTTGGTAAAAGCGACAGTATAATAATTCCAGGTACAGGGAAGAAATCATGTATCATATATCTTCATTTATTTGTATATGTCTGATAAGTTTTTCCCCCATATTTTATGTTGCGTGTCAGCGCAAAACCAATTTCGGACCTGGCGCCTCAAGCATGTTGGCTGTTATTGCATTATCGGGCATAGCGCATACATGGCCCATTCTCCTTTCATGGTTTTGTGCCGTCTTAAACTTTTGATCAGCGGCAGATATGTTCAAAGTCTCCCAAGTTTATTTTAGATCATAATTTAAATATGTTATTGCAACATTTTCAAATAGTTCAAGAATTCAATATGGCCGCCATGACGTCTATGTCAAAATTAATATGGTCGTAACTTAAAAACTGTTGATTATACAGCATTCATGCAGTTTTATCATTTTCATTTAATCTTCGGGACAAACTATTTTTACTACATTCTATAACGAAAAAGTCAAATAAAAACCATAGCTGTTGGGTCAAAGATCACCAACTTTCAACTTTTAAAATTCAAAATTATTTAACATGTCGATAGAAAATGTTATCACAATGAATTTGATGTCATTTCGAATGTTTGCTTTGATCTTTTCAAAATGCTGGCAAAATCTTCAAACCTATTTTTCTTTGTCTTTGATGGGGATTTTTATTTTAACATGGTATTAAGGGTTTTCCCTAAATATTCTTTCATATTTTGTTACCTTTTTACTTTATTACAAATCTAAAATGGTCGCCACGACATCATATGTCGAAATCTTAAAAATAAATATCAAATTACTTAATTACAGTTTTTGGCAGTGATAATTGACTAAGTTGATCATATTTTCGCTCTTCTTCGTCAAAGGTAACTACAATCTCTTCTACATTGGCCAATTACCACGGTCTTACTCACTGCAGGACCAAATACTTCGGATCACTATTAAGCTTTTTTTCACACTTATCGGTTGTGATCTTTCACTTTCTTGACAGTTACAACCCTTCAACAGCAGGTGTTAATTACCTTTGAAATCTCCCAATGGTACCTAGGAAACTAAATCCAATGATCCTTCAAAGCCCTAGTTTATCAATCTTCAATTTCAATTACTTCAATATTTTCAGTTCCCTGTGCTTGATATCAGGCATCCGAATGTGGACCATGTAATCAAACAAAAATGAATCGATTACTCTTGTCAACTGCTAAATAGCAATGGTCTTATACAGGAGGCCAAAGTCCATGTGGCACTCGGTTCAAATGTATAGCGGCATAACGCTGCGCCGTGAAGGGGACTGTTTCACTTTTTGTCCCATTTGATGCTATCACTCACGGATTAGCTGTTGTGAGTTTGAATTGGCGATATTATCATAATCGGCAGAAGATATTCTATCAATTACTGGCGTAGAACAAATTGGTCGGAACATTCAATCAGAAAATAACAAGGCCCCAATTACATTTTAATCACTTTGTGAAGGCCGTAAGTGCTAAAGACTATTCATGCAATCATCATCTTTGTTTTCTAGTCAACGCTGCACTGCACATTTAAAATTGTCCCATAAAAGGTATCTTTCCAGAATTCACCCAAAGCAAAGGGGACTGTGACTTTGGCTTTTCAAAGTTGAGATATTTACCATTATGAAAGCTTACATTCAGAAGGCCATATTATTGAAAGAAATGACACAAAAGTAATTTTCCCTATTTTTTGATATTTTGCCGTCGATAAATTGAGTTTTTTGTAAATTTATACAGTAGTTTTATAGACTTTTGCTATTTTCATAATAGTTTTATTTTGTATTGTAGTCGATATTCACGTTCGTAATGATTTATACGATTTTTAGTAATACATCAAGAGACATTCATCATTTACTATTAAAGCGACAGAAAACTAAAAAAAACTCGGTTGACACCTACAGAAGATCATCCATTGCAGGTTGTCGGAATTCGGTTTCAATATATAGAACTGTACATCTGTTTGTAGATAAGTCAACACAAAGCAAATGAAAGCCGTTGACAAAAGATTTGATGTCGCGATGACGGAAGTGGGACATCAAGCCAATTAGCTGTACCAGGATGCACTGAATGCATAAGGTGGCATTACTGGGACTCTTCCTGGGACTAACCAGGATCGGAAGGACAACAAAAACTGTCAAGTTGTGTCATATCAATATTGATAATAATGGTTGCAATATTATTAAATTGTCTGTAGTTAATTGAAAATGTCAATAACGATTCGCCTCTTGTGAAAGCTAAAATGCAAATCAGCATTATTATAATCTTCATAACGCAAATGATTGACAAAACAAATTTAAGCTACTGAATTTTGTTAGAGTCGTAATTTGAAGTTATATTTAAAGTCATTATATGTAGATTAAACTATTTTCTATTCATATTTTCTGTTGGTAATAGTTACAACTAAATGAAATAACACAAAGAGACAGTAACAAAGTTTCAGCGTTAGTTTGAAATCCTCAAGCCCATTCCTGGTAAACTGACCCTGAGACTCCATATCCCAAAAAAATATACCTTGCTCTAATTGGGGTCTTCAAATATTACGTATATGAATGTTTAAATTTTATTTTGACCTGTTCAATGTAAGGCTGTTCTAAAAAGGACCTGTTACATAACGACTCTGCATATAGTCATCTTAAGATGTATTCTATAGCCCTGGTTTTTGTTTTTCAAAAAATTGAATACAACTGCAACAGATAACCTAAGCCGCATGTACATGTAACTAACACCAGCCTTAGATCAGTAACACTGTTGCTACTGACGCCATTTCCCACAATGTCCTCACATCGTTTGTTATTGTCAGCAACACAAGCGGCATAGGTCATCACATGCGCTATATAATGTTGTTCGTGGACGCCGTGTATCAGGTGTGCCATTGGCCCACGTGCATATATTCCAACGTCTTGTCCACCTTGAGAATCCTCAAAACGTGGAGTAGCGGCCACCTGGATGTACTCTTTATCAGCTGTAACAGACAGATAATGGATGATTATGTTTTCTTCTAGATGTGTGTCAATTGTAACATTTACCGTTAAATTCAAATGTATACAGGTACCACAGCCTCATCCCATGAGGTCACAATCAGAAGAAAAAAATACTCAATATGAGAAAAAAATATGAAGACAAATATTAGATACAAGTTAAAGAGAAGGATGTCATCCCCTGCATAAAAACCTAAATAATTTAAGAATGAAAAACCAGAAAAAAACATACATGCTAAGGCGTAGGAATTTTTTTTTTTCATTTTTCTCTTACAATCCCAGTCCCCCTGCATTATGTGTGTTTGTTCTCGTACACATGTACCTCTCCTTAATTCTAGTTATAGATAAGACTGCTTGGACATGCCAATTCTGTTGACCAGATAACTAAGTCGGTTAAAGCGATATAGCTTCTTGCAATACTGGATGCATAAGTATGTATTATACGCACTGGTATCTGCAGCATGCACATCGGTTCTATTTCCCGAGCCGTAACCTGGACCATTGCCATATAGGAGGGTAGTGAAATGACTTTTGTTAACGTAATGAACACATATCGTCTTTCTGGATACCAATCGTTATTGTTCGTGTATTGTAAATGATTTTCATCCTTTTTTTTTTTTTTTTTTTATATATATATACCGAAGAGATTGTTGCCTGGTAGTACTACTTATTTAGATCCTATCTGTATTTCCACTTTTCTTGTTGGTCAGACCTATTTGTTTTTCCACTTTTGTTGTTGTTTAGACTGTATCTATTAACAACATTTTATAGATGCAATTACATGTGTCTGACTTACGTTTATCTTATACATGAATTCTTGACATACCAAAAATAGTGTTGCCTCGTTTTGGGTAGCCGGCCAGGTTGACGACGTGGGCGTGGTCAGATGTTACTATGATGAGTGTATCATTTTCGTCTGTCATTTCAGTGGCAATTTTTACAGCGTCTTCAAACGCCAAAGCATCAAACAGGGCGCGTTTGGCGTTGTTTCCATGGTGACCATGGTCTATTCGACATCCTGAAGGCAATTCAAAAGGATATTAAAACAATTGAACACAAAGATTTCCATTATTGGAATTTACCAAGAATACAGAAGAAATAAATTGTGCTCTAGAAGAAGAAAAAAATCTGCAAATTAATAATCAAGCGTAGTGAGTTTGAATTTCAAATTGGGAGGTTTAGGGACGAAAAAAAACAAAGTCGTTCGGCGTCTTATGACAATTTTCATACAGCTTAATAACAAATTATCTAGCATAAATTGTAGATAAAAGTAGTGAGGGTATTCCAAACCTTCTACTAATAGAAAGAAGCCATTTTTTTTCTTTCTGAAGAACCCGGATGGCTTTCTGTGTCATTACCGCCAGAGACGGTTCTCCGGTTGGACCTTTGTTTCGGTCTAAATCATACTGCATGTGGTTCGCCTCAAATAACCATGCATTTGATAAATAAGAACTTATGGAATTGACAACAATGCTGCATCTAACAATTGCTCAATCATTCTTTTTTATTTTTTTATTTTAACGTCTCCGCAGTTCTCAAAATTTCATAAAGATGATAAAACATTTTTAAACAGTGTCCACACTGCAATGCCATAGCAAAGGGACGGAACGTAAGATGTGTATAAGTTGCATAAACGTGCAGTTAGTCACACAATGGTGTGTTAGTGGGTTACCAAGTCAACTCACCAAGTATGTAGTCAGTGTCTGATGGCTCTCCTTGTCCTCTTTCCTAACCTTGAAAACAATACTTTTTAATTAGTTAAAAGAACCGCTACTTCTGTTAAAACCAATTGTTATCTGTACGGAATGATGAATTTGCTTGTTGTCATGTACTGCTTAAAAAGCCTATATCTTGTACAGTTGTTCAATTTTGCACAATTTCTGAGACGGGAAAATACGATAATTAAAGACTTTAGTAATCAGTTGCCATTCTTTTAAGGATTCCCATACCACTGCCTAAACTGTAACAAAGTATTGAAAACACAACGATAGCTTTAATTAACAATGTTTGGAAAAACATCATACATGTACCTAGCGGGACTGTGCTAGTAATATCCAAACGGAAGTGAAAGGAACGTTACTGTGCATACGTAAAACTACATTTTATTTGAATAGGGACCTTTACATTTTTAACTATCCGCCAGGAACTTCAACGATAGGTCAGTCTGCAGTCCGGCTATTTTGATTGGCTAGCATGTACAGTGTATAACTGCAACGGCGATTTTCCTTCCCAAATTAATGTTCGATAACCTTTGCTATAAATTCAAATTTGTATTGCTTACGAATGCTCTTGTCTAGCTTACTTTTGATTGGCTACCTTTCAAAAAAGCAACTCTTTCGAACAAGGAAAATAATTTTAAACTTTTGGTTTCTTAAAGACAGACGTTCGACGATTCCGGTCGTTTTCACGTGAAATACATCAATGCGTTAAATATAATGAATGCTTCACAATCAACATATCTGCTTCATCTCAAAGCACAAACAAACAGGTATTCCGAAATGGTGACCAATCTAACGGTTCTACAATTGAATAAACCAAAGATCACTCGATTGGTCGGAATCCTACGAGTGGGTGTTGATAACCACGATTATCTAACTTGATACTCCAGTAAAATATATATTGTTATTTGGTTTAGTATACTTTTGGTCGGCATACACGTAAACAATTACAGTCACCTCACGCCGCTTGTGTATCATCACAAATTGTTTTCGTCAAAAATTTGCAGGATTGCTCATTGATAACAGGAACTACCGCTATACCACTTAAAAAATAACTCAATAACAATCTCGTACATCTATTAGATTGACATGATCCAGTCGTTGTTTACCAGAATTCGTATGGTTCAATTCTGGGTCAGAATCATTTCTTCCAAGGAAAAACTGCCGACCTCCGTCTAGTTTTACCTACCAATATATAAGCATTGGCAATATTTATAATATAAAATATAACATATTATATATAATGAAATTGTTTTATATACTTAGGGTGTTTCTTAAAAATCCATATTCCTTAATGATTCATCTGATTTTATAAGAGAAAAATATGTGTCAAAAACCATGTTAACTATTACATGTCAAAGATAAAAATGCTTAGAATATGGTTCTTGATTAAGCATTAAACTGCCTTATATGGAAAGTTATTGCCCTATAACTCTCGCTAATGCGCGCTATTCAATTTGTCTGCAATCCTGTGAGAATTATAGGACAATAACTTTCCAAAGCAGGCAGTTTAATGGTTATATTTCCGTTTTTAATTTAAGTTTTCCTTATATTTCCAACCTGTTGACGAATTTTAAAGTCAGTTTTCGCGCTGTCTGTAAATCGGACCTCTTCTTGTGACGTCACGAGTACACGCAACCGTTCCCGGCAAAAATATAGTTCGTGGAAATAAACACAAAATCATCAATTTATTTTCAACAATTTAATCAATATATTCAACCGTGAGGATATTCCCGTTTTATACAACATAACTATAAAATTGTTGCGAGTTACATTGATCAATAAAGGTTTTTTTGTCCGGTAGCACAGATGGGTTCACACGAGGAAATGCGTGTTGCGACATTTTTTTTCGTGACGTCAAGAATACACTTAATAAGTAACGTTGGTCAAAGCGACGTCATTTAGTCACGACAGCACGAACATGTTCTTCATATCACTACACCAATGCGAATTATGTGAGAAATATGATATGATGTCTTTCTATTTTGTTTGGTAAGGTTATATAGTGGTAATGCAGAGCAAAAGGAAATATTGTATTTTGAGTTTTATTACACTCGATATGTGATGGCGATTCTTTTAAATCCAAAAACACACGCCTTTTTTGTTCAATTCAAATAATTGCCAAAATTGATTGGCAGTTAGCGAAACGCACAGTGCACAAAACATTATACTGACAGTTATAACACTATTGTGGATGAGTTAGTATAGATTTTAATAAAGCTGTTTTCTTGAGTCTTGATATAAAAGTTAGTTTGGACGAGGTGGTTTACTACGATTTTACTTACAGTGTACAAAAACCTTTGTGAACGTGTTGACATAACATCCTTGACATTGAACACGACGTGGAAGTATTCTTACTGTGACAGTGTATTATGCACGAGTTTGCGTACTAAAGTTAACCGTTGATGTGGACGAGTTGGGAAACTTAATATGACACAATAGTTGTGTTAGAAGAACTTGCTATGGTCGGAATTTTTGTAATATACTGTACCTTCATATATCTTCCTCTCTGAGACGACATGGCCTATCGTATTTTGACAACAACCGTTGTTCTGACGAAATTGATATTCGTCAGTGATATCTGTTGTTGTGGACGAGCATGTATACGTACTCACCTTGACGAAACTGTTGTTGTAGATGAGTTGGAAGGCGATATCTGTTCAACCTCCAGTCACGCCCACCATATCTCCGTCCACCTCCCAGTTACGCGACACCGATTTGGCGTACGCTGATGCAGGTGTGGCGTGTGTGATTCTTGCTCTAGTATCAACGCCAACTGAGCGACCTGTAAACAACATGGCAAAATATATTCAGCCAGACGAAGATGAACTTCAGGTCTTGTTTTGGAGTGAAAAATCATAGGAAATATATTGACAGATAATACGACCACTCGGTGGTAAATCTAAAATGTCCAATTTGCGATACTATCATTTGACACTTGGCTTGATAACATATTTCTTTTACATAATCTTGGAACAAATCTGCATGATCATCAGGAAGACCTAGCAGTAGATTGACTACATAAAAATTGAAATTTTCAAGTGATTTGTGCTACATCAATAATATGTCTTCATACAGTATTCGGGACATTAAGATTCATTATCTTAATTGTAGAACAAATATTATACTGCGAAATAGGAACAGTTTTGTCACTCTGATATCATGCCTTAATCGTTAGAGGACGTTCATAATTTGCTTCCATCATTTACAAAGGAATGTATTACATGTAAGCAAATGAAAATGAAAATGAAACAAAACATTAAAAACAGCAGTTTTATAATCAGCTCGAAACCATTCAAATGCGCATGGAATTTTGTTTCCGTGTTGACTTGCGCACTGACCATCTCTGTCTTGATCAAACGAAATTTTGTTTTCTCTCCGCATAGAAGGGCTGTCGCTGAAACGTCAGAATCGGTTGTCTGCCTGTCCTGTGAGTACGTCTACCAGTAAATGAGACAAACATATAGCAAAGCTTTATCACAATAGTCAAATCGGTATTTTAATTCTATCTATCTATCCGTAAATACTCCAACGCCCTCTTTCGAGTACTTTGTGCGTTTCGGCGGGAACGCGTTTGTGATATTTACGTTACAGGTTCAAACATACGTCATTTGACAGAGGTTGCAACACCAGATATGAGAATGTACACAGATGTTTAACCACTGGTGAGGGGCATCGTTTAGATGTTACGGATATGTTTGGGGTTTGGAAAATATAGTGTAAACATGTTAAAATATAGGACGATATGATGCAAGTATTATTTTCAAAATTCAAAAAAATGGTTTGAATAGTACTTTGAAATGTGTGTTTTTTCCTCTGATGGGATTACAAAAGAGATATCTATCAGCTTTTTTCACAAAACAGTTTTGTTTTCACAATATTTTAAGAGTACAAAATGACTTCAAAGCGAACATGTCAAAAAAAAAAGAAAACTACACGTAAATCGACGAAATTGTGGAGGATTTTTAAGGGGTTAATTAAAAGCAAGTTTAATTGTTGAGTTCTGGTGCTTATCACCGGATAAGATAATAGAGGATATACATTTATACAACTGTAGATCAGTATGGTATCAATAGAAACAATATTTTTGTTGCAATTGGCACATAATAGTGTTCTATTTTTAGAAAACAAATTACTTTGAATATAAACTTTTCATGATTGTAGTATACACTTGATCCCACCAAAACACGTTACGTTATTATATTGATGGTATTTCAATATTGTATTAAAAATGCTGTTTATGTGTTGTATCAATAAATTGACTTCAGCTTCATTTAAATGTCTCCATGAAAGGACGTCACTTGCGTTTATCAAGCGTACGTAAAACTCAAGTTCGCAGAATCAATATTGTTTGATAAAAGCCTAGGCCTTGACCACAGCCCAACAAAGAAGTCCAACGTTTGAAGCTGCTGACTTCAATGTCTCACTCTGTTCTCCAACTGATATCAGAGTAGCTCATTGTGATTGCGATAAAGAGATCACGATGACAGATCAAGCACAGTGATGTTGTGTTTACAAAAGCATCCATGGTGACGCTGTCGACAAGAGCACATGCATTATCTTTCTGTATCGTGCCGCCATTTGTTCCTTGAAATAAATAGCATATGGTACCGAGATCTGGTCCCCGTAACGTTTAGCGTTCAGGCTACGGTCGACGATCACAAGGTCTGTGCGTCCATTGTCGGATATTCCACCCCAAATATTGACGATACCACCGCCAAAACGACCATTACGTAAGGAACAGCCGCCAAATTCGTGACTTTAAACCTACTCACTTCAAAGCCTGGATATGGTTATTCTGGTCACACCAAACCGCCGGGCAACGCCAGCGTACCTGTCATCAAGCCATGGTATGACTGATTTGGCTTGGACACCGACAGCATTTTTTTGTACTCACTAACACGATGCACCGACATAAAAAACGAGTCCTTGACACATTTTGTGTACACAGTACAAGTACAAAACATTTTGCACGTGTACCAAGCACAATGCTGAAGTTCACTGATTTTTGCCGACGCTTACATGATTAAATTCAATCAATAATATACAACTTTAACGTCCTTATTATATCAGATGTTATGAACATGCCATATATAAAATAATGTAACCTTTCTCTCAGTGGGAAGTATATATTGATGTAGCGTAATGCATACATTTGGCGATTGTCGTAGCTGAAAAACGCAAATCACAAATAATACACATTCGTTTTAGTTAAAACAAAAAATAAAAACACTGCAGATACACAAGAATGAATTCTTAGTCAAGGTCCAATCTAAAAGATCGGATACAGTAAATTAACAATTGGGACAACATAACAAAGGAACTAACTAACCAATCGACAGCGAAAATAGATAATCGATAGAGTAGACAAATGGTGACAAACATAATTATACTAATTAATCTGAAACTTTGTTTTAGCATATTTCTGTAAGCTCAGTTGTACAGTGTTTAACATAGTAAAATGGTCAGGAAGTATTTATATGGTACACAATGCTCTTCCTTACACAAATATAAACGACCTGCCTGTTTGTACACCAAGACAGAGTTAAGATACATAAGTATTTACCTGTACATTAACGTTTACAATGGTAACACATGCGTGCGTAAACAGACTTGCTTCCCCTTGCTACACTTTGGCCTTAATTGTTTTCGTCCGGAAGTAGATGTTCAGTGGGGAAACAGGAAATGTATCCTTGAGGCAAAGACAATTGTGTTTCAACAAATACATGAACATTTTCATATAGTGAAAACAATCTTCATGGTTTTTTTTGGTTTTTTTTATTTAGATAAAAACTAATATACATTCTGAGTGAAAAAAGTCCATCACATAAAATGTGATACAATCAGGCATGAAACTTCGTTCAGAGATTAGCATACTATGACGTCACAAACACATCCATATTAAACATAAAGCCTTAGCAGACTTCATGCAATATGGATGAAACCGATGTGCGTTCATGCCGGCATGAAAATTACAAAAACGCCGGTCAATCCATTTTGATACTAAAAGTCTACATACGGAAGACCGGGGCAGGTTCCGCCACCACTGATATTTTTGTTTTTAAGCTACATGTAATATTTACAACTTTAAAGATCTTAGCAATTTAGTTGGCTGAACATTCACTTTTTCATATGATTATTGATGGAGAAATATTCAATAGAAAACGAAATTAAGAAATACCTTTTAATATTTCAGCGTTATGACACAGAAAGGCAAACAAAGTATGTTTACTGCAACATGTGAAGACATTAGCAAAAGCGTATTAAAACCCTTTATAACGTTATGTTACACATTTACAATTATTCGGCGCAACAGTTATGTAATCATAAAATAAATCCTTTTAAAATAAATTATAAATTCAAGTTACAAGATTAAGGCCGAAACCGGTCAGTGTCAACTACCTTGAATCACAGGAATATCCTTTTTTTTTTAAATGTTATGTCACCTTAATTATACGTAACTCACTGACCAACGACATGTAGTCCATATACTAGTAACACCACACACATCCACAAAAGAATCATATTTGATATCGCTGCTGACAACTATGACAAAAAATGAAACCTTCTGCAGTAAACTCCAAGGACGTGTTTCTCTATCCCTTGTACATGCAGACTTTATAAGCATTGTTAGTTACATGTAACGTCTGGTCAGGTTTAACACTCATGCACAGAGTGTCAGTTGACCTAGTTAGGTATGAGGTAACATACGAAAGACTTGTTTCCATTGATCCTATTTCGCCCTAGTTACACCGATTTTTAGTTTCAATAACTTAAATGTTCTTTTGTTCGGTGCTTGATATCAGGCAATCGAACAGTTTACCAATATTTTGACTGATGATATAATATTCACATGATTGTAAATACAGGGTATCACCTGCATGAATACGTGATACAAATGACCTTTTCATTCTGAAAGATACCCAACAGCATCATGTCAGTTATTCAAAATTGGACGCCCAATAGTATGCAGGAGAAAATTCAATCCGGTGTTTCAGGATTGAACAAGAATTGAGACTACATAATATAACGACGATCTCAGTTACATCAAAGTATTACAATGTTTTCTTTCCTATATTTTTCTTAAGGTATTACATGTAGGTAGCATACGAACGACTTTTTCCACTGATCCTATTTTGCCCTTGTTACATCGATTTTTAGTTTCAATAACTGACATATTCTTTTTTAAAGTGCTTGATATCAGGCATTCGAACAGTTGACCTGTATTTTAACTGATGATATAATATTCACATGATTGTTTATACAGGGTATCCCCTGCATGAATACGTGATACAAATGCCCTTTTCATCATCATCATCATCATCATATCATCATCATCATCAAATAATTATCATCATCATCATCATCATCATCATCATCATCATCATCATCATCATATCATCATCATCATCATCATCATCATCATCATCATCATCATCATCATCATATCATCATCATATCATCATCATCATCATCATATCATCATCATCATCATGTCAGCGATTCAAAATCGGAAGCCTAACAGTATGCAGGAGGAAATATAAAATGTTTAAAGGAAGTATTCATCGTTTCTGTGCATGATCAGGAATTCCTGAAATTGCTGAAAGTTGAACAAACCAAAATTAATCGGGTTTTTTCGTGATTATTAATCCCTGAATAAGAACAACACCAGTGAGTAGAAATTACGCCATCGTGGATTATTGCAGTGTACTTTGCAAATTGGTTTATTTACGGAAAAAAAGCATGCAGTCTTAACTTTACGTTGGTTTGCTTAACAGAACTAGTTTAGCCCTGAAGTAATAAGATCTATGTCTGCACGTCACGCAGTTCATTTGATTGTTTCGTATCATGTTTATCAAGATTTTCTTGTCAACAATATTACTTAAAAACCTTATCACGTTGTCATCTGTCTCGTCGCTTTGTGTGTTATTCTATTGCGCCAGGTTATACAACCCATTGTCAAACACCGTTTACGTAAGAGTCGTACCATGTGACGTATTCTGAATACAATTGCTTTTGACATGATGTTTTTGTTATTGTTTTCGTGACAATTGGTACAAAGCACACACAGGCATGAAGATGACGGGTGTTGTATTTGTAGCGTTCTACATGAGGTGATAAACTTACTGTGAACCGAAACATTTTCGCTGTTGTTTAATTTTTGCCTTATAAGATTTGTAAACAATATAATAATATGCATAATAAGTAAATGTAAAGGGCGAATATAATTTTGAGCGCAATGGTATTTACCGTCGAAAATTTGATTGGGCGAATATTTCCCGGTATACTGTAATTTTAAATATTTTTCTTATTTTTCATGATATGTGCTTGAGATGTTAAACAGTAGAGCTACCGAAATGTTATCAAAACTTCAGTCGATGAAACTGGAGCAAACAAAGAAACACAGGTGATTGCACATAATAACATTGGTAATAGGTACAATATGCAAAAAATAAATTATCACTGTTACAGCTAGTTCGTCCTGATGAAGAAGGGAAATGTGACCAGGTGGACTGGGAGTCTAATTTTCCACCTTTTCACCCTCGACACCCATTATACTGAAAATACTTGAAAATCCTACATTTTTGGGTGCGGATAACTATATCAAATGCAGTCCACATATTATTTATTTTCATTTTCTTGTGTATCTTTTATTTAAGCACTTACTATTGATATAGTTGCATGCCGTTTACGTAAATGTTATGTTAAAAGTTACATAGATACGTCAACATCTTTCATATTAGCTGTATACTGAAATCGTAGGAGACAGCTCTCAAGGAAGGGAAATGTGGTCGTTGGTAAATAAGGCATAACATGCTCACCTATATGGCAGGTGCTGAGTACAAACAGAACGCGAATATGTCCACCGCACTGCAGAGTAGGAGTACATTCCTGCTGTCCTGACAAAAGGCTAACGTTCATTGTATTTACTGTTACAAATTAAACACCCCTTCAAAATATATATCAAACTGGGCTCATCGTAGGCAATTATTAAATCAAAACATAACAATGAAGATAAACATTGATCACATTGGTTTAATCTAGTTGCTTAAATGGCATTTATTTAGATATTATCGAATATCCATTGTTTAATTATATGATATGAAAATATTTTGGCAAATGTTTAACTTTGAGTTAAACATTGTAGGATATAAGTTTTATATTTTCAGATAGTTAACTATTTAATTGAATATTTGTGTCATTGTCCTAAGTAAAAATTTCTAATAAACAAATACCCTTTGGTTGCTCGTATAAGCTGAAGTAAAGATTCAATCCAAGCTAGTGAGTATGGATCTAGGTTTAAACAACAACGCAAAAATATGTAAAACACCGTGGACTATGTTGATTATACAGGTATTTACACAAAATCAATACGTTAATAAGTAAACAATACTTTACTGATTGATTTTTTTTTTTATTAATAATGATATATTTTAATTTTGCATCGTATACAGTATATAAATAAACACACCAGATACTTTTCATAATCATAATTAAACATTTATATCACACATATATAAAAATGAAAATCAGGTTACAAAAAATCTATAAAATCATAATTAAACATACACACATTTCTATCACACATATATAAAGAATAAATCACATTGCAAAATGTCCTCATCAACTTTTCTTCTGAGATGAATTGATGAAAAGGAAACATATAAGTGCTCCTGCTGATAATATGTGTATATGAAAGCCCACAGATCTGCGAAATTAAAATGAAAATACAAAAAATTATAATGATAACGATGTATTTTATTATACTGTAATATTATAAATTTAAAAAAAAACGGATTTTTTAATAATCTGAATCGATTACGTTTTTGTTTGATATGGAATCTGATTTCGTATTTCTTACGATGTTGTTATTAGTTCCTTTGATGTTTTGCTGACGTAATATTAAGTTCTCTCTACATATCTGAACAGCGTGATACTAGCCGTGAAATCTCCTTATTTCTTATATGATTTGTATCGATGTATTGTTTAGTTTGATATGGTATATCATACATTTGTATATACAATTCATTAGATTTTGCTTTTGTCTGTCACAAGGATGTTTAAACTACTTCACAATGCTCTACTTACATGAGTAGTTTGATGCTGGCTGTGAACTCTAATAAACAGAATGGTGACATCAGGTAACCTCCAGCAAGTCTTGTAGCAATAAATGTTACAGAATCGTAAAAAATCCTTTTGGCCTCAGATGTCTGGAAATGATGGCGGACATTTCTCCGCATCTGAAATGATAATGTTTCGTATTTTATGAATTTGTTTAATAACAATTTCTCTGACATATGGTCTTGAAAAAACAAACACTAATGGAAAAACTTTTAAAATGAGATTGTAAACCACCATGGAAGATAATTAGTAAAAGAGTTGAACACTGTGAAATTCCTCATTTTCGTCGAGCTTTTAATTGCATTATTTTGGTGAGTAATCTTCATACACGAATTAAAAGGTCAAAGAATCAATTTAAAGTTTTATATAAAGCAATTCTTCGTTTGAGTGTGTACTCGTTATCCGTGAATTAATGTACCAAGAAAATGGTGTTTTGTCAGAAACCGAAAAATTTAGGCGCCGCGAAAATATCTGATTTCACAGGAATTAGATAAAGAAAGGGAGGAAACAACAAAGGAATACCTCTTAAGCAAATCACATGATCTTAAGGTAAAAATGTCTATATGAATATGGTAAGGGTTACAAGGCGATTATTTCTAAAGTGATCTGATACGGTCTGGATTTTGTTTTTACTCGAGAACCTTTTTCATTGTTAAATGGCAAAGGTCTGTTTCTATGATGGCTATGGACCAAACGATGTATACCAGACCCTGTGACTGCTAACTAAAGAATGATTTGGATAGAAGTATTCGCTTGCCTCAGACCAAAGTTGATTTCACTTAATGTTCTACCAAAGACTATATTAAATTGTCCTAGAAATCCTCTTGAGACCAGGGCCCGTGTTCATGACTAACATTCTTGTAATTCGCTTAAATGGTGGGATGTAGTAAAAATATTTAGTTTTAACATTGAAAATATTCGATACTCGGTTTCAGATCTTTCGAAAATGCTCCTGATTTATTGACTAAATGCTATGTTTGGTATATTTATCAGCGGAAAAAGAAATAAGGTTAAGGCATAAAATACCAGTTTAGGCACAATAAATGGTTCAGGCCCTATCTATAAATGTTTTGTTCAACTATCCCTGGCACTTTAAAGTATTTCCTTACCGTGGTTTTTGGAAGATATTTTTATGAATGTTATGATAACCCCTTTCAAATATAACATGACGTTGAATTTCAGGTTCTCTGGCCTAAAAACATTCAGCGTCCTTTTATGAAATAAATTTTACTCAAACCACATGCATCCTTAAGCAAATGAAAAAAAACTTTATTTCAGTATAACATTTTATTCAAAGAATCAATTACAACTATGAAATCATTCGTTTTCGTGAGTATTTTAATTTCGTTGATTTCGTGGGTAATCTTCATTCACAAATTCATAGGTCAACACATTAATGTGCATCTTCCCATGAAATGTTGTGTTGTCAGGAAATCGAGAAATCTAGGCCCCACGAAAAATTACTGATTTCACAATAAACAACAAAAATTTCAGAAAGGCACTATATTAGTGTAAAATAAACCCGAGTCAATATATGCACTAAGCTAACTACTACTTTTACAAAACAGGGTACATACCTTTCTCGCAGCCATGACGGCTAATGCCGTGGAGACGAATGTGACGTAATATCCGGGATACAATCCGTGCCAGACACTACTACATGCAAACACTGCCATCGTTTTGACGGAGGGCGGGGCTCGTTCGTATATCACACGCCGTAACCACACAACAGTATTTAAATTCCATGAATCTATAAACACTTTCAAACTTGTAGATGTCTGCAAAACAAACAAACGTACATACGCCAAAATTCGAAGACAAAATGGATACTAACGACACCACGAATGATATGGTAAAAATTCATCAATAACACACTACCCCTTCCACTTAAATTCCATCCCAAACCAAAAAAGAAACAAATGAGTCTATGAATTAAGAAAGAGGGTACGCTTTCCTTAATGGATTTCGATCTAGTGATGACGAACAAACTTTCATTTGTCAATGTTGTTTCCCTGAAGTTTCCTTGCTTGACAATCTCTTGTTTTCCCCTTACCAGTTACAATTTGACAGATAAAGTATACCTTTCCGTAGCATTCAGTTAGGTCACAAAGGAAATTTGACAAGTTTGAAGTCCGTAAAAGACATTAGCCTTAATGCCTTATGATTGACTACGATAACCTCGCTACATGTATGTACCATTTCAATAGGTTATGTAAAAGTTAATACATTCCAACTACATATATGGATTCCGATTTTGAATTGAAATCTCTGGAAACATGACGTATCAGGGAGTTGAAATTTTGGATGACTACAGCGTCTTTTAATGGGTATGTTTAACCTTAAGATGTTTGTTTAAGGATGTACACCTCTGAGAAGTCAAAAAATTCCTGTAATAAACTTTTTTTCTTTTATTGATTTTTGGAAAAAGGAGATAATGGCATAGTGGAAAATGCAAAAATAAATATATGTTCGTGTGTTCGTTTTTGCGCTATGATCGGTCAAAGAAACCAATATAACACAATAGGTGATTTTAGGTGAATATTCGGGTTTTGACCATTTGCAGAACAAATTCATACAATTTCTTCCAAGTGTGTTACCAGATATGTATGAATGTTTGTAGAATTGATAAAAATATTATTGTCTTTGACACTATGGAAGTAACATTTCTTAATCTTATTCATTTTACTCAGAAATGCGATTTAAGTTACCCCTACCCCTTATTTTTTAATGAAAAAATACACATTTTTTCACCATTTTTTGCAGATTAAACGCTTGATATAACAAAATTCTGTATTAAACTTTTTTAAGTATTCAATGAATCAAAATAAAATGTGTTTCTCTTTCTAAAACAGCCAAAAAAATGGGCGGTCGGTGTGCTTCTTTTTTTTGTCCCATTATTATTTGTGTTATTTTTCACCTTTTTCGGGGTCAAAAATCAAAAGTGCTTCAGTTACCCTAATATGTAAAAAAAAATACCAATAATATATAACTTTCCAATTTTTTGCATATTATTTTAATCATATTGAACATTATAAAGTTGTACAGCAAAATTGAACCAGCTACATTTAACAATGGTGACACACTGACAATTTAAGTGATCAATCTAGTGTCAAAAAAGGTGAAATTTTGCTTTTTGTGAAGCGCAAGAAATTCACATAAATACACTTTTTCAAAATGGCCGCCAAATTGGTCGTTTTTTTCAAATTCTTGTAAAAAATGTTCTACACACAACAGACATCTAGTTTTTTGACATGTTTTTCAGATGTGTGTTTGCTATTAAACCTTTCATAATTTGTTCAATATTACAAAAACCCGCTACACCAGATCAAAACGAGACCTGAACGTGACTGAAACCTCAGAAGAGTACATCCTTAATTATATTACAGTTTCAATAGCATTGAATTTCATCAGAGAAATGTCGTGATACATGTATACACTATTATTATGCGTATAGCTATATAAAAAAAATTCATCTTTATTATCAAGAGCTAATGTACAACATGATAAATAATATTTGTAGCAATTTCCATTTGGCATATGCGCAATCCATAACATAATATTGATGTTTCTTTTATACAGTATATCGTCGATGCGTACATCGTAAAACCTTCTTACTGTTACATCTAATAGAGAACGAGTGTAAACGTTGTTTAGCACATGTGTATATCTTGTATGATACGAGTATATTTATAGAATAGTAAGAGCGTATGATGGGAATATCGTGTGGGGTACATGTGTATCTATAGTACTACAGTACGTGTGTATCTATAGTACTACAGTACGTGTGTATCTATAGTACTACAGTACGTGTGTATTTGAGTACTACAGTACGTATGTATCTATAATACTACAGTACGTGTGTATCTATAGTACTACAGTACGTGTGTATATATAGTAAATGTACTACAGTACGTGTGTATCTATAGTACTACAATACGTGTGTATCTATAGTACTACAGTACGTTTGTATCTATAGTACTACAGTACGTGTGTATCGATAGTACTACAGTACGTGTGTATCTATAGTACTACCGTACGTGTGTATCTATAGTACTACAGTACGTGTGTATATATAGTACTACAGTACGTGTGTATCTATAGAACTACAGAACGTGTGTATCTATAGTACTACAGTACGTTTGTATCTATAGTACTACAGTACGTGTGTATCGATAGTACTACAGTACGTGTGTATCTATAGTACTACCGTACGTGTGTATCTATAGTACTACAGTACGTGTGTATCTATAGTACAACAGTACTTGTGTATCTATAGTACTACAGTTCGTGTGTATCTATAGTACAACAGTACGTGTGTATCTATAGTACTACAGTTCGTGTGTATCTATAGAACTACAGTACGTGTGTATCTATAGTACTACAGTACGGGTGTATATATAGTACATGTACTACAGTACGTGTGTATCTATAGTACTACAGTTCGTGTGTATCTTAATACTACAGTACGTGTGTATCTATAGTACTACAGTACGTGTGTATCGATAGTACTACAGTACGTGTGTATCTATAGTACTACCGTACGTGTGTATCTATAGTACTACAGTACGTGTGTATATATAGTACTACAGTACGTGTGTATCTATAGAACTACAGAACGTGTGTATCTATAGTACTACAGTACGTGTGTATCTATAGAACTACAGTACGTGTGTATCTATAGTACTACAGTACGTGTGTATCTATAGTACTACAGTACGTTTGTATTCATATTATGGTACTTGTGTAACTTAGTAGATTATGTGTGTACACTTGTACGATATGGGTGTATTTAATAGTGTAGTACGTGTGTATTCATAGTAGAACAAGTGTATAAATAGTATAGTACGTGTGTATTTATAATATAAAACGTGAGCATGTTTTATTTTTACGTTTTGTGTGTATTTATAGTGTACACTGTACTAATAGTATAGAACGTGTGTATTTATGATATAGTACATGTGTATTTCTGGTATAGTACGTTCGTTGGTATATTACGTACGTTTACTTATATCTTTTAAACTGCGTGTATATATCTGACTTCGTTAATCACCCTTTGCACATGTTACATCAGACGGGTATGAATGGTACTTAAGTACGTGTATACTCGTTAGATGATCAAAAAGTAGATGGATATCGCCTTCTCTTACATGGTTGTAATACAAAAAACGATTGATGACAGGGATTCTGTTTAACCATTGATTATCTTTTTGGTATATCTTAAATGATGTTGTTGTTTGAAGCCATTGAAGATGCTAACCGCTTGTTGCGGTTGTGCGATGTTACAGCAACTTACAGCAATTGAATAGCTAATTCATATGGTAATAAAATAATTGAAATATACATCCTTTTGTCTCCTAGGTAAATTTACCTCTAACTTCCATATACTGATATTAGTCAGCAAATCCCATTTCTCCTTGCCTTCCTCATCGTATCCTCTGAATCCAAGCCCTGCTCCAAGATTGGACAGTTCACCTGATAATACAATTTGAGTTATGAAATCTCTTTGCGTATACTGCGTTTCTTTCACTCCAGCAGATATGAGGTTTTAGAAATATCAGTATTAGTGCTAAGCCAATTTAAAGGAACATTATTACCAAAATTGTCTTTATTGCAGCAATGCATGCTTTTTATTAAAAATGGGAATTCATAGACCAATTTCGAGATAATTGACAGATTTCTAATTGTATACCCATTTTGGAAAGGCACAACTTCTGTCCTGTACAACCCTACAGAGACAGATAAACTATGTTAAACCCCAGGGTAGCATTAAGGATTCCCGTATCACTTCCCAAAACGATTACTAAGTGTTGGAAACTTTCTTTTTCTGGCATTACTATAGCTTAAATAAATTATTTCTGTAAAGAAAACCTTGCCTTGCGGGACTTTTTTCAGAAATAATGTATATGAAATAAATAAAATATAAATCTTCAACGAGTCTAGAATGGGATTCGAACCCTTCAGATTTTTAAAGCATCGCTCTTACCGATTAAGCAATCTGGTTTAAGGAAGTGGCCTTGCAAAAGTGTGCTACAATAATTTCCAAAGGGGAGGTTACTGTATATAGGGGGGGGGGGGGTTACATGTACTGTATATAGGGGGGAAAAACACAGTGAAGTGGGACAGGGGTCCTTAAGTTTAAACGTATACAAAATGTTGATTTGTGTAATTTAAATATTTTTTAGGAGAAACTGTATAAAGTGGTAGAGTTGAGAAGATCTTTCACATATTCCACGTCTTTACACGCAAATAATTTAACGTTTAAACACCCTTAAACAATCAATTAACATGATATGGATACAAGTGATTTGCATTGCATTTTCAAAATATATACGAATTTAAAGCCTTCTTGATAATAACCAACAGTACCATTTATATCTTATTACATGGAAAAAAAATGTTACATGCTAATCGTTAATCGTAGCATATAATACTTATTATTGTTTAGATATATAATTAAAAACAGACAAAATAATGGCTTACCTAATTTCCATGCAAAGTAGTATTTAGATCGATGTAGACTAACGGCTATTATCATATAAAGATTTCGGTAGATGATGTTTGTTTTGTACAAAAATGTGTCATCTGAAAAGAAAAGAAAATCAGGATGCTATAGCAATATCTTAGTATGTATGAAACCAACATGTATCAACATTTTAAGATACTGAACAGCTATCCCTGGTTCATGAGTTTCAGTTGCAGGTTGGAAAAAAGAAATATTAAGAATGGCTCGATATCAATTATGATAGATAAATCCGGGGTTTAAACAATAATTTGGGAATAAACGTCTGCAAAAGTACCAAAACGTTATTTACTTTACAACAATTTTTTAAAACTTCTATTATTCACTCTTGTTTGCCCGGATGTTAGTGTACTAGGGGTCTTAATGTGGGAGGAAACCGGAGTACCTGGAGAAAACCAACGTGTTCGGGAAGTTGACCCCGTACCTTTTCACGTCCGATTGGGGAATCGGACCCCGGCCGCCTTCGTAAAAGGCAAGTGCGCTATTCACTGAGGTACCCGACCACCCAACTCAAAAATAGTAAAAAGGCACAATGTCTTAATGTTAAATCAAGGTTCTTTCATGTCAAATTGTCAGAGCAAAAAAATGACCTAAAATTTTCCCATCCTCGATACTCCAGAGGTTACACTATCTTTCGCTCTTTGCACCCCCGTGATTTGTCATACCAAACTAAAGTCATGTGATTAGCTCTTTCATTGGTCTCAGGCAAAAGATAGCTAGACTGATAGTGTCCATTAAAGATTGCAGAAGACGGACATTCGACTTCAAAGCCATCCAATTCTACTGTTACGCGCTCCACGAGATCCTTTACAGTAAATCAAAGGATCAATTTAGTCTCCTTTGTTTCATCCACAAGGTGATGCATACTGAGCCTTCAACTTTGCTATGACATATGCCGGGGGGCTGAGAGCGAAATGAGAGTAAACATTGAGTATCGAGGATGATTATTTCTCGGACCCTGCACGGGTTGTAAAAAGGAAGAGGAAATACCTATAGAATAACATAAAATATTATAGCTGCCGAGGTACAAATAGGGAAGTAGATTGGTGTAAGAAGTACGTTACCTACCATCTAATTAAATACTTATCTAGTTATATGAAATACTACCTGCCATAGTAGAAATAGGGAAGTATATAGGCGTAAGAAGCATCAGGACTCCAGTCACGATCGCTACTAAACTTGTTTCTACCATGGCTGCCTGCAATTTTAAAAACAATGCAAAGACATACATTACATTTGAACACATAAACTAGATAATTTGTACGTTTTGTACTTGCGGTATTTTACAATTTACGAGTTACAAAAAAAATAACTCATTGACGTGTATGAAAGATTAAGACCGAACAATTGTAACGCACGGTACTGTTGCTTATCTGATTCATATAAGTGTTTTGTTAAATAAAATAAGACATTGTGTCTGTCTTACGATAAATTACTCTTCCGCTACAACATTTACCGCCAGTGTTTAATAAAGCCCTTCTCCTCAAAAAATTTATTGAAGTTAAAGAAGGAAACTTAGTAAGATAATCAATATTGTATTGCTTTATATTTTTTTTAATAACATGTGATTTTTATACTTAATGGATTAAATTACGACTTTTTTCACTTAATGAAAAACAGGTTTGGTCTCAATTTTTATTATAATTTCAAAAAGTCTCTCTCTTATAACAGTGAAAGGGACATTACTCGTGCAGAGTTAAGATGTTTAGTTTATAATCGTCCAAAGGCAGAAAATAAACTTTACCTGTTTTGTACAGTTACAATGTATATAAATATGATTACCTCTCTACGGCTCTGCCACTGTATAACCCTACCGAGTTCAAATAACTAAACGAATTTCCCCTTACCTTGAAGGTGTGACAGAGAAATCTCCAACCCGAGGGGTGATGTTTTTGGTTGTCTAACCCGAGGCTCTGATCTGGAGATTTCTCTGTTACACCCACAAGGTAGGGGATGATAATTTCTTTCCCATCCTATTATTTCAGTCACAACTTTACCGACATTAGTCTGCCATGTATTAAAACAAAAACACATGTGGGGTATGCATATCGTCATTCACTTCTAATGACGTCACAATTACCGGTGACACAATGAACCACGTGGTAATAGGCACGAAACTTTCTTCCCCTATGGGATGACAAGATGATCCTTCCCGTCTAAAATAGGAGACACACCTATGAAGGGTGGGAGAAAAAACTTATCCTTTCCGGCTTAAACGTGAGATACACCAGTGAAGGGTGGGAGAGATTCATATCACCTATGAATGCCATAGCCCACTTGTCGGCGTCATCTTGATTATGACGTCATATTTGTGACATTGGTCAGTTCTACTGGCTCTCACTGGACTAGGACTATTTTATTAATTTATCATACGCGAAACATACACTTATTTGAACTAATTTGATTAAATTTTATATGAGATAAAATATTTGTTAGATGGTAGATATCAATATGGAACAGTTCTAAACGCACAATGATACTCTATATAATCCACTTGGAATGTGACAAATTTAACAGGAAGAGCTGGGACGCTATATAATGGACAATGAATGCTTATGCATATAGGTGTAGCTGAACTTATGTAGTATAGCACGTTCTGTCTTAAAACTCGTATGTAAATGATGTAATAAAACAATAGTAAACCTATGACGTCAGACTGCCGTGGATTTTACAATTGAATTGTGACATTCGATATGTTCATATATGTTCACTGTATATTTACAGCTTTACTCAAGATTCTTTACGTAACAGTGACATCAGTTTTAAAAACACAAACTTGTTGTGGGACTCAAAACACTGCCACAAACTGTGAGAGGTAGCATGCCTTTCATAGAATGACGTCATGTAACTCAATACAGTTACACTACTTCATTGCAGTATTTATGCAGTTTTATTTATGTCCAAGATAAGACAGTATTATCAGTTAAAGTGTTATCGTATTCAAAACCAATATAAATTACCCCTTATAACATTTTACGGTAGAAAGTAGTGCGCGTAGGAATATATCATGTTACATTAAAGTTTTACTTGATACACAAACATTGTACGTATTCAATCGATCGATCAGCACATCCTCCCGTTTCGACTGACATATGAAATTAACAGTTTCGTTAAATCATAGCACAGGTAAACAAAACAAATCGCTCATTCAGCCATAGCTTGCAAAACAGACCAGCCGATCTTGAAACGTTACGCTTCATTATATACGTACATTTTGTTGTTTGTAAAGTAAAATGTTCATATATCCTATTTCCAAACTGATGAATCTTATTGAAAATTATATATGTTAGTTTCAATGTTTGTTAACAGAAATACTGACCGCTTCATTATTTGGTAATAGTTTCTTTGAATTACCATGGAGATCATACAATGAAATTATAAACTTACATTTGGAGATGGTTCACGCGCTTTGTTGTTGTGATTTTTCTCCTGTAACAAACAGAAATCAGTTATAAATTCAATCTACTGTGAGTCCCTCAATTGAATAGACTATTTCTCGTCTGCTGGATAACCGGACTATTCGGTAATTGAGCGGACGTAAAACCACTTAAACAAACAACAAAAGCTAAACCATTTCATAGTTATGAAGGATGATTATAGAACAAGGATGCAACAGTGTCTCTAAACCCAGCATATTAATGGTTGAAGCAATATACACTAACATGTCACTAATTTATTGTGTTCAAACATTCCCTCACTGTAAAATCAATACACATATGTCAACATCAATACTCATATATATTTCAAAAACAATATTTACTCAAATAAAATATCAATAAGTTTTGATGATATTTACAATATGTTATAGATGTTCTCTTTTATGAAAAAAACATCTGTGTATTTTTAGTGCATGGAACTTAAGAAAAGTATATGCATTGGAAGATAACTTAAGATCAATAGTTATATGAATACATCCGAATGTTTAAGAGAAACCGTATCCGTTACTCGAAACAAATAATTCGGCACTCTAAATAGCTCAAAGATGTAGTTGCCAGATGGTACTGTATATACATATTCAGTTAAAAGAAAACTTTTTCAAAAACAGTGTAATGCGAACAATACCGCTTAAAGATTAAAAGACTATTCGCGGTATACATAGAAAGTACATGTATCTTGTGTCAAACCAATGACAAGCCAGTTTAACATTATAATTCCTACCGTAGTCATATAAATACTTTAAAGAAGCACCTGTAAAACTAAACGCGATGTCTCAATTAATTTATGAGATATATTATTTACAACATTGAGGATATCTTATTTAGTATTTTATGAAGTAAAACCTCGATATCGTGCCCCTCGTTTCATGTGCCACCTCGTTTATTGCCAACATAATTCAATGTCCATTTTCTCGTTTCCTTAAAAATTCCTTTATACATTTCCCTTAATTTAATCAATCCCCTTTATAACGCCAAAATAATCAATCCCCTTTATAACGCCAAAATTTCTCTGGATGAATGGTGGCAGTCTTACGAGATTTTACCGGATATAATATATCACTTTAGCATTTAAATATATCGTTAATTCACTGAAAGATATCTTCAATTCCTTTGAATATATTTCAAAGATATCTTTAAAATATATTTAATATATGTGTCAACTTGCAATACTCACCTTGTTAGGTGGTGGGACTTTAGTACTTGACCCGTCTATAAAACTGAGGTAGTCGTCATAAAACACAAGCGGACCGGACATGATGTCGTGAAATGAAAACATGTAGCTATAATACATCAGCATGGACGGCTTCTTCCTGAGGAACAGAATACACAATGACAAAATTATCAAAACAAACGGAACGCTATCATGAAGTCCTGGTTTAACACTAATCTGAACATTCCACCACAGATGACTCCTTCATAATCCAATCATGTCAGTCAAATCAATGAAAATATAGAAAACAGAAAGACCCTTGTAATTTAGATCGGCTTTACGAAATCAGACGATTAAATAAGTCGTTGATCAACGTAGCCATAGAGGATATCTAACAGTGTTTTCAGTAATACCAAATACATTTTACGATTGTGGCTCGTGCGCACCACGAGTGAAAAATATCAACATATTAGCCACACGAGTGAAATACATTTGGTATTGATGAATACACTGTTAGATATTCTGTTTATTGCATTTATTTTTTTACTAAAACCTACCCCTGAACACATAACGACACATCAAGCTGACAATACTTGATGAATATCCTTTTACCACTAGCGTTTCTAGACAATCCTATGCGACAAAATATAGTCCGCCCTCCAAAAAATAATATATACAAAAAGTCATAGTTAAATTCCTTTAGTTACTTAATTTAATTAAGGAGGAAGTTAACTTCATTTTTGTTAATGACTTATTACTATCATAACTTTAATGATTAAGGAAAAGTCCGGTCAAAATGGTGGGGAGTGGGGAAAATGCAGAATTGTTTTGTCTCCACTTATCCTGATGATAAAATATCCACACCACCTTATGACCCTGGTTCTGTTACACTTTCTGCCAATCTCTAAGCCTAACTTGGAACTTAGAGACGCTGATACCGTGCTCCATTTGACATGGGTTTTCTCCAATCAAACAGTTACAATTGCCGATCTGCATAGCCTGCTGGCTTTCATGAAAATGAAAGCTGACGGTTGAATTAAACGTTGTGTTTCCCCAGGGATAATTCCCTCATGATAGATAACAGATGATTATTCTGGGCAGTGGAATGGGCTAATGTCTCAGACGGATTTTCTCGAGGCCTGCGTATCGTTAAGCTAACCAGGCTTTGACCAGATTTGCCACTTGAAATTTTCATAGTGTAGTATTTAATCAGTGTTTTTATTGGTCAAATCAGCAAAAGTGAAATTTTTTACAAGTGACTTTTATAGAAGTTTTGATCACTCACTTGTAAAAATGTAATAAATTATAATATCTAATTGAAATTCAGGTCAAGATTGTCAAAGTGAGAGAGGTTATTTTTTTGTAGCTTTTTGAGTCAATGCACATTATCGTCGCAGCACTCAATGATGATTGTAAATATGTAATATATTGGATAGTTTACGTTCTTTTCAGTAAACAAATAGAAAATTCTTTAATTTAACACCCAACGAATATATATTAAACTTCGTAATTTAAAAAGTATCATAGTACGATAGCACACAATTATTTTGCAGTAGCAATTAATCTTTATTCACTGTTTAGTTACCTAGAACAGGGCTATTAAAACGTAACGTTAAAAAACATCCTCAATAATCTTCGGGTTTTTCTAATGAATATATCTTTTTATTCAAATGAAATCAGTCAATAGTTTCGCTGATAGTGTTACTAATAAATAGAAATCAGAAGTCCTTAACGTTACTGGACACACTTCACCGATAAAAAAAAAATAATCTTGTATTCTTTATACCTTATACAATTCTTTCGTTGATCCTCTGACAGTGTAACATCTGGCACATCCATACCGTCATGTAATGAGAAGGCCACGCTTGTCACCTTCTGTGTCATTAGCATCATGGGTCTAAATAACAAGGCAAACCTTAGTCAGTACACATCAATGGTATCAATTTACATAACGAGGAGGTTGCTTTGACAACGTTACTGTTTTCTGTGTTTCGTCAGTCGATCCAAAGACATCAATGAGATAACTATTATAAAACTCTTCACAAGAAATGTAATGTAGCACAATTAGTTGGTGAGTTGGCCAGACTACATTGTACCGTTGCACAGCCAATTGCCGTAAGAGAAGAGATAACATTTCATATTTTTTAAAGGGAATTCGGAATTGGCTGATATGTTTTTTATAACCTGATAAATATTACACTTTTTCATATAAATAATAATAACAGACAGATGTGAAACTATTACTCGATGATGAATGGTCCTCAATAAGGAAATTTCTGCATCGAGAAGAAACTAGCTTTTGAAGGAACGTTCTTTCTTATATCGAATTTCTAATTATCATTAGAGATTAAAAGTTTTTACAAAATACCAAAAAGTATTCATAAACACACTTAACAGCCTAAATTGATTATGATGTCTTTTTTGTTTTTTAATCAAATCATACATGTTTATAGCATCTATTTCGTTTAAGCTTCTGTTTCATGTCATAATATCTTCACCTTCGATTGAACACCTACATCTAGATTAACAGATTTAGGGTAGAAACACTACAATAACTCGATATTGATATTACGAGAACTACGGTCGTGTAATATAATGAAGCAATTATCAACTACGGTAGGGTTTTGTACTGAAACAATTATTAACTACGGTCGTGTAAATTACTGAAGCAATTATTAACTAGATAGCAGTGTACAGTACTGTACGATGGTCATGGGTGATATTTTATACAATGAATTTGTATCAAAATTAAAAAAAAAAAATCAGCACTAAAATTGGCATATACATGATGTGGAGGACTATGTGGGCTTCATAATCTAAACAAAATAATATTCGAATTTGGTTTGAGACTACAGTTTTGGGCATTTACAAAATGACCTATGCTAAAACGTGAGTAATCCTGTTATCGAGTAGGTGATATTTAATTTATGACAGGTTTTAAGAAAAATATTACTACTTGCGGGGATCAAATGTTGGGAAAAATTCAAGGTTTTTTTGTGCTTATTTTGGTGTTTTTTGATGTTGTAACCATGGTTTTCACAAGTCCCAAATTTGAGGAAAACAGTTTTTGAAAAACAAATCAGTCTTCTTAACAAAATGTAATTAAAATGTAGTTTATAAATATGTACATATATGTAGGTGTGTTGTGCAGGTTGAACTCACTATCCATGTTTATCTGAGACATGCCCTTTATTTTTAAGGATCCAGACATTTCTACTGTACACTGCTACCCTACGGTCGTGTAATGTACTGAGGCAATTATTAACTACAACAGGGTTTTATATTAAAGCAATTATTAAATTCGGTCGTGTAATACACTGAAGCAATTATTAACAACGGTCCTTTTATGTACTAAAGCAATTATTAACTACGTTCGTGTAATGTACTGAAGCAATTATTAACTACGGTCGTGTAATGTACTGAAGCAATTATCAACTACGGTCGTGTAATGTACTGAAGCAATGTTTAACAACGATCGTGTAATGTAATGAAGCATTTATCTCCTGATGTTGTGGACATTTTGGTAGCCTGTAGAGTTTGCGGAATAAATAATGTTCGGTTCAAGCACTGTTGCGTCCTTCAACAACATTATTGAAGTATAGTTCCCTCAACAGAGGATAATAATTGAGCAGGTAATCAATAACATTCGACAGTTACTTACCCGGTGACGTCTAGCGAGAATCCACCATAGTCATAGTATAGTCGGTACGAATGCATTATCACAATGTACGCAAAGGCGACGAAAAAGACAAGCGAGTGATACGATCGTCTAGGACCATACAGCACCAGGAGATAAGGCAGAGTGGCGTATAACACTAAGTGCAGCAGCTGACTGAAATGATAGAATACTTTCCTCGTCAGACAATGTTGAAGACGTTGTTGCATTAACGTTGATATTAGTTATAGTTTAGTAAAATAGAAGAATAGTTTACTGAATACAGGAAAGAAAATACGGAGTGCAATACTGTTTTCGCCCACAACCACTATAATTGATTCACTCAAGTTCCATATGTAAAAAGTGCTGGGAGTTTGTACACATATTTGGTGAATAACGCCCTGGACGTTTTTAATTTGTCAATCTTCTAATAATGATCTCACGTGCATTGTAAGGTCATCTTTCATTGTGATGTCATGCTTTATGGCAATTGTTCCCACTATCGGAAACATATTTACAGGCGGAAACATGTGGTTTTCCAAAGACAAAATATGAACGTTATGGTAGTAAAATGTCTCAAAACTACTACTCTCATTACTTAAATTTCATATTGTAAAAGACACTCGGTAAACTGTTTGTCTTTTACACAATTTGAAACTAGTAATATCTGGAGTTAGATTAGACTGGCCACCGTCTCTAGAATATTACATAATTAAGAAAAAAAAATAACTTTTGATCACTTGGATGTTTGATTCTAGAACCCAAGTTCTAAACTAGGGGGGAGATAAGCTAGTAGTAAAATGCAGCTGAGAAATTCTTCATTAAAAACTTAGGGGATGGTAGCCAGTCTAGAGTTAGATAGACTGACAACTAACTACATGTTGTATCACTCATTGAGGTGCTTCTATGTTTCACTCTCAATAATAGTAACATAAATAAACTGATTACATAGATATAGTATGGATTGCAGTACATTTGCAACAATCTCTATAACGGTAACATTCTATGTAACATACTAGGTAAGGCACATATGCTACAGATAAAACAGTAGCACAGCACAGGTGTTACATTTGCTATCACGGTGATATGTAATTGGTTGAGTGTCCGTCTGCAGTTCGGAGGCTCCCGGATTCGAACCTTGATCTAACCGTGCATTTTCCGCTCCTTCTACAAATATACTATATTAACTATAGCTACGGTACATGCTTCAGGTTAAACAGTAACAAAGAACAGGTGTTACACTCGCTATAACGGCGACACGCTATTTTGATTACAGGTATGATAATGCTAGATACGACACAGTAAAACTAGCGATAACGGTTATGTACTACAGGTAAACAGTGATGGTGTTATATTTGCTATCGGATAAACGCAACACACACAGGTGAATCCACCCTTAAAATTTAGTGATAGAAATAGTATGCCAGAAATGAAATACACGGCATCATACAGCTGTTTCGTCCTTCAAGGACTCATCGGGGATAAAAGGGGCCAAAAAGTAGGCGAAACAGAGGGGCAGGTGCGTAAAACCCCTGGATTTGTGAATTTGAAGTAGTCCATTTAAGATTTAATATATGTAAAGTATGTATTTTATGAACCGTGTAACAACTCAAAAGAGACGATCAAGGTTACAGCCAACCTCAGGGTCTAATAATTCAAAAGCAGAGTCTATCATATTAAAGGATGAAGACAACACACACACACAGGTGACCGCAATTTTAAAATTTGGTTACATCGAGGAGAGTTTTGAAAAGTACTATTATATTCACTCGCTATAACGGTATCGTGCTTTAATGCCAGATGCACGGTAGTCTAGTGGTAGGACGCTAGGCTCGTGACCGAAGGGTGGCGGGTTCGAGTCACGTCAAGGCACTGTGTTGTATCTTTGATGGAATTTACACTTCTGTTATGAAAAAAAAAAAATGTCTTACGGAAACTGAAACTCCTATTAAGTAGGGATGCTCTTTTAATAATTTACAAGACTTTTATTTTACCTGTTTTAGAATATGTTTGTGAGTTGTCGGACGGTTGCTCTATTTTTGAATCTGAAAAGTTAGAAAAAGACCAACGTGAGGCTGCTCGCATTATATTAGGACTTCCTTCATAAACCCCTATTAATACTTTATATTACAAAACTAGTCTTGAAACTTTACCAAATCGCAGAAAACGGAGGAAACTTCAACTATTGTATAAGATGCATAATAAATTAACTCCTGATTACTTCAATCATCTTTTGTCGCCTTTATCTGGAGAAAATAATTGTTACGCGTTACGTAACACAAATAACTATAGGATTCCTCGTTTCAGATTATCTCTTACTAACTCTTCTTTTCTAACTTCTACTCTTCACTATTGGAATAACTTAGAAATTCGGTTCGATCCCTACCCTCTATTAATTCATTCAAATCATGTTTAACATCAAATATTCAATCAAGTCCACCTATTTACTTTAAAATCGGAAATCGTAAACTTAATATTTTGCATACTAAGCTCCGACACCAGTGCTGTTCCCTCAATTATAACCTTTTTAGAATTAACCTTGTTGAGAGCGCATCTTGTAATTGTGTTCATCCTTGTGAGAATGTCTCTCACTGTTTTATGGAATGCCACCTTTTTACAAACGAAAGACGTATTTTGGTTCAAAATTTGATTAATTTGAATGTTGCGTTAAACTTCGAAATTCTTTTGTTTGGCAATTCACAATTTTGCGTGGACCTTAACTCAAACATTTTTAGATTTGTGCAAAACTGTATTGAATCAAGCAAGAGATTTTGAGTTCAAATTGTAATAACAATTGTATATATCTATTGTCATTATTGTAATGTCATTTAAAATGTATATTGGGAGAAGGCGTTGATAAGATGTTATAACGACATATGGACTAGGCTCTGATAAAGCGGTATATACAAATCTGGAATTTTTACATCTTGTACAGTCTCCAGTACAGTACTGGTATATGCTCGTTAGCGTGGTGGCGTAATATTGTGTACAGTAAATCCTCGTTATACTGTCACCAATTGTCCATAGGTGGTTTGGCGTTATAAAGGAGTTTGGGGATAAAATAAGGTCAACACATATAGAAATTCTAAACAAACAATTAAAAAGAGAGAGTAAGCGAGTTAGCAGATTAAAAGAAGGGTGTTATGCGAGGTTGAACTGTATACATACTTACTACAGCAAATCCATCCATTATTACAAGGCTGTTAAATGTTTTAGACAATTTTTAAATAACTGCCTTTTATTTCGATAGAGCAATTGTAACGGTATAACCATTTAAATGTACATCAGAAGGTAAGTGTATTTACTAAATACTTACTACCCAAAGCAGAAATAACCTAATGCTAGGCCTAAGGTTAACTCAAGAACATGGCGTTGCGTTGTTCTCTCCCTGCCTGCAGGGAGTGCCTTCCGCATCAATATCCCGCTGGAAAAGGCTATAATGAAGGAGGCTAGGAAATTGATCTGCAAAGAAAATAAAAAAGGGAGTGTAGTGAATGTATGCTCGGTTGCTTGGTGACGGTGCTATCGGTTAACGATTTAAATCACATTTACATGATATTAAATCAATCTCTGCAATTTATAAAAACTGGATTCAATGTTGATCAAATAAATTTCTTCGTGCTTCCAAAACCACAGCAAGGTTCATTATCTCGATTATTTGAATATCCTGCATATCTTTCATATTTTGTATTGGTGATAATTTCGAACAGATGAAATATTTAACGTTATTATGAGTGTTTATTAAAATGTGTTAACAAAAAAAAAAAAAAAAAAAAAAAAAAAACANAACACCGAAGTTTCTTCAAAAATATAATTTAAACTCAAAATTGATTAAACAATGGTGAAATTTGAACAAAAGATTGATTTACATGAATCCATTGAAAAAGCAGATGGTGAATAAGACCAAGTTGTCCAGAAGGTTACACTAAGGTAATTGTAATGCTAAATATACTACACAAGTAACTCGGATATATCAATAAATACGTTTATTTCGAAGTTGAAGTATTGTTCCACTAACTACCATCAGAAGAGATACGAACGCAAATTTAGTTATAAAAATCATAAATACATCTTGTACCTCGACATAACGAAATCTGAATGTAAAATTTCGCTCACAAATATTATTAATACAGTATCTAGATATAACGAGATTTTTATATATATGTACATGTATTACACAAATGGGATAAAACCGCGATATGTCGAAATGTCAAGTTATTCCAAAGTAATGGTGTGATCGACATTGTGAGTACATGTACATATTACTTGTATATCACAAATATACTGCATTCCCCGACATAACGATGTCTGCATGCACATTTCAGTCATAAAGTAATAAATACGCACCACACCACACGTAAGGCAATGTAATGGAATGAACATGTGTGCAGCTTTATTTTGTTGCTGCGACGGTACGGACGACTGGAGAAAACAAATGTCTTTCTTTAAACACCCAATGAATAATAATGGCATCGATCACGTGTTTCTAACGTACACTCTTGTAGCATCCTTTGTATTTTGTATAACATGTTTAACATGTAGTGGTAGAAATTTCATGAAAATCTCCATAACTCTTGAATAGAAAGCATTGACTAATTGGAAACGTCTGCTATTATATGCCCAACGTTAGACTAGCAGACGACGGCGAATCACTCTGTCTAGTATTTCCAGACAAATCCAACTGAACTGCTCGTCTCATGTTTGGTCAACAGTTCGTATAGATTTAGACGGAAATACAGAAAAAAATATCCACAACGTCAACATATATACTTTAAATATCAATTGAACGTGTATACGACTAGACAGAAACAGATATTACTGACAATGAACGACATCATTAACCACCAACAATAAATATAGTTCAGGAAGGATTTCAATTCCTTCAACACGTATAGCATCCATTACCGTAAGATATTGCTTAGTATTTTTAACATATATTGTTGGGTATGGTCTTGTAATCAAACAATATGATTTCAATTACATGTTTTGTCTGTTCCTTGAAGTATAATTTCAGATTATACAAAATAAATTTAATTAACTGTACGTGTCATTAAGCTGAATAGGCTTGTTAAACGTGTATTGCTCGTCTAGCTTAAGTTATTTCGTTTAACATGTCCTTGAGCTGAAGAGGCTTGCAAAATCTTACTTGTCTGCTAAATTGTTAATCAATATAAATTACATTTGTTAAAAGCTTTGTTAGCTTACCTATTTGAATTTAACATGTCGTTAAGCTGTAGAAGCTTCCTAAATCTGACTCACTTGGTTGTTGGTTTACACTTCTATTGAACGCCTTGTTAGTTTAACCACCCATGCTTTATTTTCAAAAAATACAGTAAATCACAACACGATATGCAAATATATTTAACTTGTAGTGTAACAGTTTGCCGTGGTGTAGATATAAAATCAACGTTTATATATATGCAAGTGATAACATCTAAAATATATACATACACATGATAACGGACTGTAACGTATGTACAAATAATAGCCAAAAATTGTAAAGATTCGCCTTTACAATATACTTGTATACAATTAAAAACAAACAACTACAGATGTCTACGCATGTTCAGATTACAACTTTAACTTAAGGTGTTTAAACACTAATCGATGGTAATTGCATACATGACGTTGCTTGATTCATCGACTAAGAATACTAAATGTGTTACGACCACCATCATGACAACTAAAGATATTTTCACCGTGTTTTCGATTATAGGTGACAGACATGTGTTTCCTGAAATCGACATGCCTCGTCCTGATTGGCGCAAAGGTGATACAATTAGTTCGTACCTTCTGAAACATGTAGTTCCGCCCTTCCTTCGTTGTGAGTGTTTGCTTTTTTTTAATTTAAATTTAAATTTTCTATATATCGACCTTTTAATCAATAGCTATTATTTTGTTCTTCTGTGTTGACGCTGCGAATGTTGTCTATCTGATATGTATTAGTGTTTCTTTGTTAAACCAATAGGGATATATCTAATTGTGACTCTAAATATATATCGTATTCTTAGCAATCGGACTACACACTATTATGAATACAGTATGGGCTTGAAAAATGTACGTACATGGTCGATGGGAAGTCCGATGACATCACACAACGGCTGCAACAGCATCGAACCTTGGTAGAATTGTCCGGTCTGGACCATTTTTCATCTGCTGTGTGATATTCGATCACCAGATTGTGATGTCTTCCTGGCTGTTTGAGAAAAGTGCAACACTATGAAGCACAGGGTGATCCATGTCAACGCCACCTCAGTCAACAGTGTATGATACACTCGTCCTGATAAACTGACTCTATTTAACGTGTGACCGAGACGGTAAATACACAACCAGTAGTTAGATCGATACAGTGGTCACCACGGTTAGGAACAGTCATAGGAATAGGACAATATTGCAATCCTGTTCTCCATGCTAACACTGTAATATAACTTCATCATTACAGACCGATCGATATCCTTGAATACGGATATTTTAAGGGTTATTGTATTCCAGTCGTAATCACTATGTGTCATAATGGGAATGCCCTTTGTTTCAGAGCACCTTATGTGCCTTTGTGTGTTTTTGTTATAATTGTCTTTGGATTTTTTGCAGTGCTTATTGTGCCTTTGCCTTCGTTTTTAATGTCTCCCTAGTTGCTGCTGTATGTTTTTATTTAAAGTTGCATTCTGTGTACATGTGTGTTTACACTATTGCATGTTTTGTCGTTTTGCGTGCGTGTGTGTGTAGTTGCTGTTGTGGCCACTGTGTGCTGAAGCTGTAGCAATTTAGTGTATCGACGCTGTGGTATATGTTGTTATGTGTTGACACGGTGGTACATGTATGTATATTATAGATGGATGTTGAGGTTGTAGTTTCGTTGTACTCTGACGCTGTGGCTTATATTGACATCGTGTCTCCTTTGCTTTGGTATATTTTGTCTTTGTTGACACTGTGATATATTTCATTGTTATGTATTGACGGTGTACATGTAGCATAGTTTGTGGTTTGTTAACGCCGTGGTTCATTTTGTCGTTGTGTCGACGCTGAGGTATACTTTGTCGTTGCGTCGACGCTGAGGTATATCTTGTCGCTGTGTCGACGCTGAGGTATATTTTGTCGTTGTGCCGACTCTGAGGTATAATTTGTCGGTGTGTCGACGCTGAGGTATATTTTGTCTGTGTGCCGACGCTGAGGTATATTTTGTCGTTGTGTCGATGCTGAGATATATACTTTGTCGTTGCGTCGACGCTGAGGGATATCTTGTCGCTGTGTCGACGCTGAGGTATATTCTGACGGTGTATCGACGCTGAGGTATACTTTGTCGCTGTGTCGACTCTGAGGCATATTATGTCGTTGTGTCGATGCTGAGATAAATACTTCGTCGTTGTGTCGACGCTGAGGTATATTCTGACGGTGTATCGACGCTGAGGTATACTTTGTCGCTGTGTCGACTCTGAGGTATATTTTGTCGTTGTGTCGACGCTTAGATATACTTTGTCGGTGTGTCGACGCTGAGGTATATTTTGTCTGTGTGCCGACGCTGAGGTATATTTTGTCGTTGTGTTGACGCTGAGGTATATTTTGTCTTTGTGTCGACGCTGAGGTATATTTTGTCTGTGTGCCGACGCTGAGGTATATTTTGTCGTTGTGCCGACGCTGATGTATATTTTGTCGTTGTGTCGACGCTGGGGTATATTTTGTCGGTGTCTCGAGGCTGGGGTATAATTTGTCGCTGTGTCGACGCTGAGGTATATTTTGTGGTTGTGTTGACGCTGAGGTATATTTTGTCTTTGTGTCGACCCTGAGGTATATTTTGACGGTGTGTCGACGCTGAGGTATACTTTGTCGGTGCGTCGACGCTAAGGTATATCTTGTCGCTGTGTCGACGCTGAGGTATATTCTGACGGTTTGTCGACGCTGAGGTATACTTTGTCGCCGTGTCGACTCTGAGGTATATTATGTCGTTGTGTCGATGCTGTGATATATACTTCGTCGTTGTGTCGACGCTGAGGTATATTTTGGCGGTGTGTCGACGCTGAGGTACATTTTGTCGCTGTGTCGTCGCTGAGGTATATTTTGTCGTTGTGTCGATGCTGAGATATATACTTTGTCGTTGCGTCGACGCTGAGGGATATCTTGTCGCTGTGTCGACGCTGAGGTATCTTTTGTCGTTGTGTCGACGCTGAGGTACATTTTGTCGCTGTGTCGTCGCTGAGGTATATTTTGTCGTTGTGTCGACGATGAGGGATATTTTGTCGGTGTGTCGACGCTGGGGTATATTTTGTCGCTGTGTCGACGCTGAGGTATATTTTGTCGCTGTGTTTCATTGTTATGTATTGACGGTGTACATGTGGCATAGTTTGTGGTTTGTTAACGCCGTGGTTCTTTTTGTCGTTGTGTCGACGCTGGGGTATTCTTTGTCGTTGCGTCGCCGCTGAGGTATATCTTGTCGCTGTGTCGCCGCTGAGGTATATTTTGTCGTTGTGCCGACGCTGAGGGATAATTTGTCGGTGTGTCGACGCTGGGGTATATTTTGTCGGTGTCTCGAGGCTGGGGTATAATTTGTCGCTGTGTCGACGCTGAGGTATATTCTGACGGTTTGTCGACGCTGAGGTATACTTTGTCGCCGTGTCGACTCTGAGGTATATTATGTCGTTGTGTCGATGCTGTGATATATACTTCGTCGTTGTGTCGACGCTGAGGTATATTTTGTGGTTGTGTTGACGCTGAGGTATATTTTGTCGTTGTGTCGACGCGGAGGTATATTTTGTCGTTGTGCCGACGCTGAGGTATATTTTGTCGTTGTGCCGACTCTGAGGTATAATTTGTCGGTGTGTCGACGCTGAGGTATATTTTGGCGGTGTGTCGACGCTGAGGTACATTTTGACGCTGTGTCGACGCTGAGGTATATTTTGTGGTTGTGCCGACGCTGAGGTATATTTTGTCGTTGTGCCGACGCTGAGGTATATTTTGTCGTTGTGTCGACGCTTAGATATACTTTGTCGGTGTGTCGACGCTGAGGTATATTTTGACGTTGTGTCGACGCTGAGGTATATTTTGGCGGTGTGTCGACGCTGAGGTATATTTTGTCGTTGTGTCGACGCTGAGGTATATTCTGACGGTGTGTCGACGCTGAGGTATACTTTGTCGCTGTGTCGACTCTGAGGTATATTATGTCGTTGTGTCGATGCTGAGATATATACTTCGTCGTTGTGTCGACGCTGAGGTATATTTTGTCGGTGTGTCGACGCTGAGGTATATTTTGACGGTGTGTTGACGCTGAGGTATATCTTGTCGCTGTGTCGATGCTGAGGTATAAACTTCGTCGGTGTGTCGACGCTGAGGTATATCTTGTCGGTGTGTCGACGCTGAGGTATATTTTGTCTTTGTGTCGACGCTGAGGTATAATTTGTCGCTGTGTCGCCGCTGTGGTATATTTTGTCGGTGTGTCGACGCTGTGGTATATTTTGTCGGTGTGTCGACGCTGTGGTATATTTTGTCGGTGTGTCGACGCTGAGGTATATTTTGTCGCTGTGTCGACGCTGAGGTATATTTTGTGGTTGTGTTGACGCTGAGGTATATTTTGACGGTGTGTCGACGCTGAGGTATATTGTGTCGACGCTGAGGTATATTCTGACGGTGTGTCGACGCTGAGGGATATTTTGTGGTTGTGTTGACGCTGAGGTATATTTTGCCGGTGTGTCGACGCTGAGGTATAATTTTGTCTTTTTGTCGACGCTGAGGTATAATTTGTCGGTGTGTCGACGCTGTGGTATATTTTATCGTTGTGTCGACGCTGAGGTATAATTTGTCGGTGTGTCGACGCTGAGATATATTTTGTCGTTGTGTCGACTTGAGGCGTCGGTGTGTCGACGCTGAGGTAGATTTTGTCGTTGTGCCGACGCTGAGGTATATTTTGTCGGTGTCTCGACGCTGAGGTATAATTTGTCGGTGTGTCGACGCTGAGGTAGATTTTGTCGTTGTGCCGACGCTGAGGTATCTTTTGTCGGTGTGTCGGCGCTGAGGTATATTTTGTCTTTTTGTCGACGCTGAGGTATAATTTGTCGCTGTGTAGACGCTGAGGTATATTTTGACGCTGTCGACGCTGAGGTATATGTTGACGGTGTGTCGACGCTGAGGTATATTATGTCGTTGTGTCGACGCTGGGGTTTATTATGTCGTTGTGTCGACGCTGGGGGATATTATGTCGTTGTGTCGACGCAGGGGTATATTATGTCGTTGTGTAGACGCTGTGGTATATTTTGTCGCTGTCGACGCTGAGGGATATTTTGACGGTGTGTCGACGCTGTTGTATATTTTGTCGCTGTGTCGACGCTGAGGCATATTTTGTGGTTGTGTTGACGCCGAGGTATATTTTGACGGTGTGTCGCCGCTGAGGTATATTTTGTCGGTGTCTCGATGCTGAGGTATACTTTGTCGGTGTGTCGACGCTGAGATATATTTTGTCGTTGTGTCGACTTGAGGCGTCGGTGTGTCGACGCTGAGGTAGATTTTGTCGGTGTGTCGACGCTGTGGTATATTTCGTCGCTGTGTCGACTCTGAGGTATATTTTGTCGTTGTGCCGACGCTGAGGTATCTTTTGTCGGTGTGTCGGCGCTGAGGTATAATTTGTCGGTGTGTCGACGCTGAGATATATTTTGTCGTTGTGTCGTCTTGAGGTATATTTTGTCGTTGTGCCGACGCTGAGGTATCTTTTGTCGGTGTGTCGGCGCTGAGGTATATTTTGTCTTTTTGTCGACGCTGAGGTATAATTTGTCGGTGTGTCGACGCTGTGGTATATTTCGTCGCTGTGTCGACTCTGAGGTATATTTTGTCTTTGTTTGGATGCTGTGGTATATACTTCGTCGGTGTGACGGTGCTGAGGTATATTTTGTCGGTGTGTTGACGCTGAGGTATATTTCGACGGTGTGTCGACGCTGAGGTACATTTTGTCGCTGTGTCGACGCTGTGGTATATTTCGTCGCTGTGTCGACTCTGAGGTATATTTTGTCTTTGTTTGGATGCTGTGGTATATACTTCGTCGGTGTGACGGTGCTGAGGTATATTTTGTCGGTGTGTTGACGCTGAGGTATATTTTGTCTTTGTGTCGACGCTGGGGTATATTATGTCGTTGTGTAGACGCTGAGGTATATTTTGTCGCTGTCGACGCTGAGGTATATTTTGTCGCTGTGTCGAAGCTGAGGTATATTTTGTCGCTTTGTCGACGCTGAGATATATTTTGTCGTTGTGTCGACTTGAGGTATATTTTGTCGTTGTGTCGACGCTGAGATATACTTTGTCGGTGTGTCGACGCTGAGGTATATTTTGTCTTTTTGTCGACGCTGAGGTATAATTTGTCGCTGTGTCGACGCTGTGTGACATATTTTGTCGGTGTGTCGACGCTGAGGTATATTTTGTCGTTGTGCCGACGCTGAGGTATAATTTGTCGGTGTGTCGACGCTGAGGTATATTTTGTCGGTGTCTCGACGCTGGGGTATAATTTGTCGCTGTGTCGACGCTGAGTTATATATTTTGTCGCTGTGTCGACGCTGAGGTATATTTTGTCGTTGTGTCGACGCTGGGGTATTTTATGTCGTTGTGTAGACGCTGAGGTATATTTTGTCGCTGGGTCGAAGCTGAGGTATATTTTGTCGCTTTTGTCTTTTTGTCGACGCTGAGGTATAATTTGTCGCTGGGTCGACGCTGAGGTATATTTTGACGTTGTGTCGACGCTGAGTTATATTTTGACGTTGTGTCGACGCTGAGTTATATTTTTTGTCGCTGTGTCGACGCTGAGGTATATTTTGTCGCTGTGTCGACTCTGAGGTATATTCTGTCGTTGTGTCGATGCTGAGGTATATACTTCGTCGGTGTGTCGACGATGAGGTATATTTTGTCGGTGTGTCGACGCTGAGGTATATTTTGACGGTGTGTCGACGCTGAGGTATATTTTGTCGTTGTGTCGACGCTGGAGTATATTATGTCGTTGTGTCGACGCTGGGGTATTTTATGTCGTTGTGTAGACGCTGAGGTATATTTTGTCGCTGTGTCGACGCTGAGGTATATTTTGTCGCTGTGTCGAAGCTGAGGTATATTTTGTCGCTTTGTCGACGCTTAGATATATTTTGTCGTTGTGTCGACACTGAGGTATATTTTGTCTTTTTGTCGACGCTGAGGTATAATTTGTCGCTGTGTCGACGCTGTGGTATATTTTATCGTTGTGTCGACGCTGAGGTATATTTTGTCGCTTTTTCGACGCTGAGGTATAATTTGTCGCTGTGTCGACGCTGAGGTATATTTTGTGGTTGTGTCGACGCTGAGGTATATTTTGACGGTGTGTCGACGCTGTGGTATATTTTGTCGCTGTGTCGACTCTGAGGTATATTTTGTCGGTGTGTCGATGCTGAGGTATATTTTGTCGGTGTGTCGACGCTAAGGTTTATTTTGTCAGTGTGTCGACGCTGAGGTATATTTTGTCGGTGTGTCGACGCTGAGGTATATTTTGTCGTTGTGTCGACGTTGAGGTATATTTTGTCGTTGTGTCGACGCTGAGGTATATTTTGTCGGTGTCTCGACGCTGAGGTACACATTATCCTTGTGTATCGACACTGTGGTATATTTTGTTCTTGTGTGTTGACATTGTGGTATATTTTGTCCTTGTATGTTGACGTATGGTTTACATTTTGTCCTTGGGTATTGACATTGTGGTATATTTTGTCCTTGTGTATTGACGTATGGTTTATATTTTGTCCTTGTGTATTGACGCTGTAGCATATTTTGTTGTTTTCTGTTTAGATTGTGGTGGTTTGTTTGTCTTAATTAACGCTTTGGTGTAAAGATACATGTATTTGTTTCATCTACATGTATTAACATTTTATATGTTATCGACAAATGTAACAACCAAATAGTTCGTATAACGATGATTATAAGTCCATGAATACGATTTCTCATAAAGGACATGACTGCCTAATTAATTAGATGCCAGTATATGAATATTATGGACACAAGTTTATGACAGCTATCATGATCTGATCGAGACGTATGGACATGAAATTGATATCAAACCTTTCATTATGCTCATAAGTATACCTTTTGGTAATGTGTTTGCTACCCCGATTCCCAGAGAGAGGACTTGCATTTGACCTAGATTTACATGTATACATCCTCGAGATCCAGGGGTAACGCTCACTTTCGCTCTCTGCACCCCTGGAATATGTCATGGCACGAAGATAGCTGTTAAATTGGTCTCAGGTACAAAAAACTGACCAACCGCTATGCTGATACCCGTCTTTTGAAAATTACAAAGGAGAGACGCCCGACTTCAAAGCCTGTCAATTTTTACCGTTACATGACCGCGATATTCTTTTAATGTAGTCATCACGTCTCATCAACAAGATGGCACACACTGAGCCTTCAATTTTGCTATGACATATTCCAGTGGTGTAGAGAGCGAAAGTGAGCGTTAACTCCTGGATATCGAGGATGACGTGTAGAGTGTCGGCGATGAAGCTGTTTTTCTAAGGTCACTATAGAATGTCTTCTACCCTATTTTGTCCTAGCTACATTAAACATCCTAGAACTAAAAACACACTTGATGTGTCTCTGGAATCAAGAGAGAACTGAGACTTTTTCCAATGTGTCTGATCTTCCAGTTCATATTGAAACTTGTTGGGATATACATGTACATATACATATTAATAACCGACATCTTTTCATCACATACTGACTGCTGTTCACTGGAAAGATGTGTTTTTATCAACATACAAAAAATGAAGACATTCAGTGTCATGTCATTATATAACTACAATGTACTACCACAAGAAACTGCGTTCGCAGCGTCCGTTTGACTCGTGCCCCGCTTCAGCGAGACCATTGTTAGAAGAAAACAATCAAGTCTTGTCAGGATATGGCGTGACTATTGTTTGTACTGCTAATAATGACTCTTCAGTACTGCAAATATTAGGGAACACTAATATTTAGATAATTAATAACTGCGAATTTATGATACAAATATATATATTGAACGGAATTTTCAATATTTACGCCCATAAGAAAGCAAATACGCTGCATATTGGTTTGGTTTAAAGATTTTAGAAAGACAGTTCAATACTTGTAGAAGCTCGGACTTACATGTCAGTCTAAGACAGCTTTGTGATTCCTAGGCTCGGTCACTCCTTGTCCCCTCGACACCTTTGGACTTTGTTTATGATATGCACTACAAGAGTCCGTTCGAACTGATTAACAACATGTCAACAAGTAGATGTGTATCATCTATGTGAATGTGAACGACTTCAGCTACCGGTTGTCCGTTGTCCTGTCAGTATTTAGATGACACACACTATGGTGTGATAGGATGAGAAGAATGTAATCTGATTTCTCCGGCAGTGGTTTCTATTAGATAATCAGTCAAACTGATAACAATAGTGTCAGTGACATTTGTCATAATCTAGTACTTATGTACAAACCGCATTTATAAATACATTAAACAGATGATATATTCAGATTGTTGTGAACTGCAAAATGATACAAACACCATGAAACATATGTTATATTGTAAACACACGTTTTCCTTGTTATCTTTTCATTTCAAGTGTATGAAAAATATCATCCGAATCAGTTCTATCATTTAGATTATATTTTTTCTGCTTGCCAAAAAAAATGCTTTATTTAGAAATTGAAAAGAAATACTACAATCCATGAGATCTGGACATGCAGTGTATATAAATACTTAGTTCCGGCAAGTGATATATTTCCTGATGAAACCTTTACAATAGATACTAATACCACAACCGTTATATTGGGACTAACATTATTTTCATAAACTGCTTCTACTACTAAATATTAATCCTCATATTTTGCCAATATTGGTCGTAATTACTTCAGAAGTGCAAAAAGAAAAGACAAACAACATAAGCTACTGTTTATTAATTATATAATTGATATTTTAGACCTTGAAGCGAAGCTATAAATAATTTTACCTGAGCCACACATTCTTCTTACCCTTGTAAGTTCACAGACCCAAGTGCATGAAAGAGGCGACTAATGTGAGGTCCCTAGAGTATCATAGGTTTTCCTCTGCGTAGTGGACATAGCAAAACCGCAACTAATCTGATGTCGCCATTGCAGCTCTTTGTTTTCTCACTTCCCTATTATCTTTTTGCGTTGTCTCCCTAATTAGGCGTCCTTTTTCTGACTAAGCTGTTGCGAGATAGGTAGACCCTATACAAACCTTTAACTGTGAAATCAGATATATTTTGGTCCCAAATTTCGATGCTTCCCTAAAAGGCACCATTGCATAGGTACATGAATTCGTGGGTTACTAGTGCCCACTCATACGGAGATATTATTTAAGTAAAACTTGTAATTACTTCGTGGACCTATGAATTCGTGAATGAAGATCATTCACAAAATCAACGAATTTAAAACCCAACGAAAATTAGTGATTTCACAGTAACTGATTATTTACCTGATATTCGTTTACAAGTTAAACACATTTTGAAAATATAAAAAGCATTCTGAGAGTGTGGCATTAACTATCCATCACTTACAACATCGGTAGTGCACATAGTTTAATATTAGGCCGGGAAAAAAATCGCTCAAATATAATAACACAATAGTAGAGATTATCAGGTTGACGCGCCATTGTTGTTGTCTGCTTCCGTCATTCGGAACTACGTTGTGGTGACTCTTGCCGACGTTTCTGTAGATGCTCCGAATAAGAAAAATGTGTTCGGGGAAATTTGAGCGCGTGAGGAAGATATGGTTGTTATATTGCCCTGCCATGTGATCAGTATCATCCAATCAGACACGCTGTTATAAAGTTAGTCAATTGTTCTTGTAGGTCTGGTCGAAAACTCTTTTTAAAATGTTTTGGTTCAAAAACATGTGTTAGTTGTGTATGAGTGACAAAGTAATAGATAAATGTATATAGTATGTTCCACTGATAGTCCCATCTTTCGTGTACTGAAATATGATCAACGTGAAGACCCTTGGACTTTTTATCTATATCACTACTTAATGGACATCATTATATGGAAAATTGCATATTTAAGGATCCCTGTCCCACTATACTGCCGTTTTACCTATATATAGTAACCTCCCCTTATTTCCTGTTTCCATGTAACATTTAAGGGCTTGTACACTTCTGTTGACCAGATAGCTCAATCGGTTACTGGAATAATATTACTACATGTATCTGAAGTCAAGGGTTCGAATTCCGGTCTAGTATCGCTGATTACCACACATTCAGAATACTCTTGTCGATTATGTTCTGATTATTTTACAATCTTTATCATTTTTCATAAAAATCAAGGCACGAGTTTCTTTTCATAAATAATGCACAAGGCTATAATCCTACCGGAGAAAACAGTTTCCAACACTAACTTACAGTTTTTGGCACTGGTACCGTGATCCTTAAGAGACTATCTTATGCTTTAGCTCAATACAACAGCTATATATCCATGTCTAGTTTAATCCAGATGGTGTTTGTCCCCAAACATCGTTACATTATCACATTTTCATACAGTATTATGATTGCATTCTTGCAGTTACTTTCTTCTCAGATAGACTCACAAAATATATACAAAATCTAATATTTTGAACACATGTTATGAATATTGAAAATTTTAATTTGATCTAAAAATCATTCACTTGAAGGCAAGTTATTAAGATATACAATGTCACATTGTAACACATACTTCAAGATTGTTTTCTCGTTTCAAGGCTGGTTATTATCTTCAAGTTTAATTTTGATGTTTAACAACACATTACAGAAAGTGTATGTGATGACCCTCTGTACTGCTCAAAAACTCGAATTCGAAAGCTGTCCTCCAGGGAATATCACTAATCCTTTATGATGTCTTTCTTATATTCCATACAGTTTATTTGTAGTTATCGCCCTTGTTAGCAGCCCCAGCGATGGATGTAGTTTTCCATCCTACGGAAGCTGTGTCTCCACTGTTCAAGCTTTGTACTGGTACTGTACCTTCTCAGCGTGTAGTCTTTTAAAATAACGGTGTTGCCTTGCAGGAAATACCGGTACCTATATCGAAAATAAGTTAATGTTTACATAAAGTCTTAACCAACCATGAACACAATAAAACGAAATAGGCGGGAACAAAAGCTTTAGTGGCTAAAAAGAGGAAAATTATTGTAGTGAAGCACCTGATTTAAATTATTCTATGTTCAAGGTTCTAGTTAAAAACAACATGTGACTGAAATACAAAGTATCGGCTAAGGAGTCCTTTCTGATACTAAACACGGGATTATCATCTTCTAACCCGGAATAAAACTTATGAAAACAAGACAAACCCTGATGGCTTTCCGAGTCTATGCTCCTGCAGATGGTGATATGATTGACACCTACAGTTTGGATTTTCGCAATATTTGAAACCTACGCGTGTTTCAAGCAGGTTTCCATTAGGTTTATAATTTACGGAAACAAATGGGCTTTATCAATGATGTCTTTTGTGTAATTCTTTATTGTAATGAACATAAAAATAACTTTTTTGTTCCACTTTTGCTTTTCGAACAAGGGTTAGTTATTGTAGCGACTAGTGCGTGATATAATTAGGTATACATGTAATGGTCTTTCCAATTCAACACGAACGATTTGTTAAGTCTTACCTATTGACTCCATGTTGGTCTATGTATGGAATACCATTCATGCCATATATAATGTAATTATGATCAATTTCCAGTAGCAAATTACATCGGATGTTCATCCAGAATTCGATTTCATCATTGACCGCTAAGTCTTCGGCCCCTAAAACGAATGCAATGTAATTTTGTGATTCGAATGTATTAACAGATGAAAATAAAAATTATTTGAAAAAGGCCACTTCTACAAACAAGCACAATGAAACATTATTGACACGTGAAACAAAGGTACAATATGTAACTTTTTACTTATTGTTAAACTGGGGACAATGTCACGGTTTATATTTAATGATGAAAGGTTAATGTAAATTCATATTATATCAATATATTGATTCGAGGATGTAAGGGTATGCATCTCGTAACTTCAATGAAAATTAATTAGGTTGTTTCAAACATTTATTGATTACCTGCTTTCGTAACGGATTTAATAACAGCTGCTATAACCAGATGGTTGCCTTTTTGAACAATGTTAGACACTTCTATCCGAAGGGCTGAAATAAAAAAAGCATAATCAATATTGATATACAAAACACATATGTTGACATATTCATCATCTCCTGTGCCATGAGCTCGCTTGGATATATCAACACGTGCGATATACTAGTGATGTATGTAACGTAAATCAGACAAACAAGCATGTGAACTCATTTATATATATATATCGATCCGATCAGGACCAATTTTTTTATTTTTTTTATTTCTTAATCCTGATATCAGAAATAACAAATTTCATCAAATAATCAATAATTTCTAGGCATGTTGTACAGTTGATTTAGTAAAGACTCACTTAACGCTAATAACGGAAGAATATGTACACGATATATGACAAAATCTTACCGAAATCAAACTCAAAGCAGATTTTGCGATAGAAAGCAGACATGACCTTAGACACACGGCCGTAGCGTATCTTGGTGTCCCAGCTCTCTGCACACTTCCCTGAAGTAATCCAAACTTTGTCATTAACATTTAAGTAAACATATATCTATGACAAACGAAACATACGATAGGGGAAGTAACCCATCTTTGTTCCATTTTCTTCAAATGGTCAATACCATTTTTGATTTCGTCTTTTGGCACCAACATAAACCGACAATCAATTACATGTTTTATTTATAATATAGTTGAGGTTTATTATTATGTATAATAAGCACGAGGGATTCGTAATGACGAGATTCAACATAAGGATTCATGAACTAACACATAGGCAACTATTAAATAATGTATTATTGTAATACTGCACCACAATAGTATATATAAATATACTGCAATCGTGAAATAAAACCTTATGCACAATTGTAATCAGTCAATCAATATTCTGATATCCTGTCTTATCCGACATACAAATGCGTTCATCAAATCTCGTTCATTATAAAAATAAATACCAACCACATACTTGTTTATTTTGACTTATTTGTTAAGTCCAACCGGGTGCAGGCTAAGTCAGGATGCACAGTAACTCTATCAGCGCAATCAAACGTTAACGTAAAACACAGGAATAGGGGTTTTGCGTAATCGAAAATGAACATCCAAACATTCCAGGGAACGTTCTGATTTTATAAGCAAAAGTCAACTTTAAACAGTGTGTGGCTGTTTCAAAATAAATGAAAAATCATAAGACAAATTGGCTTAATGTGTGTTATTGCCGAGCTTTTGTGAAAACCTTTTAAGTATTTGAAGAATACTTCATTTATGTGATCGGCATTACAATATTAATTTAATTATTGGTTATAATATTCAGTACTTACCTTCAACACAGTGGCAGTTTTCCCGTTTACTTGTACTACAGAAAATATCTAGGTTAGCAACGTCATACTTTAGGCTGTAAAACTTTGTGCATCTTTCCTCTAAAAAACACAACATGTTTTTTGTATACAAAAACAGGCAATAAATCACTTTAGTTTTATTTTGACCTACTTGTAATCCACACAATCGGTTTTTTTATTGGTACATTCTTGTAAATGATATCGACGCCATTTCTGGCGTTCTTTTGGTTTATTGAGCCCTATTTGGATATTTAAGGTACAAATCAGGGAGATATTTTGTATTAAAATACTGCATCATTCTATTTCACACTCGAATTTCAAAATTGAATTAGATAACTGTATATGTCCAGCAGAATAACGTGTTCCGTAAATTTTCACATCTGCAGAGTAATCTATTACTGCAAAACTGTTCCATTTACGCTCGTATATAGTTATATTAATAATCAGTTATACATTTTGTCTGATACTTCATGTATATTATTAAATAAATCTGGTTTTCGACCGATTCTTTTATAGTTAAAATAGAGCTTCAAAAACTCACCTGTTTTGTAATAATCATAGACCTCAATTTTCGCAGCTTGCAAATTCTCAACCTCAAATTCACGGACTACTCTGAATTTGAAGCAGGTTTCATCAGTGGCAGGAATCTACAAGAAAATAGTTCTCTATATGGAATGCTTTATGATAAGCCATTAATGGTACACTCATTCGATAGCGTTAATGGATAAATATACACTGATAAAATTACGTACAAAAAAACGTCCTATTTGTTTTACAAAAAAAGGTAAATATGGTGTGTTTTTTAAGAATGATTGACATAGAAGTAGTGAGAGCATACATTGATCCCTAATGTAAATCCGTACACACATAAGCGGTCAATGTTTTAAAATGTCATATTGAATCAATGTTTTATTGATTGTGCTAAGGTAAGGTTCACTTTTTTGAACCAAGAACATTTCATTATAGTGATATAAACGTAAACACAAATATCTCAGAGAAAGAACGATGCATAGTAATATACGTACCTGGTCTAGATAAAATATTACAGATCTTTTGGATAACTCGTAGCTATTAACAATCCCCTTCTCTCTCAGCTAAAAAAGGACAAACAATCATTTGCCATTATTTATATAAAAACTACTAAGCACTAAACAGAAATATATTGTTTGTTTACTGTGAAGCATACTTCTTTAAAAAATATTCACAAAATGAAACGACAAATATTCTTTATTCATTCACTAATCATTTTACTTTTTCATCTGCATGCAAATGATTGACAGCTTCATGGACCTTCGTTTAATATCCGTTGTTTCGTACCATTTCAAGATCGCCTTTCTCCACGTTAAACCCTGTCGGCAGTCCAATGTCTACCACCGGCATGTCCAACACCTCATAACCAGTATAGCTAGAGCATATTGGGATCAAATAGTATGTATTTGGAAAGAATTATATTTAATGAAGTGAATATATACATGTAATAAATAAAACTATACTTGGACTTTATGTGATTAGCATTATGATTAAAACAGGTCATACCATATTATCTCGCGAAGAACATTTTTCATCTTAGCATCCTCTATTACAATTGTTTTTATATTTGTTGAACGTGTTTATTTTGAAAATATTTTACTGATGTTTCCATCACTGATAGAAAATGTTATATCATTTTCATGTTACATAAGTAATATGGTCCTATAATAACCTCTAATGTGTATACATGTACGATATTGCAGCCTAACCATTAAATATCAAAAACAAGTAAACATCTAATCAGAATCGAAGTATTGCCATAGTCAAGTGCCTAATGCAATATGATAAAGTATTTACATACATAATATTCATCGCGGTAGTAACAATTATCTATCAACCCGCGGAATACAACATATTCTCTGCCACCGACCTCGCAGACATATATATGTGCCTTTAAAATGATATTGACTTCATCGAACTTGATACAAAGTTCGTAGCTGTGGGTCTTTCATATGTCAATCAATTTTCTCATATTTTTTCAAGGGCAAAAGAAATGTGCTTATTTCCTGTTTTAGAATATTAATAAAAAATATAATCAGACTTAACTTACCTGACACAGATTTCCAAACAAGTCTGCTCTTTACTGGCTCCATGCATCCTCATGACATACGGGGCCCTTTTCTTTCGGGAGTCTTGTCTCGGTTGGTCGACGCCTATCCTTGGATCAAGCTCAATTTTATTATACTTGTCGAGGACATCTTCGAAGTCCTCTTCATATTCTTGTTCACAGTGACCACAGGCATCGCAGTTCATACTGGAGAAGATATCGTTACAATACGTTCAATTAAGCTATTTACTGTCCAGGGATAACGAATAATCGGCAACACTTGTCTTTATAAATATTACCATTACCTTGCAGATGGTTAAATGTTTGCACACAATGTCAATAATCACTTCTTCCGTCACCCTCTCAAAACCTCATACAGCATACGCTGCTAGCACAAACTAATTATGTTCTTTACGAAACATACATTGTTCAATCGTTAATCATCCGGTTTTAGAGAAGAATATTGTAAGAGTTGTTAAATTCGATGCCCAATTGAGTATTTGTTTAAAAAATGAACTTCTTAAAAGAAAATCACAGAAGTTCAGCCACGCAAGCAAAACACATTTGCACACTATATTCCCCGTCTGCAAAAATGTGCATATATAGTAAATGCTTATTATGGGAAGCCCTTAGTGAAAGTATTGAACGCACTATTTGCTTCACATTCAGTATCATATGTTTCTAGGTGAAATTGTATAAAATAACAGCAGTTAAAAGTCACATTCGAAAAGTCACTATCTTTCAAAAGGTTAATTGTATCCTTATAGTTGTCATTTTGAATACCAATTATGTTTTTATAAATTAATTTTATTGTTATGAATTGAAAAAAAAATATCAGAGGTTAAAATTTCACGTCACCGAATGTCACTTAAGCTAGTCACAGCTTGGTCCCATATTTGAGATAGGTGCATTGGAAATCCTTTTACATGAAAAAAGTTTCATCGAGATATAAGACAGTATCGATATACAAAAATATGGAAGTCGTGACTTCCCTCTCAAATGAATTGTATTCAGTCTCTGACTTTAGTGATATCATTTCATCTCCATGGAAACTATGATTTAATATGCGTGATATCTGTATATTTGTACAATGTACTGTACAAATAGTAACAGCTCAGGAGCATTCCTCTTTGATCAAATGTTTACTAAAATGTTATAGCAGTATATGTAAACAGAACAATACTTTCAATGAAATTTAATTGCTAAACGTTTTAGAGCGCATTACATTCTCTCTTAAGAATTCAAAATCCTCATTTTTCTTGCAAGTAAATTGTTTAAATGTCCTGTTTACAATGAACCTACTCTGTGGCGAGTCCTTTGCTTTGGAAATAGTTGAATTCCACCTCCGAATCGTACACGTCAATGGTAAACTTGCACCTCTCATCTTCCGTTGTGTTGACATTGTATCGAACTTCGACCTCCATCCGACCAATACCTGTACCTTCTGTAGTCACTTTCAATTTGCCTTCAACGGGTATCTACAGCATATACTATTACTTATGCACATAATGGTATTTGTATTATCCAGCAGTACATAACAGGATTTATGGTGGTTTATTGAAAAGAACGATGGGTTATAAACCGTACACGTGCATCTGGTGAGCATTGTTGCGTCACGTTGCTGTTTGGTGTGATGACGTGTAGTTGTTGCGTCGCAATGGTTTTTCTGTCGAAGTGGGGTTGGAGCCGCTTGTTTTGTTGTCGGATCTTATTTTTTCTTTAAATGTCTACTTTACATGGACATTAAATCTTTTTATCGTAAATAGATGAATGTCTTCTTATCTAATATAATGATGCTTTGTACGCCTTTCTATCTACTATATTTATAAATGTCACTGTATGAATACTATTATTTATGTGTTGTAAAGCTGCTCAGAGTAATTTTGCAAATTATAAAAGGCGCTATGCAAATCTTGTACATTTGGTATCATCTATCTCATTTGAAATAGCACTTTGTACATATAGATGTCGCACTACTAGCTTAAACCTTGACTGGTTACGGTCGGGTTTCAAATCCGTCAGATTTCTTTAAGAACCAAACCGTGTATTTGTGAATTTGTTTTATTTGATGTCACCTATTCTTATGTCAACCTCTCCCAAAGAAAACTTATTGCAATAATACAGCTTATGTTCTTTAGAAACACGAATAGACATACAGAAAAGTAAACATCCAGCAGATTAGATTACAATACACTATCATAAGTATTGATGACAATATTATGTTAGGTTTTTAAAATATCGAAAAGATTATTAAACATTATACAATTAATGACTTACGTCATGTACAGCTTTCTGAACACTGACGTCATCATCTGACAGAACGATGTCATGTTCAATGGCGTCGTCAGTTGATACTTTGATCTTTGTGTGGAGGTCTATTTTGAGGGCGTATGACCTCACATTGTACTCAGATAACGCATGTAGTCCAACCACGGTGTCCTAGATACCAACAAAATATTACACAAAACATTATAACAAGCTTCCGTAAGCGTCCATTTGATAGTATGGTTATAACCTACCGAATATTTTTCGATGGAATATATAGATGATGTTTCTAAAATTGTTGGAAAATATTTCCTTAGATTTTTTCATCATTTTCTCTCCCTCGATATGTTTTTTTACCTTATTACACTCACATATGGTATTCATCATTTATGGACTTTGACTGATATGAGTATTTGGTTATATGATCCTGAGAAAGAGATATTAACCGAAACGAAGTAACACCGAGTCAATACCACATCTACGTTCATGTGTTTATGATCTAACCAATGAGGATGTAGGGAACAGCTGTGTCATGGTAACTAATAACACTCTGTCGATAACCTCCTTTTACCTGTGTGGACTTAAAGGCCCCTGAAGAAGTCTTTTGAGTGAGAAGCCACTCAACGACGTTATTAACGTAGCCGACTTCATTAACTGTCAGGAAAGCCAGAACAGAGTACGCCGTAATTTCCACGTCCATGGCTGTCGGGTCGTGTGTCATCCAAGGCGGTACCTCTCCCATGAAGTCGATCACAGACCAGTACCGCATGCCTGTCATACATAAACACAAACTTATTATAACTAATAACCAGGTCAAATGTATTTAAATATATACATTAATATCCTTAATTAAATAAGATATAATGTAATCAAATACGATGGATATATAAATTACTTCCATTTCGAACTGTTTTGAAGATCATATGACAACAGCAAATACTGACGCCATGACATATTTTGTTCCTGAAAGTTCACGCAATGGTATTTTTGTCCTTACAGTTTAACTGTGGTTTCCATTGACTGGGGTCACTTATAATTTGACGCAATAGTATTTTTGTCCTGATGGTTTGACTGGTTTCCATTGATTGACGCCACTTAGACTTTGACGCAATGGTATTTTTGTCCTGATGGTTTGACTGGTTTCCATTGACCGATGCCACTTACACTTTGACGCAATGGTATTTTTGACCTGATAGTTTGACTGTGGTTTCCATTGACTGACGCCACTTAGACTTTGACGCAATGGTATTTTTGTTTTCCATTGACCGAGGCCACTTATAATTTGACGCAATGGTATTTTTGACCCAAGAGTTTAACTGTGGTTTCCACTGACTGGGGTCACTTATAATTTGACGCAATGGTATTTTCTGTCCTGATAGTTTGACTGTGGTTTCCATTGACTGGGGCCACTTATAATTTGACGTAATGGTATTTGTTGTCTTGATAGTTTTGACTGCTTTTCCCTCCTGTACTGACACTATAGTATATTATAGTTTGACCAGGTACGTTGTATGTTGTATTTTTGTCCTGGTAATATGGTTGTGGTATTTTATTTCGTGTTTGATGTGGGCTTTGTTATCTAAGTGTGTTGGCGGTATTGTATATTTTTTCCTTTCATGGCCATATGTGAATACATATGTACACATAGACAAATATCACATCAAAATCTTTTAAAAAAAATCAATGTGCATGTAATTACGCATATACGTTTAACGCATCGCAAGATTACACACTTACATACATACGTAGACGTAGACGCATAAACGATTTTTAATAAAAAAAAATCTGAATAGGTTACGCAACATATTCTGCTAGAACATATACCAAAAGGATGAAATTAAAAATAATGAAATATCCTCTGAAATACTCATCAACAAAGAATTATCAATTATACAACCTTGTCCACCATTCCCTTGGTCGACTTCGGTTGATGCTGTTTTGAGATAGTTAATAGCATCCATTTTCCTCGGACTGTTGCCAAGGGCAAGGGCGTATGCGGTGAGAGCGAGGGGGTATGTCTGATCGATAAAGTCCAGATGAGACTCAAGGTATTGGAGTGCAAGCACGATGTTTTGCTCTGTGTCCTGCAATTAGTAAACAGGATATTTTGCATGAGCGAATTTTTATGAATAATCATGCTATGCATATTGAGACAACTTTTAGATGAAGAAAAAGTAGGCTCGCATTTTTTCTCAAAATTTGAGATTGTTAGAATTATTGTGAAATTGTTTAATTCTGAGAAAAACACACAATATTGGAGCCGGCCTACTTAAAGACGTAGATAAAACTGACATGATATCAACTCTAAATTATTTTTGGCATATAAAGGACATTAGAAATTTCGGAATAAGTTATCATATTAAGATGCTTTCTTATTTCTTTATCATATTCCATATCAATCTCCACTCCTTTATTAGGCTCTAGGGCCCGGCAGCTACACTGCAATATGAGTTGAATTGTTTCATTTTGAAAAAGAACAAGGAAACGGCCATAGCATAACATTTTAATTATATATTAAACACTGCCGATATTTTTATAGCAAGGTCAGACTTATATGTATTATTGACAATTTATGTTCTGGGAGCTTATTGTAATAAGTAATCATTTTTTTAATTTTTCCTTCCTGCATTATGGAAATAGATTTTAAATAGGTACATATTTCTAGCATTTGTCTTTTGTTGGAAGTACAGCAAACAATACAAACATGTCACTTACTTGGCAGATATTGTGCGTAAATTACTGATATGGGTCGGGCCGTGCTTTTGCCTACGCAACGCTAGCAGTGTCGCATACGCAAATTGGCCTTTATCCCAGACAAGTCATAAATATAAATAGGATTTGGACTGCCATGTGACCTACAGATAACTTGCAGACAAAACGGTGTAAGCAAATTATTACATATCAAGCTTCGAATTAGAAGCTATATTGTTCTACTGTTGAATGGTAAAACAAAGACCATTGTACTCACGATCGGCCTGCAATGTGCCTCCATAAGTGTTATTAATACATAGGCTGTCATGGATATTTCGCCATTCATGCCTCCCTGAAAGAAACGAACAACATGTAAATAACACAAAATGTACACGCGTTTCGAGCATTACCCATTAGCATTTTATAACGACTTTTCTGATCATACTGATGAGATGCAAAGCTCAATGTAATAAAGAACTATAACTTGACCAAGAAGTATAACGCATTGAGGATTTTAACACGAAGGGACATTTTGTTGTACAGGAACACTTGCCATCATTTCCTTGTGGAAGAGAGGGAAAATTTCCATGAAGGCACCATCCCCTCGCTGATGTCTAAACAACCATCGCATACCGGAACAGATCACCTCAGAATCGATGTCAATAAATTCGGAGGCTTCGCTCAGCACCTTGACTACGAACGCTGTAAGCCTTTAGGATGCAAGTAAGATAGAGCCAGAAGTCAATAGCAGACAGACAAAATGATGAAAAAAGACAATCAAATAAATAAAACGAATAAATGACGTAGCGTGGCTTGTGCTAACACTTCCTCCGAATACCATGTTTTCCGTGAACGTTGACCACTGTTTGTGGACAAACTAAGTACACAAGTTCTAGAGAAATATATGTTGATAAAGACTACGGTAATGTTTCATCATCGTTATCTCATGTGGAAACATTTTATTGTCATGTATAATACATATATTTACAGGTTTTTGACTTTGCTTATAGGGACCACGGAACCAAATCAAAAATAGTTTTTTTTTCCCCTTTTGGAAAGAAGATTTAATAGGAAGGTGAATGCCTCGGGGCCTGCTGGATGGATATTTAGGTGGCAGAATTTCAAACGTGTTATGTGTTGGTTGAGCGATATATATAGATGTAAAAAGTATGAAAATAAAAATGAAAATAAATCAAGTCTGCTTTTGTCTGGGGGAGTTTATTAAGTGTGTAATTTGTTGTAAATTTTGGTCAATTTTGGTGCCGAATTCAATTCAAAATGGCGGCCCCCATATAAAAAAGTTCAAACAGGCAGAATTTTTAAATATTTTATTTACAGTTGTGCGAGATGATGTTCTTCAAAATGAGTGCAGGTAAACCAGTGTGGATAACCCCATTTAACCAGGACAGTGGTAAACTTTAACACTATCGTCTATGGAAAATTATTTGGTTCTGCGGTCCCTATAACCATTTGTTTGTGGTTTTTGTTGTCAAGACGATAGTTCGCGTTTCCCGACGTGTCATTTATAATATTGAACCTTGTGGATAAGGATTATCCACGATATCAACAAACTAAAACACGAACATTAGTGATTTCATAGTCAAATGGAACGATTAATGATTAATATTACCGTACCATGTACTGGAAGGCCGGTGTGCCCAAACAGCGAATGACCCATCATTCTTTCTGAAAGTCATCTCTCTTTGGTAACCTAAAGTAAATAACTTTCTTGAAAGTAACTTCTGACATATTGCATGCAAAAAAGTGTGGGCACTATCTATGGGGCGTCTGCTGAAGAGAGGCGATTTGAATAAGATCTACTACTATAAACAATGGCGACAAAGTTTGACCGATATATTTGGCATGTGCTGCGCCATTCCCTGTCCTACTTGTAGTTAAGTATTGATTAATGGAAAGCGAGCCGACAAAATTTACTTAACTATGAATTAACGTAGTCCGAACTTGTTCGAATGATAATCTTCTCCGGTGATTTAATTATCGAGTTGCATGTGCTTTGTCTAAGCAAGCTTCGTATCGTGTCCGCCAGTTATACAAGTATCAATACACCTAGTGCTGGTCTGTTTTTGACTTTGTTCTTGTTAACTAGTAATTTCTATATCGATTTATCTAATCTAAGCCTGCTCCATCCGTTCTCTTCCGATGATTTATTTATCAAAATAGCTTGTCTAAACCTGCTCAAGCAAATTGATTATAGATGTACATACCCGAAACATTTGTAATAAAATGATTTGATTTTCTAATTGATATACTTCGTTTAAACCTGCTCCAGTGATATATGTGTTTGTCGATAAGCCTAGTCTGAGTCGCCTTTAATGATTCGATTATCGATACATCAAATCGAAGCCTGCTACAGCAACTTATTTACTGACATGCCTAGTCTGAGTCTGCTCTAGTTATATAGTAATCGACATCTAGTCTAAGCCAGCTCCTTCCCCGGTCCTCTGGTGATTGAAGTATCGATATAGCTTGTCTAAGCCAGCTCTCCCCGGTCCTCTGGTGATTGAGGTATCGATATAGCTAGTCTAAGCCAGCTCCTTCTCCGGTCCTATACAGATTCAGGTATCAATATATCTAGTCTAAGCCAGCTCTCCCCGGTCCTCTGGTGATTGAGGTATCGATATAGCCAGCTCCTTCTCCGGTCCTATACAGATTCAGGTATCAATATATCTAGTCTTAGCCAGCTCTCCCGGTCCTCTGGTGATTGAGGTATCGATATAGAGCATGCTCCTTCTAGTATCCCCTAGTGATTTACATACCTATATCTAGTCTTAGCCAGCTCTCCCGGTCCTCTGGTGATTGAGGTATCGATATAGCTAGTCTTAGCCAGCTCCTTCCCCTGTTCTTCAGTGATTAAGGTATCAATATAACTAATCTAAGCCAGCTCTTTCCCCGTTATCTAATGATTAATGTATCGCTACATTTTGTCAAAGCCAGCTCATTCCCTGATTAAGGTATCGATATATCTTGTCTAAGCCAACTCCGTCCATCGTCCTTTGTTGATTGAGGTATTGACATCCTAGGCTGAGATTGCTCTTTCTAGTATCCCCTAGTGATTTACATAACAATATGCCTAGTCTGAGCATGCTCCTTCTAGTATCCCCTAGTGATTTACATACCAATATACATAGTCTGAGCCTGCTCCTTCTAGTATCCCCTAGTCATTTACATAACGATATGCCTAGTCTGAGCCTGCTCCTTCTAGTATCCCCTAGTTATTTACATAACGATATACATAGTCTGAGCCTGCTCCTTCTAGTATCCCCTAGTGATTTACATACCGATATACATAGTCTGAGCCTGCTCCTTCTACTACCGCCTAGTAATTTACATACCGATATACATAGTCTGAGCGTGCTCCTTCTAGTATCCCCTAGTGATTTACATACCGATATACATAGTCTGAGCCTGCTCCTTCTAGTATTCCCTAGTGATTTCCATAACGATATACATAGTCTGAGCCTGCTCCTTCTAGCATCCCCTAGTGATTTACATACCGATATACATAGTCTGATCCTGCTCCTTCTAGTATCCCCTAGTGATTTACATACCGATCTACATAGTCTGATCCTGCTCCTTATAGTATCCCCTAGCGATTTACATACCGATATACATAGTCTGACCCTGCTCCTTCTAGTATCCCCTAGGCATTTACATAACGATATGCCTAGTGTATCCCCTAGTTATTTACATAACAATATGCCTAGTCTGAGCCGGCTCCTTCTAGTATCCCCTAGTGCTTTACATAACAATATGCCTAGTCGGAGCCTGCTCCTTCTAGTATCCCCTAGTGATGTACATAACAATATGCCTAGTCTGAGCCGGCTCCTTCTAGTATCCCCTAGTGCTTTACATAACAATATGCCTAGTCCGAGCCTGCTCCTTCTAGTATCCCCGAGTGATTTACATAACGATATGCCTAGTCTGAGTCTGCTCCTTCTAGTATCCCCTAGTAATTTACATAACGATATACGTAGTCTGAGCCTGCTCCTTCTAGTAGTCCCTAGTGATTTACATACCGATATTCATAGTCTGAGCCTGCTCCTTCGAGTATTCCCTAGTGATTTACATAACGATATGCCTAGTCTGAGTCTGCTCCTTCTAGTATCCCCTAGTAATTTACATAACGATATACCTAGTCTGAGCCTGCTTCTGAGCCTGCTCCTTCTAGTATGCCGTGGGTAGTTATATATCGATATGCCTAGTCTGTGCCAGCTCCTTCTAGTATCCCCTTGTGATTTACATCTCGATATGCCTAGTCGGAGCCTGCTCCTTCTAGTATCCCCGAGTGATTTACATAACAATATGCCTACTCTGAGCCTGCTCCTTCTAGTATTCCGTAGTGATTTCCATAACGATATACATAGTCTGAGCCTGCTACTTCTAGTATCCCATTGTGATTTATATATCGATATGCCTAGTATGAGCCTGCACCTTCTAGTATCCCCTTGTGATTTACATCTCGATATGCCTAGTCGGAGCCTGCTCCTTCTAGTATCCCATAGTCATTTACATAACGATATGCCAATGCTGAGCCTGCTCCTTCTAGTATCACCTTGTGATTTATATATCGATATACCTAGTCTGAGCCAGCTCCTTCTACTACCGCCTAGTAATTTACATCCCGATATACATAGTCTGATCCTACTCCTTCTAGTATCCCCTAGTAATTTACATAACGATATACCTAGTCTGAGCCTGCTTCTGAGCCTGCTCCTTCTAGTATGCCCTAGTGATTTACATAACGATATGCCTAGTGTATCCCCTAGTTATTTACATAACGATATACATAGTCTCAGCCTGCTCCTTCTATACCGATATACATAGTCTGATCCTACTCCTTCTAGTATCCCCTAGTGAGTTACATAACAATATGCCTAGTCTGAGCCTTCTCCTTCTAGTATCCCCTTGTGATTTACATCTCGATATGCCTAGTCGGAGCCTGCTCCTTCTAGTATCCCATAGTCATTTACATAACGATATGCCTAGTGTATCCCCTAGTTATTTACATAACGATATACATAGTCTCAGCCTGCTCCTTCTATACCGATATACATAGTCTGATCCGGCTCCTTCTAGTACCCCCTAGTGATTTACATACCGATATCCCTAGTCTGAGCCAGCTCCTTCTAGTATCCCCTTGTGATTTACATCTCGATATGCCTAGTCGGAGCCTGCTCCTTCTAGTATCCCCCTGTGATTTATATATCGATATGCCTAGTCTGAGCCAGCTCCTTCTACTACCGCCTAGTAATTTACATACCGATATACATAGTCTGATCCTACTCCTTCTAGTATCCCCTAGTAATTTACATAACGACATACCTTGTCTGAGCCTGCTCCTTTTACTATCTCCCAGTGATTTACATAACGATATACCTAGTCTGAGCCTGTTCCTTCTACCACCGCCTAATAATTTACATAACGATATACCTAGTCTGAGCCTGTTCCTTCTAGTATCCCCTAGTGATTTACATAACTTTATACCTAGTCCGAGCCTGCTCCTTCTACTATCTCCTAGTAATTTACATAACGATATACCTAGTCTGAGCGTGCTCCTTCTAGTATCCCCTAGTGATTTATAAATCGATATACCTAGTCTGAGCCTGCTCTTTCCCCTGTCCTCCAGTCCTGTTCTCAGCTGCCCTGTTCTCTGTAGGTACCTCATCGTATAGACAACAGGAGCGAGGAGAATCATCGTCTGTTCGCCGCAACCGTGAGGGACGTTATCGAGGAGGGCGTTCGCGCCTTCTAGTACCACAGGTACTGTAGCATCCATGATGTTACCTGTACGATTCACAAGTTTTTAAAATTAATATTTTTTGAGAATTTGTCATAGTTTTCTGTTGCTATTGTTTGACAGTGGCGAATTAGAATTCAAGCATTTTCATATTCTATTTTAAATTTTAGTTATCATTAAAATTTGATTACTTTTTTGTTTTAACTTTCAAATGAGGTTATGATGTTTTCATACCAATCAATATTGAAATATAAAACTCGATTAACATCATAGTCATACATTTTACCGTAGGTGTAAGGACAGCAAACCAATGTAAATACACAACATCTGACACAATGTCGCATAATTTTTCTGCTCGTTAGCTCTACCTGATTCTATTGACTTTAACAGGCAGTTAGTAAAAGCAAAAAAGGAGAGATGTATATAGAGAGTTTTTCCTATATTATTTATATGAATTTATTTCCTCAGCAAAATTAAGGAAACTGTCACGGTTGAGAAGCCCAACGTTAAACTCACTGAACTGCCCTCACGTAGGATGCCCTTCATTTGCCACCAACCTGTCATAATGTGGCTATGATAATAAACGTCCAAACCTGGCGAATACAGTATGTTTGTTTGTTAAGTGTGTAACGTCCTCGCACTAGCAAGGGTCATAAATGGGCTGGTGCCTAGGGAGACACCGCCTGAAATAGAAAGTAGATAGAAAAGAAAGAAGGCAGGAGTAAAGGAAACGAAAAAGATTTAAAGTGTTGCAATGGGAGAAAAAGGAAGTAGATCTTTTTTGGTCTCTTTTATGTCCCCTTCGTAGACAACACGGAAAAAAAGCCCCAATTATATGAGGCGACCCAACATTAGTCACCTCTTACATGTACGATCATGCAGTCGTATACAGCAGGGCTATTTTTCCCGGACCTGTACGGGTGTGGCAAATATATATATAGTGGTACTAAGCACCAATGATATTAACGTAATCTGTGATGACTTACCCATTGCAGACACTTTACACATTCCCGTCCCCGGAATAGCCTTCTCCGGGAGTGTCAGATCAACGGTTGCCTCCTGTATCTCAAGGTATGGCGACGGGTACATAACTACAAAAAACAATTAAAGAGTAACGATTTAGAGGGTGGAGTATACGACGAAAAACACACACAATGTCAAGGTAAGATGATGACTACAAAACTTTAAAGCAATACAATATTAATGCATGACATCACAATTCTCGGGTGGGAGAGAGATGGAGAACATCAAAACAGAGTGAAAGCGTTGGTCGATGGGTACAAAACATTACAAAATATATCTAGTGTTAATCTTAATTTTGATAAAAACACTATAAAAAAAGTTGCAACAGTAAACTCACATAAAATGAATCGATGCTTAGAGTTTTCGCAATAAAACTCAAGCAAATCAATTTCACGCAAATGTGTAAAAAAAAAAATGCAATTATATGTGTGCAATTGTTTATACCGTATAATGGGTTACTTATCCGGGCTTAGATTTTTGCGATTTTGACCCAAAATTAGAAAATTAAATTGACTCGGATTATAATTTCGCAATCTAGTCATATGAAGGGACAATATTTTCGGCATATCAAGTGTCAAATGTTCTAATGAATGGGTTTATGACAGCATATTGCGCAACAAAAAATAAGTGTATTTTATTAATCAAATCATCAACAAAACCAAAACTATTAGATGTTTGATTTAGCTTATTTTCAAACAATTATTTCTATTTATGTATATGAATCGTCATTATAGCATGCGCACTCTTTCATGACGACATTAAGGGTATGAAGTTTATTATTGCGGCTCATTTTACGCTTGTAATATCATTCTGCGGATTATATTTTCGCGATCACGTTGTTGCCCCGCGAAATCGCGAAAATACCGTTTCGGCGGAATTATCCTGCTACACGGTATGTATGCGTTTCTTCTTCCTGGAAAAAACATCGATAATTGAACTACAACTGTGATAATGACAACATGTATTGACAAAAAAATAAAAAAGACATTTATGAAACGTACTATTGACAGTCAGATCTCCAGTGCTTCCAACCTTGTCCCTGTGAGCTTGAGGGTCCAGCCAAAATGACACTGTTTTCTTCTCCTCTCTTCCTTCATTCTGTGTAACAAAGTACAATGTTCTGCATTGCTTTTTCTATGCTGTGCATTTTTGTCATATTCATCATATCTATTGAAAAATACTACTGTACAAAGATAAATATCTCCAACATGTATACAAAGATTTCCTGACTTAGAAACTTATATAACACTTTTTAGAATTACTTACTCAAATTTGTTTATTCGGCCCTGAAAGAAATAAGCATGTGACTAACGCCGATGTATACCTTTTAGACATCCTTCTAGTAATAACATCCTGTATGAAACCAATACTGGGTACTTCTTTTTTACATAGTAGTACGTACATATTGTTGATTATGATACTTTTAAGGCTGATTACTCAATACAAGTTTTTTATACGTAATTTGCTGTCCTTTCTGTCCACTTAAGTGGTTTTAACTTGTAAACGAATCGCCTCGTATAACTCGGTAATGCGGGTCAAATAAAGAGCATTGCTGTTTATAATAATTAAATTAACTGCTGTATGAAACAAAAGCTTTTCCTTGTTCTTGGATTTCCAGCTAAATCTTTCCTTATTTGGGGATTTCCATCTGAGAGTTTTCGCAGCTATAGGATGGTCCAAGGAAAGTTTGCTTAATCAGAAATCTCCCCCTCCCCGCCCAAATCCTTATTTTGACGTTTCCCCCTGACAGTATTTTAATTCTCGTATTTCCATCTGAGCGTAACGTTATTCTTGTATTATCTATTGAGAGCTTCCTTATTCTAGTAATTCTTGCTTTTCTTTTCCTTTGTTCTAGTGTTTCTCTTTGATGGTTTTCTTATCTTTCGAATTCCCCATCGACAGTTACAATATTCTTGAATTTCTCACTGACAATTTCCTTGTTCGAGAATTTCACACTGATATTTTATCCATTTTGGTACTTTCCACTGAATGGTTCCGTATCTATTAAGATTATGCTATTTTTCACCGACAGTGTCCGTTTCCTCATTTTGGTAGTTCTCGCTGATATTTTTGGCGTGTCACTGAAAGTTTCTCCTTATTACAGGGTATCTCAGTTTCCTTGGATTTCCAACGCATTTTGTTTTATTTGGAGAGTTCAAATTTAAATTTCGCCGTGTTTGAACATTCTCTTACGAGTGGGACTATGCGAATCCCTTACGCGATATATTATTCCTCATAAAAATGCTTTTAATCAATATGATATCGACTTCGAAAGAGATGCTGCATTCGATTGAGTACAGTTCGACTCAACAAATGCACACATTTAAATGGTAACTTTCATTCAATATAATTTAACATATGTAACAAACATTTACCTATTGCTACTTACAATGACATAGACTGTTTTCCGTACAACATCATTCGTTCCGTTGATAGAATACACTCTGACTTCAAAGTCGAATTCTCCAGCCTTAAGTGGCACTATCGGAAATTTGATTGGTTCAGGACTGTTGGGATGAACTTCGACCTTTATATAATTACTTTTAGATCGTGGAGTACATATCTCCTCGGGGGTCACGATGTACACAAAACACTGTAACACCAAAAATTAACATTATAATATTATCCTGTCCATTTTGTGAGGATTCGATGACAGTTAAATGACGTTTGCTAACGGTACATGCATACCACGTTCCTAATTAAGTACGCCTACATTCTAATGAGCATTTTGATATGTTAGTAAAGCTGCTACTTTTGATATTTCTGTCATAACACAGGTCTAATATTGACATGGTTAACTACGTATCCGGTTAATGTAACCTGATAAAAGCTCCACATTTCATTGACGTCACGTCATAACGAGATCTGTTCACTACGACAGCCTAATCAAAGGTAAACCACAGATTACCCAACTCCCATGAAAGATGAACACAAGACACTTGATTGTAATTATAAAGATGTACTTTCAAAAGCAATGCCAACGCCTAATAATGCGATAAGTGTTACCACTAACCTTGCTTTGAGCAACATCAATTCGTCATGGAGCGTTTTGCTGACTAACAAGATAAAATATTAGCTGTGACAACAATAATCTTGTCTGTTTGTATTTTTATGTCTTTTTATTTAGATTTATGTTGCAGTGCCTCAAGATAACAGTACCAACTCTAAAGGTTGTTATGATTCAATAAAAACAAGTGTGTAATAATATTAACAGTACTAAATGTACCGTTACATGACATCTGACGCCTACCTTGTGTGACTATAAAACTGGCAAAATCACCATTGCAGGCTAAAAGGAGGCCGCATGAATGGCTAGGTCGTTCAAAGGTGGTACAAAGGATGTTCAGACATTGCCATGGACGACAAAAAAAATGTCCAACAATTGCAGTTTTTGTGGTTCAAGAGAGGCACAAGAATCGCTGGAGAAGTTACATAGAAACAGTAATATCTTGGTTTGCTGGTTATTTTTAGGTAGCTCATAAGTGGGAGAAAGGTCGCCTTGTGTAAAGGGAGCCTAAAGAGGATGGTATAACACCCGATCTAGTCCCATCGCTCATTCTGACATCGCTCTAACCAAGTGTGTCTGGAAGCATTCCACTAAAAGGAACAATAGATATCATTACAAAATTACAAGGACGAGGACGCTAGAAATACTCACAGGAAGCATATCAGGGGAGTAGTTGTAAATTGTTGCTCGGACCTCGGCCTGCTCCAGACGGACGATACTGTAAGGAAACTCAAGGTCCACAAAAAACGTGCGGAATACCTGCAAGCGCTCTGGCTTGGAGATGCACATACCGTAGTCATCAGACAATGTAATGGCCTGTATGATGTGGGTCGTGATCGAATCCGGCACTGCAAAGTTCTTCTCCAGGTGTCCGTTCTCACTGGCAATGCAATTATGAAGTTAGAAATGATGATAAATGTTTGATTAAAATATTGCTCCATTGGTAGGTGCTAATTGTTTTCTATCGATTAACTAAAATTATGATTCGGGAGTTTCTGTCGATGACCATATTGTATTGTAATGTAGCAAAGCGGTCATCTGTTTATCATTCATGTCGAGCTGGGGTGTCGGAAGTTGAGTGACTGCATATAACGTATAGCTATAGCATGATATTGCTAATATTTCTTTAATGAACGGGTAGTCATACTTTTGTTTCACTTATATCCAGTATCGTGTGTACATAAAATTGTACTCTTTCTTTGATGATAGTACTTCTTTTGTACTTTTTGACACTTTGAAAAATGGGATATTAATTTTTTTAACATTAATACAGAACATGTAATTGCTATTGATGGCGTAGATCAGATGTGAAGTCAACTTTGGCGCAAGGTTTAAATGATCTGCTTGCCGCCATATTTCGTTTTTACAGAAGTTTGCTCAAAATAACCTTGTATTATCATCGATTTGTTTTGTAATCCCTCGTTGTTCAAGTTGCTAAGGGTTATGGTAGGTTTGACTTACCATTACGTATACGATTTTAATACAAACTGTAGTATAACAGTCACATAACGCCTAAGTATAACAGACAGATAAAAAGTAAATGACACTTTATATTGTCGTTTCAATATTTATAATAGAGATGGGCAGGTACATATAATCACCAGCTTCCACAACACTAACCTTATATGACTTCTAGTGATACTTACTCTAGATAATCGTCTTCCTCAAACATCCAGGACTCTGGGAAGTACGACCTTACTTGTGTATTTTCAAGGTCAACAACTACATCTCGAAATGTGTACTTGACAGTCCCTCGGCGGATTACACGACCTAGCAGAGAAAAATAAGCAGCTGCCTTTCTATTGTCACTGATTTATTCTTGTTTATGGCCATATAAATCCACACCTTTTGTGCCAATTTTGTTTTTGTGCTATTTCATAAACTATGGTTAGGTACCTATGAATATTTTTTTCTGTTAGAATGGACCCTACCTTACCATGTCATACAATCTCTATAAAAGGTCATCGATATCTATGAATCGCAAAGATTATGGAAGGGGTTCGATGCTATCGGAACGTTAAGAGTTAACAATAGTGGACTTGGAAGACAGCAGGGCGTGAAAATAGCATCATTCAATAGCTCAGGCGAGTGGAGGAATAATCAGTTCAGACCAGCAAATACCCTACGAAGAGTGAGATGAGCATTTAGAGAACTGGGGAAAGATGACCTCCCTGACGACGGAACTGATTTACATATATACAATTTGTTGAAAGTCAGGACCTTATATATATTGTTTAGTCATTATTAAAACAAAATCATCAAATAACACAAAAGAAGTCATTTTCGTTCAACTGATTTTGAAATAAATAATTTCCAGGAAATTTCATTGAAATTTATTCCGATTAATTTTAACATATCATATTCATATATCCTACTTAATTCTCATTTGCAAAACTAACCAGCTTATAGCTTTGAAGAAACTGTTATGACACATCTATCACGTACATAATCTTTCAACATGAAAGGCGAATATATAATAACGAACATATGATGTACATACGCTCATGTAAGTAACCTTTCAATGTTCAAAGTAGGAATCTATGAATCACAACGTAATTAATCTTACCATAGACTGATATTTCCTTGAGAGTATAGCTTACTTAACAATTATCATAGATATCCATGATATTTCTAAATTATACTGTTATTAACCATACCACAATCGCAATATTCCGCATAAACAAGCACTTACCATAATCGAAAATATCCGTCATATCAGCCGGCCTGTAGATGTTGCAGCACCTGAAGAAGATCTTTGCACAGCTGGTGTTGTTGGTGGCGTGGTACACGACCTTACCCTCCGTGTAACAGTCTAACTCCTCAACCCCCTCCCTACCATACATGTCGCCAGCCACACAGCAGGGATGAGTGTGAAGAGTTTCGTAATCATCTTCGTTACAAGGAAGGCATTGATTAAAGTAATTATTCGCCACGTTATTGACAACTATTTCCGCAGAAAAAACTTCTAACTGACTTCATCTTCGTCACCAATATTGTAAAAAGTTTAAACATATTCCAGTCAAATCTTTGTCGCAACAAAAGTAGAAATATTAATCATTTTTCTGATCTGCGTATACGAAAAACATTATAAGCCTCTACAAATGCTAGTGTGTAACCTCTGTATTTATTGTGCTCGAAAACAGCTCATTTACGAGACTGTATGTTATTTGAGACCTTTGTATTTCTTTAGTTACATGTATATAAATCCTTATACACTGTAGCTTATATGAACGTCATATTCGTCATCTTAAACAGATAATGCTACTCAGCCTGAAGGTAATATTCAGACGAGACTAAAATGTTGTGTATTTACCTATGGAACGCTTCCCGCGTCTTTTTCTGTTACATCCGGTATTTTCCCTGGGTGTTGTGTCAAGGTCGGCATTAGTGATAACAGTCAGACCAGAATCCTGCAAAAGGATCCATCTTTATCATAAGGCAAGTACGATATATAGACGAAAGAAAGAAATGAAGATAAAATCATTCATGAAAGTATACAGCCACACAACTTTATATCAAAAGGGGTTGGGAAACGAAAAAATACATATACATTTATACGTAAGAAGATAAAAATATTCATAACTTTATACAGCCAAACAGCTTAACATCAAGTGATAAAACAAATGAATATAACGATAAAAAATCATTTTACAGTTAAACATCGTTACATCAAAGTGTTTTGGAAAACAAAAAAAATCTTTATAAGTGATAAAAAAAATCATGATAAAAACATCATAATTTCATATAGCCAAACAGCGCTACGTCATAAAAATATCTCTAATGAAACCATAAAGCGACTTTGACATAAACATGCACTCTGGGATAATCAAGGTTATTCAAGATATCGGAGTCAATAATGCAATTATGATATACATGTACTATAAAGATGGTATATTTACATAGAAAGTTCCTTAGTATAAGCTTATGTAACACAAACCTCAAACACTTGGGCTGGTGTCAGGCCACCCCCGTAACCACATCCTATGTCATGGGATGCAAACCGCTTGAACATCTGTTTCAAATGAATATATTTGAAAAGCTAAAGAGCGTTGATAGTTTTTGAAAGTTTCACAAAGCGACAACACCAAAGTGAAATCACCGGAGCTGACAGTCAGTAAAATTATAACAGACACCGAACGATTTAAAGAAACGCTGAACAACTCATTTGACACTGGTTGCTGTGTTGCTTGTTGCTTGACAAAATACAAGAAAAATATCTACAACAGTGCCGATGATTCTCTATAACATTCTAGAAGCTGAAATACATAGCCGGAGTTCTGATTCTGGTGACGACCATAACATTTCCTGTAAATAGATTGAATGAGTTCCCACCTTTATCAAACGTAAGCCATGTGTACGTATCGTATTGGTCATTAGGCGGCATCTATTAATACAATCATATTTACATTTTCACTATAAACATTATCAAAAGAAATTGCGTCCATAGGGATATGAACGGATTCCGATCAGCGTTAGTTTGAAGCTTCTCCTTCCGCCTCGAATTATATTTAACATTTTGATGACGTTTGGCTGTTCCAGGAATCTCGTTTGCTCTGACGACATGAAAACTTCAATATCGAATATATAAGGGAATATCTTAGGTCAATGATAACAAAAAAAGTAAATATAATGCTTAAAGGGCATTTTTCAATGTTCACGCCGGTATAAAATAGAACAAAAAAATCTGTTCTATCCTAAAACAGGCTATTTAGTAGAGAAACATCAATGTCATATTCACAGAAACATATGAAAAGGTAATATTGAAAACATTTCTGGTCAATGATATCAGTCAAAAACTGACCGTGTGTCTCCTGAGCACGTGCTTGTTGTTCAGGAGATAAACTGCCCTATCCACAGCCAGGAAGCCGATCAGACTAGATGGTGCGCCGCTGACCTGCAGGGTTAAGCCATCACCATCACCTGGCTCCAGCCTCCCCTTTTCTTTGGACACGCCTAACTAGAGTAGAAAAAAGTACCTAAGTGTATTGAAAAGGTTGTTATATAATTATAATTATGATTATAATTATTTGAGATTCTTATATACCGCTTTATCACAACCTAGGTTGTTTCAAAGCGATTCAAAAACTCTTATCCTTGGTTATCGGGCCTTTGCATTCAGCTAATATCTTTCTCAACTCCCCGGGGAGAATACAGCCGGTGCTGCCATTTCGGCACTCACAGCTAGCATTCAACAAGTCTAGCACTGAACAACCACGTACACAGTTACAGTAGACTGACACAAGTGGAGTAAAGTATCTTTGTTCAAGAATAGTGACATGACGAGATTCTAACCGGTGACCCTTCGGTTACGAGCCCGGCGTGCTACCACTAGACTATCGTGCCACCAATTGTATATTTCTGTGCGGTTATTATTTTCAGTTTTCTTAATTTTATATTTCAGTCATCAAAATTCATCATCAAAAAAAGATGCTAGAAAACATTTAATCCTATTCAGCAGACCACTCAATATTCATCAACATAACAAGTTTTTGTGACGTAAACAAAAGTATACGACCTCTCGCTCTCGATGTCATGTGACCTCTTATGTGTTACAGTAACGTAGGCTTTCGATAAAATGAGCAGCTCAGGAGCATGCAGAGGTACCTCCTTTTCACACATGTCTTTGATGTCTATCCATGTGGAGTCTGCCACAACCTCAGCGCCTTCGGTTTGGTTGACGGTATAGAAAACCAGCACGCGAATCCCAGGGGACATCTTGCCAGTGACAGGGCGATGGAAGATTTCATGAGATTGCTCTGCATCTATAATCCGTCCTCCAGACATCAACTAATAACACAGTTAAACCATGTCCTTTCTAAATGGTTTAAATCAAAATTATACACGTTGAAATTATATATTACATTGTCAATCAATATAGCTATTTTTATCAGCCAGATTTTTTATGGAAAATTGCTTTTTTTTAATTTTTCTTTTTTCAACTTTAACAACACTGTTACGAATTCGTTCAAATACATGGAGAATGTTGATTGTATAGTTATCATGGTGTCAAGAACAACGTTCACATGTTCCATCATAATCGGTTTACCATCAATCATTGTTTATTTTGTATAATTAATTAAGAGCACATTAACTTTACAAGTAAATACAGCAGAATGCATATCATGTCAAGATATCGATTATACTAATATGTGAATCGATATACCGAAAGCAAAACACATCAAGGAAATTTTCAAATTCATACATATGCATAACAATTTTTTTAGATTTCATCCTTTTAAAAACATTTATCGATTTAATTGAGTTCTGCCACTTACCAAATACGACAAAGATTTGTTGTTGTCACCACTGGATATGGTATCCACCATAAGTTCTGTTTCATGCTGCAAGAATGCAAGAAATCGAAATTACATGAAATACTATATTCCGGAAGATTTTCGCCCCAGTTTGACTTTCATCTTTTTCGCCCTCCTCAATGAGGGCGAACTAATCTTGACAGTGAATATAGACAACATACACCTTATTGCCATTACACGTGAATGGCGAAATTTACACAAGGCGAACGTTTCCTGGTATACAGTACCTTATATATATGGGGCAAAGAAGTAATTCCAGCAGTGTGGACAAGTTTAAGTTGTCAAATTTTCGGAGCGATCCGCTCCTTTTTCAAGACACAGTGAAACAGAACAGTTACATGTACACATACATCATATTACAAGAAGATAGAATTGATATACTTTAATTGAAAATATAGCTATTATATAAAACCAACATTCCCCTCGGCTAAAGACAGCCGAAGGCAGCAATTAAGCTGAGAGCATCGCGGACAAGGAAAGTGTGGGATTTTACCGTCTATATTACTTCTTTGACCCGTACCTTATATATATACATATCTCATTTTTGTTGAATCACAGAGTTTGCCACCCTGAACTGTTTACCCTTACAAAATGAACTTGCTTTGTCGGAATACAGTGACATAAAACAACACTGAGAAACATGTTAGTGCTAGAATAAAGGGTGAATATGTTTTGAATACGAAAAGGAATTGAAAACTTATTTTGCGAGCTTTGAAAAACGTCTGTTTCCTTCGTAAAGCAAGGAATGCGAATGGCCGGTGTCTCGACTCTAAACCGCTCAAAACAACTCATTTTGCCACAGTGTGCCGAATCGCCATATTGCGCCCTAATGATGCATGCAGCCGTCTACCAGTTCAGTCGTTGTTTTCAGCGGTTTAGAGTTAAGACAAGGGTGTTTTACCCTCTTTGCTTGACAAAGGAATAAGACGTATTCGGAGGCTCGCAAAATTAATTTTCAATTCCTGTTTGTGTTTAAAACAAACTTAGCCTTTATTATTCATACCACACTGACCAATCTTATTCGGAATAGTACTACATTGTTTGAAATATAAACACGAAAATCGGAACGAGGTCATTTTGATTGATACATGTATACAATTGCTACGATATAGACAAAACCTTCCGAATGTTTACTTCTAGTTACGTACATATATTCTTATTAACACAGTATAAGCTAATTCTTTTTGGAAGACATAAAGTTTTGAGAATAGGTATTCATATGGAGGTTGTTATACAGAAAAAAAAGCAGTTTGAATTAATTTGATAAGACGTTTGTTGATTTTTTTCCAATAAATTCAGGCTTTACATGATAGTTGCCTTGCATTAATGACAACCAAAACTAAACAGATGAAAAGACAAGATTATGCATCTTGAAATATCATTTTGTCACAAGACATATAAATAAAGCTTTCTGAATAAACGGTTCGATATCAAGCACTCCAGTTAAGACGTGTTCACACTTTATAGAACAGCTCGTTGGACTATAATAAACAAAATCAACGAGAGATTATTATTAGATGTTTATGAATGTGGGTGACCCGGTTTAGGTATCACACCCAATTAGATATAATGATTGATATCACCATATGGGAGAACTTAACACATGCATAGGTGATTGCACATTTAAAATTTAGTAATCGATACAGCATGTCAAAAAAGCAACATACCAAGTTAGTCCAAATGGACAGATAGCTATCGGATGGTGAGTACAGTGGTGAGACTTCCAACACTGACTCGTCCTGTTCGTCCTCGTCCACCTCAGTGTCCAGCGCCGTCACCTGGCAATGAACAAAGTTTGGTATGAATACGTCATTATTTGTCTATTAATAGATACATGGTCCAGTGCAGTCACCTGAAAACGAACAAAATTTGTATGAATACGTCATTTTTAGTCGTACAATGGATACAGGATCCAGCGACGTCAACTAGCAACGAACACAGTTTGGTATGTAAACGTCATTATTTGTCCAGCAATAAACATGGTCCAATATATGCTGTCACCTGGAAACGAACACAGTTTTTGTAAGAATACGTCATTATTTGTCTAACAAAATATACAGACAAAAGATGCGTTATACCCTTAGAATATTTTTGGACGTTTATAAATTAAATTATCATATACCTTAATGTCTCACAATCAAATTTCCGATAAATAACTTCCGGCGGAAGTGGTAGTTTAAAACATGGTTTTATGTACCTTGATAACCATCCGAGTCTCAGTGTGGCCCATGATGACGAGGTACTGAAAGGTACCGTCCTCGTCTGTCTGTTCTGTCCGGTTAAGTGAATGAAGGACACCAGCGTCATTATAACGAGTTATCTGTACAGCTATGTCCACGTTCGGGGCATTATTCCGCTTTCCATTCACCCAGTAGGTCTCCACCTATAAAAATCACATAAAATAGTTTAATTATTGAATAGGGTTAAACAAATATTGTAAATGGAGAAGGGATGCTTTGCGACCGATTTCAAACTGCACTTTTAAAAACTCATCTCCAGTGTGACATTATTGCGTGGGCTAGGTATGATTTGTTTTTCATGTCTATTGTTATACAAAATAGAAATAAAAAATAGCACACTGCCAATACACTAGAAAACAATTATATCTAAAATTCGCCAAAAAATAATAGGCATGAGGACGTGGGAGACACTGACTGAAACAGACAGTAGATAGAAAAAGAATGAAGACAGGAAAGATAGGAAACGAAAAAGAGAAACATTTAGGTATTGCATGTTTAAAATAAAGGCATGTCAAAGAATATCAACGCAGATATATTTTTTTAATATATGCAGAGATCATATGAACAAAATATATACGCACGTGTAATCTGTACAGTAGACCAGGTTTAAAATACTTCTGGGATTTCTCTACGGAGATGATATACCGGAAGTAGGAGAAAGCTGTGCTCCTGTGGTAGGCAGTTTCCTTCCGGCCCGAGGATAGGTCAGTTACCCCGGCTTCTATTAACAAACGGGCACCGTCTGGGAACCAGTAACTTTCAAGACTATCTCTGAGTTCATCCACACTCACAGCGAAGTCGGTCCTTCCGTCCACAAGCTAGACATGAGTCAAAAGCAGAGCATACATGTTTGTACATTGCTAATATACTTGCCTGGTATGTTATGCAATTTTAAATGTATTTATTTATTTGGTGAAGTCTTTTGGCAGGGTTGTTGCTTAGTTCTTAAGCATCATCATGCAGTTCCAACTATATTACAAAGCATGGGGTACCAAGATTTGAATAAAACATCATTTGGATGAATAATACTTTTATTGCTGTTTTTCTTAGTTATATTAGTATTTTCATTAATAAGTAATTATTCTTAAGGAATTATTTTTTGAAAATGTGTTAATCCAACATTGTTTATCATACATGCACTAGTATTTCAATAATTCAGTACATAGATTGCAAAAGGAAAATTTTATAGGGTTTTATAGGCAGGATAGTCAGTACATAAACTGAAAATAGCTTCAATTTACACAGTTATTTGGACTAAGACAAAATAAGTTATCGAGATATCGGGGCACATAGGCTTGAAACAATGAAGTTCGGCTGTTTATATTGTTAATATGTATAACTGTTGTTGACCAACAATGAAAATAAGTCTGAATCAACCAAATGTGCTAATACAGCTGACATTTATGTTCGTGTTTAGAGCCTGACTCAAATCATTGATTTCGTTCCGTTATGATATACTATTTCGTAAGATGTTACAACATTGCATCAGGAGTCATGTTTTGCTGACCTTTAATTCAGTACCCGGATGTTTGTACATACGTTTTCCGATTCGGAATTCCGATTCGGAATATTACAAGAATGTATTATCAGAATATTATCAGAATATAAGACCTATCATGCGGAACGTAGTGACTGATTTGATTTTTATCATATTTGATAACGACAAATACTGACAAGCTTGTTGAAGGTCTTTGAACAGGTTTCGTGTTGTCCTGATGCCAAGATTCCGAATGTCAAAGTCACGCCCCCTATCACTGGCTTTCCATATACGTACCTGAAATTAATAAAACAATGTGTTTTAGGGTAATATATAAACATTTCGATCCAAGCTTTCGATTTCGCCCTTCATCTGAAGTTGAATCATCCTCGACCTTTATTTAGGAACTTCCTGTTTTCCAATAGGGATGTGACATAAGGATGATTTCCTTGCAGTCCCTGATGAAGGTATCAACTCGAAAGCTTGGTCCTAAGTGGCTGTTGGTTTTTATAGTATATCTTAGTTTTCTTTTAAAGTTGCATACTAAATATATCCGTGACATGTATGTAATTTTCAAAGCAGTTGTACACTAAACAATTTGTGAAATTATCTTTTAACAACAGTTATTACATTTTCATTATTAACTGGAACGCTTTTGTTTAATCATCGGGAAACGAAACAAATCCACTATCTTACATTGTAATAATAGCCATTCTAGAGCCCTAACCGTTCTGCTATTTCTGCTATGTTGCAATTCTACTCTTCCTAAAATGATTTCCCCAGATTTATGTTTAATTTTTGGATTATCAAAAAAAAAAAAGGTCAACATTGAGATACTCTGTCGGCAAGCACCTAGTATGATATTTCATTTCATAGAGATACATAGTTTGTTTTAAGCAACATTGTTCTTAAAAAGTTAATTAAGTGCAAGAATATGATTTAAAAATATATATCTATATACATTGGATATAAAAAATGACAAGGGTTTCTTGGTACCTCCCTAGTTCTTTCACCTCTTTAGAGATTCATCAGGGGAAACGTTTATTTATGTTGACATGACGACACAAATTAAAAAGTGATGACGTCATTAACATATATAAACCCCTGGCTTGCTCCTCTTGATTTTCTTTAAGAGGTAACCCTAAACATCTTTTACCAAAAACAAATCCTTACATATCGTATCGAGAGGTTCGTTGTTTAAAATATTGTAAAACTGAAGGATACAAGTTAGTGACAATTACATGAAACATTACACTATCAGGTGGAATCGATTATTTATGAGTTTATGTCATGGTTATCGACCCCTGACTGGGCATGTACTTACTTGGAGGATACGGTAACGTTATCGACCCCTGACTGGGCTTGTACTTACTTGGAGGATACGGTAACGTTATCGATCCCTGACTGGGCTTGTACTTACTAGGAGGATACGGTAACGTTATCGACCCCTGACTGGGCTTGTACTTACTTGGAGGATACGGTAACGTTATCGACCCCTGACTGGGTTTGTACTTACTTTGAGGATACGGTAACGTTATCGACCCCTGACTGGGCTTGTCCTTACTTGGAGGATACGGTAACGTTGATCCATTCTGTAGATGGCAGCACTATCTCCAAGTCTTGTACATCTATGTCCACATCAAAGCGAGGCAGTACTGACAACAAAAAGAGCACATACAGTTATTAATTTAAGGGGGGAAAATACATAGAACTGCATGTATATCGACAAGTGAAATATCAACACGTGAAACATCAACACGTGACACATCAACACGTGAAAAATCGAAACGTGAAACATCAACAATTGGAATTGCGGAAAATTGACCTCATAAAACCTATGTTCATGTGCATTATTTTTACATTTTTTTGTCTATATACATTTCCTGTTTAACGTTTATATTTACAGAATGTACATCACCTGCTTGACCTATATAATTACACATGTGTGTATATAACACTTATAGCTGTACGTAAAAACTGTATGTACTTACTGTATTCCCTCACCTCAAAATCGACACTGTGACTCGTATCTACCTACAACCAAAAAAACACAACCTTTATCCCTATTCATTTGGTTTCCATGTAAGTATAAACGTTTTATCCAATCGATCATCATTTATCCTCATCAACTTGTCGACTTGTAATAAGAACATATACAATCCGTTTTAAGATGCTTGTATTCCGTCTTTGCATATTGCAGAGTTATCTTCTCTTGAGAACAGGTATTGATTGTTACGTCATTGGTTTGTGAGAGTAACGTCATTATTTTTTGAGAAAATGACGTAATTTTCTCACACAAACCAATGACGTAACAATCAATACCTGTTCTCAAGAGAAGATAACTCTGCAATACGCAAAGACGGAATACACAATACCGTAATATTAATCAGTAGTACGATTGGATCGAAATTAACGTCAGAGAAAGAAATCGGCATCTGTTAAATGCTTTGGTCGGTATTGTCTATACCGTCAAATTGGGGAATCGTAAGTATTTGGCCGTACTTGAATTAGATGAAGATCACCGACAGTCATACACAACAAAAATAGCGTGCCAACCGAAAGTAAGTCTCGTCGTCTAACTGCTAGTTAACCAAAATGTTACCAATACACTGGTTAGTCAGAGTATTGAATACAATGAGGAAAAATCATAATATGTAAACAAAATTATTATTTCTAATGGTGTACATGACATCAAAACAAATACATTGCAGCTCGAGAAACGACAAACCTCACATCAAAGTATTACAAAGGAATAAATAGTATGGCATAACGTTAACATGTCATTTAAATGTATACGGAAATGTTTAAATATTAAGAATGATATATACCCCATCTTGGTACCTAGCCGTAACTGTCCAGTTTTTACCAAAGTAGGGAATGGATGACAATTGGAACTTTTTCAATATGAACCGGCCTTGGTAGGAATCAGTCCATCGCTGTAGGACTACACCTTGTGGATTCTGGAAGAGAAAAACACATTTTCTGAGTGCCTTTCTACAACGAATATGATACTTTGTGTATATCACATAACTGACCTAGTTTACAATGTCATACGGCCATGTCATAAATATGGTATAACACATATATAATAAAACCTAAACGTGCGACGATTGGTCAAAACTGTAAAAACATGTTCCTATGCCATTAAAAGTACTACATTTATTCACTATACTACATGATACATTTACAGTACTGTTGTTTTAAACGAATTTTGAATGTGTATTTTGTTATTATTATTTTCATTTCAATTAAATATGTTCATTATTTAAAATTAAAATAAAATAAAAAAAGGCTCGTTTCATGTCAAATTATTGAACTCGTTTAATAAATTCGATATGGCATGTGAAACGATTAACGTTGAAGAAAGATAAAATCACTACAGAATTCAAATATAATATTTTTATTCTTGATTTGCTATCTGGTCCAAATTGGAACAAAAGCATTTCTAACTGATGACAAAATTTCTATTATAGTTGAAATCATTATCAATTCAGATATCAAGAGATTACATTTGAATTACAAAAGTGTCTTCATATATTTGCAGATTCGGTATAGAAAAACATGTTGAGTCCCGAAGTCACATGATATTGTGAGGCTGTCATGAGATTCGATTTGTTATTTCTACACCCATGCAGTTCTATGTGTACTGCTAACATATTTTTGAGAAACACTCCTAACATCAGATGACACAAATGCTACCCTTTTCACTTTTCTTGCTTTCGATTTTAAAATTTCTACTGTATGACCTTATATGGCCATGCTGCAGTGCTGACTCAACACATACAAATGTAAATAAACGTATCTAAGATATAATAAATAAGTCCCTACCTTCACGTCAATGGTAACGGGTGAAGCTGATGGTTTTCTTTCTTCATCTAATGTAATCACCCGGATTTTTACTACAATGTTAAAATAATTTAGACTCAAAGTTTAGAATGTGATTGAAATGTATGCGACCATTCGAACAAGCTTTGCCTTTATCAACCATAGTGTTTAAATGAAGCAGTTCGTTTGGTACTCAACACCTTGTTCCGAATGTCATGGTTTCCGAGAAAGATGTCGACTGCTGACGGTCAAACGTACACCATAGGGTTTCGAGAAAATGAAATATAATGGCAAGTTTAATGGTCGGCATCATGATCTCAAAGGGAACAAGTACAAATTGCAATGGGAACCATTACAATGGTCCTACAAACTGCCGCCATAGCCGCAAAGATGCAAAACAGGCGCAGGATTGAGTTGACATAGCCATAATATACTTACATACTAAGTTTAAGTAATATTGGACAATGGGACCAATGGCATCTGTAAAAGTCTTAATAAATCAGGGGCCGCGGAGACCATCGTGGATGCGCAGCTGTTGAAAAGGGTGTCTTGCAGATCTAGGCACACACCCAAATACTCATGTGTAGTTTCAATGGAATCCAATACGCAGTTTTTGAGAAAGAAGAAAAAGAAGAAAGGGAAGAAGAAGAAGAAGAAGAAGAAGAAGAAGAAGAAGAAGAAGAAGAAGAAGAAATAGAAAAGAAGAAGAAGAAGAAGAAACGGATTAAAAAAAATCATCAAACTTCGTTTGGGAGACTCAAATATGCTATGTTCTTGTGTAAATTGTAAGTCGATGATTTTGGTAAAACTCGTTAGTATGTCGTGTTGTGTTGTGGTCACTACCCCGGCTCCAGATTTTTGTTGTCAGGTCGGTATTCTCTTCGGGTTTTTCCTTCAGGAAAAATAAAGGTCATACGGTACCATACAAGGTTGGTCTGGATTTATTCCCACCGACATAAGACGCACTACCTAACTAAAGAAGACATGACTTTGAAACGTCACCAAGTTCAACCATTTATCAAGTAAAGATGGAGTGTTCTATATATGTTGAAATGGTTTTGAACAACCAGCAATGTTACTATGGGATTTTGTCTACATTATGTATAAAGGGGAATGTTTATAGTTTACCAAAACATTAATGATAATATATAAACGTTCATATTATCAATTATAGTAAACAATAGCATGTCCACTTTGTATTAATAGTTATTGCCCACCTTGTATATACACTTGTGACCTGGATTGTCCGCTGACTACAAGAGTATTTTTGTTCACATAATCTCTAAAAGAATTTTTTTCTATATTTTACAGATGAAAATTGTTCACGTTACATATAGATATTTTGTCTGTAAACTATTAACCCTCCACAATAATTCTTTGCATCCGTCTCATATTGCCCATTACCTATTAGGATTAACATCTCAAGTCTGCCCAAAAGCCGCCCTACCTTCCTGGTGCGGTGTGTAGACCGGCTTGTCTGTTTGTACAAACACAAATCCTGTGTTTCTCTCCATCAGTATTAAAGTCTCATTTTCAAAAATCAGGCGAGGATCATCCGAGCGTGCTACTAGATATACATAGCCCTGGCTGTCCGGCTCGTCCGGCAGGTCGGATGGTCTCACGTGCACCAGTGCTTTCGCCGTCTGACCTAAACATAAAGAGAATATAATCACATTGCGTGTACCTTATAGACATATCGCTTTCTTTCAGTGAAATCAGAGTTGGACAGATTTCTAATATGAAGATAAATTTGTTTATGCACATTAGAGTATTAGAGTGCCTTGTGGTTTTGTCGATGTGAGGACGTGACATTACTTGGTTTCGAAATAGATCTACATGGCGGGTGTCATCGATGAAGCAGAAGACGCTTTCCCTTCCGGAATACATGGTCGTATAAGAATTATCTTTGTCCTTTTTCCTACTTTTATCGATTTTGAGTTCGAAATGTGGTTTTGTTGACACTTGATACTCTTGTTGTTTTTTAAAGGTATTTTTTTTTTAAATTAAATCAATTTATCATTCAGATAATTAGTTAAATCTTACGATGGCCGACGAGAGCCTGACACAAAGATATGAAAATTCATATCTTTTTGTACCACGGTACACTTTAAATGGTACACAAATATATGAAAATTCAAATAATTGTGTACCATGTTAAAGTGTACCATGGTACATAAAGATTATAAACAACTTTACAAAAGAACTCTTTACTTTCACATGTATATGTACCAACAGCCGATATCAGTCTGCAAAATGATTTGAATTTTCATATCTTTCTGTACAGTGGTACACTTTTGCCCGGTACAAAAAGATATGAAAGCTTCTCTCCTTTTAGTACCGCGTTACACTTTTTTCATTTCTTTTTTTTACCTCCTACGGTACAAATATATATGAAAAAGTGTACCACCAGAGCATCGGAATGTTGTTATCGGACACTATGACCAGAACTGACCCCGAATAGTGAAGCCCTAATTACAACGCCGAAACAAGTCGTGAAGTTCATTAATCACTTCTGATGAGTTAGTTGCAATTGTGTAAGTATAGAGGCCTTGACAGGGTCTCCAAAAGGGATAAAGGACATCTGAATATTTTTGACATTTCCCTTGTTTTGATAGATGTCCAGATTATAAAAGAATCGTACAACTAGCTCATCATATTTCCCCCAAAAAAATATAATAAGGTAGACTATCCTTCGAAGTAATTAAATTGATTGTCCCCTTGTCCCCTACGGACCCCGTCGGCTTTTTCAACTGATTTGGAGTTACTTTCATTTGAGAAGTTGAAGCAGATAGAATACATTAGAAATGTAAGTATACGAATAATATTAATCCATAATGACTTCCTTTTTAACGTAAAACATTTATAAAATTCGGTAAAGGATATTGAATAGTTGATTTCAATTGAAATGAGTAAGTAATAGTTTGGTAGCTCATTTGGTGTAATACAAATAACAGACATTCCGTGCGATAACATTTCATTGTATGTGATGACAGCCTTATCAGGGTGTAAAATGTCATACTTGGTAACCTTTTCGTCTGATGGTTTCACATGTTTCTGTACCATGGCTGTTTTCGGCCGTTATTTTGGTACAGAAAGATCTAAAAGCAACGGGTTGATTTTATTTCTGCTTTCATTTCTTTGTATACCATGGTACACTTGTACATGGTACACAAAGATTTGAATTTTAATATCTTTGTGTACCATATAAAAGTGTACCATGGTACAAAAAGATATGAAAATTCACATCTTTTTGCCAGGCTCTTGTCGGCCATCGTAAAATCTTAATAATAAATCGATAAAGGAAATAAAAATTGGAAACTTAAATAAATATACGACAAACAACAGAAAACTAATGTACGTTAGCGAGCGTTACCCCTGGAATTTAGAGGATGACTTTAGGAATGTAATATGTTCTGTGTTGAAAAGGAAATCAAGCATGGTGTTAACTAATACAAGCATACATGTAACATAAACGAGCTTTGGCAATGTTAAAAGCTGGTGATTGTCAAAACTCTTAGATTTACCACCAGTACTTATCGTATATTAAGTCATTACTATCTAGGGTGTGTATTGTAAACTTGATTCTAACTGTTCCGACTAAAGCACGAACAGATAATTAACTGAAGTCATTCTAACATTCAAACATCATCAGTAAATCCATCCTCGATACTCAACAGATTTACTCTGAATGACTTACAGCATCATCCGTACTCCAGAGGTTACGCTCACTTTCGATCTCTCCACCCGGAATATGTCAACGCAAAATTGAAGGCGCAGTTTGCACCACCTTGTTCCTTTGATATACATTAAAATAATATTTCGGCCACGTAACGGTAGGATTGACTGGCTTCGAAATCGTGTGTCGCACCTCTGTAATCTGCAAAGGACAGGTATCAGCCTAGGGATTGGTCGTTTTATACCCGAGACCAATTAGACAGTTTGCCGCGTACCTTCAATTTTGCTATGACATATTCCAGGGGTGCTGAGAAAGAAAGTGAGTATAACCCCTGGAGTATCGAGGATGCAGGTAGTCATTCAGATCAAATCTGTTTTGTGTTCACTTTATCAAAACAATACAAATGAAAAGATGTCGCCAATAAAAACATAATTTAGTTGGAAACGCAAGATCAAATCGTTTTGAATTACCTACAAATATTTCAAAACCAATGTCACATTTTTCACATCAAGACTAAATTACCCATCACATGGAAAGGTAATACAACATTCCCATTGACTGTAAATGTAAAAAGACAATCGAACCTTGTGTTGTTACAACGGACGTTTGCGAGAACGTGCGCGTTCTGTTTGGGTAGTCGTGTAGGTATATCTGAACGGTGACGTCACTGATACCAAAGATATTTATCGCCACTGTCTCTATGGAATTGAAACGTAGAACACTGGGAGTGCTGACGAAATACACAGGCCTGTAAGGTAATAAAAACGTACATCAAGATAACAAATACAAAACATAGATATTAATGGTGTCCATTTGTATGACAGCACTTTTTGTCAGACATACTTGCCCAGTACCTGTTTTTAGCAAATAAAATATAAACATTATCAATTAGAAGATCACACATGAATTATAAAAATCGAATAATATGACCAGAGTATATCCATCATCATTAGTTAAATGCTAGATGAAGTAACATTTTCATTTTTTAAACATACACGTGATTAAATTATCATCCGTAGGTGATGATTTTGAAAAACAGGACATGGTCATTTTCTGGGGGGTTTTGTCCAATCAATTCAAAATGTGCATACTGTCTTATCAGCCCGATAAAACATGAGCGACTTTAAACATCCACTATCGGCGTATCAACACTTATAGACACTAACACTTATGAAAATAACGGATTGATGTCGGGAGAGACAGCAGGACATTACGATTTTTATATAATTAACATGCGGACTCGCTATGTCTTCAAAACGATATGGATAGTGGAAATCGTCAAGTTAGCTTACATATATTTTGTCTTACTTGTCAAATATATTTGGAAAAATAACATGTGTAATGTTATGTTGCTCTGACATTTAGACAAGATCATTTCTATTGGATGTTAGTCTACACGATGATATTGCCCCATTAATTGACCACAGATCCTTTAAGACGTTATTGTCACAAAATGACCATCAATTACTTCTTTTCAATAGAGATGTTATCACTCACCTGGAACAGGTGTGCTTTATTATAAAGGGTCTACAACCATTTAAACTACACACAATACCTAGCAGTGTAATTGACCTATACTATTGTAGCAGACGTACACGTTCCACCTCCGTTTTTGCTTCTCCTTACAAAATGGCGGCCAAACAAAGATAACGACTACGTAGGGACTGATCGTAGACAATATAGAGGAGTGTGACTTTGTCAAGGTTTGGGCATTGAGTTTATATTACTCTCCTCACACCAAATACACCTCCTACAGTTGGTATATGTTATGTCAAGACAAGTTCTGAACTAAGTCTAAGAAATGCATGTCTACTCTTAACAAGTTAAGATATCACTTTTTAATGAATGGATTAGCATGTTTTAGACGAACATGTGCTACGTTGGTCCTCACATTAGTCGCCTCCGTTCAGTTATTTACCAGTGCCCTCGCATCTGAAGAGGGGTCACGCTCACTTTCGCTCTCTGCACCGCTGGAATATTTCAAAGCAAAATTGAAGACGCGCAGCAATCTGTTTGATTGATCTGCGGTGAAAACCTGACCAATCGATAGGCAGATACATTTACCTGTCCTTTGAATGTTACAGAGGAACGACACACGACTTCAAAGCCAGTCAATTTTACCGTAATGTGGCGCGCAAAGAGCCTTCGATTTTGCTATGACATATTCCAGGGGTGTAGAGAGCGAAAGCGCGCGTAACCCCTGAAGTATCGAAGATGAAGATAGGTCAATACATTTAAAGTCATCTTCCACGGCGTGGCTAGTAAAATACATTAAGGACTGCTATATATATTTAATCTGCCTTCAAACTAAGAAACAATTCATAGAAGCTGCTTAAATATGCATCGTACAACACATCATTTAAACGTTTTTATACAGCATATGTATACAGAAGTCTTTCAAAACCATGTACATCAATGTTTACTTGATGTATAATCGTATCCCCTCTCTATACCCAATGTCAGTCATTTACGTCCTATTAACAGCTATAGTCATTTAAGGACGTGTCAGGTTTTGGTGGTGGAGGAAAGCCGGAGTTCCCGGAGAAAAACCACCGACCTACGCCAGTACCTGGCGACTGCCCCACGTCATAGAGGGCTAGTGGTAGCAGAATGTCAGACGCCTTAACCACTTTGCCACCGCGGGCCCCTCAGTCTACTAAATCACTTGTTTATGTTGAAATATTTACATTGTATGTTTATTAAACTGCCGTGGCATTGTATATTTTCAATGTTTGTTATTGTATATTTTTAACATTTTTGTCGTATTAAAATTGTTTTCTTGTCAGCTTATTACAGATAGTTTCGTGGGGCCCATTATTCGTGGATTTCCGACAAAAGAATGTTCTTGCGTGGGTACATGAATTCGTGGATTACGAGTACCCACTTAAACGGAGAATTACTGTATGTCTTTGTAATTACTTCGTGGACCTATAAATTCGTGAATGAAGATTTCCAACGAAATCAATGAGATTACAACCAACGTAAATTTTGTGATTTCACAGTACATTTAAACATGAGAATGTTATATGAAATACTGTTTTAGTTTCAAAATTGCCCTGTCTACATGGAAAGATGTTCGAGCGTATAGAATATATTAATATATATATTTGGTTTACTTACCCTGCCGTTCCTATCCCGAAAAGGGTTAAAACAAGGCTTAAATACACTAGTAATAACTCCATTGTAGTGTTCCCGGTCTGTTTACACATGTAAAATAAACCACTATTCATCGCAATAACCACCGACCGCTGCTGCGTAGAACTCGCCGGCGGGGAAAAAAATAAACGAATTTCGCTGCTATCACGTCATCACAAATCTGTAGACTTAAATAAAATAGTCATATAATCATCTATCTTGATTTATATCATGAAATCAAACACTTTCCGTTGATGTCACATAATCAAAAATCCGAGATATAGAGAAATCAAGCTATACCACCTTCTGATTTTAACACTCTCTTAAAATGTCATGCACAACATGTTTTTTAAAGTTGTCAGTATGACGGAATGTTCCAACGCGCCGCTGAAATAAATACAAACACCGATGACTTGCTATGTGCAATGTTACAGTAGACTTCTGGTGAAGATAATCGTCGTAGGTACATCCAAACACTGAGTATTAATCTGCGTAAATAAATGGAAGCTCACGAACTGCACTTCCGGTATTTCTCCTTAATAGCAGCTGTTACTGCTGATTGCACTTAATGTAACCACAAGCTTAATTACAAATAATGGTAGAAGAACTCTCCTATCACGACTCGTATCTGTCTTCTTTACAGGTCTATCCTAAGACCATCCTTAAGTGTAACTAACGCGGTTAACTCTCTCAGACCTTCAGTACTATGCATAATATTCATAGCGTTTCACATTTCTATTTTTCCACGTCAGAATAATAAATTAAAATTACTTTTTTTTTCGTGTAGTGCCAAGCGTGGTACACACAGGTTGTGTGTACAATATCTACGGTACCTAGCAGGTTTGGGGGGTTTTCAGACTACATGTTCCAATTTCAACAATTTACTGTGTATATAACATATCAATTTCCTCATTTATCTGTCAGGTAAAACAAACATCCCCGTCGCTACTTTACGGCTACAGCGTTTGTTGAACTTAATTCTAGACGTTTCTATGGTGCTCTGTATCGGCAATACATACGCCAGCTAAACGTGCGTACTATGTGCTTTCGAGATCTCAGTCTATCTCAACTGCGTTGTATATATGTATGCATTGCTGTGTCTAATTGCGAAATAGTTCATTTGTACAACAGGTTATCATGCATAAATATATATGTATATATCGGTATATCCATAAACATGTATGCATCTGTCCATCCTGTTATAATTTAACATATAAATCCATCTACATGTACCTTATGTTGCACGTTTTCATGTATCTTGAGTGTTGGAAATAAAACCTGAAATCTGAAAAACAAAACTTTTCATTGGTTAACCTCTGTAACTTATTATCACACAACATATACAAAGTGTCCATGTACATCTACGTGAAAGCTATGGACAAAGTGTATCGTCGACACCCATCATGGTGTCATTAAGAAAAATGGTATTCCATAGCGTGTATGAAGGTCAATCTTTTGTATTTTGCTCATTAGTGTGCCTGTTTGTTCCGTTGTTTTTCATTTCCCCGGCTCTTGCTTTTAAGACGTGACATTACTTGGATTTCACTTAGATTAACATTGCTGGTGTAATCGATGAAGCAGACGACGCTTACCCTTCCGGAACAGGTTGTCTTATTCTCCTTTTGCTTTTTAAATGGTATCTTAAGTATCCCTTAAGTCATAGGGGGCGTTGGAGTGCAGAATAGACTGCGTCCACTATATCCTTAAACGTTCTCTTTGTGTAGACTCAATGCAGAATAAAAAATGTAATCGATGTGCTACACCGAGTGCCTTATTTTCTATTCACGCGCGTGCAATAAATAAGTTTGTGTTTAATAGTTACACGTAGTTCCAGTGGCTTCCTGCGTATATAAATAAATGTCGGGGAAACGGAGGATAGGATATATTTTCAAAAGTATTTTGTTTATAGACGTATTGCATAATCTATCTCCTCACACTTCGACGAACACGTCCTTGCGTACGAGAGAAGCTTACAAGCTTTGAATTATGAAGATGTACAATTCACTTAAAACCGGTTCCAATTCACACTTCATATAATAGCCAAGATAAAAACGGGTCTCCTGTTATATAACTGTGGCAAAGTGAATAGTGTATTAATTGTTTTTATTTTGGGCTAGAAAAAAGTCACTGATTGGTGTATGTCGTTAAAGTTTGCGATGAGTGACATAACTATTCATTTTAATTATGACTACTCCAGAATATTACTCGAACGATCGCCGCAAAAAAATTGAAGTTACTCCCCTTTGACAAGGCGAAAACAGGTTTTTTTCCCTACACATGCTGGTCAAAGGGACATCACTCGTGTAATATATATATTTGAACAAAAAAGGCAAGATTTCCGTTATATAAAGGGTGTCACAGGTGAAACCTTTGTATGTTGCTCCTTGAACTACAATCATATGCAGGTGGAGCACACGAATTTAGAATGTTAACAGCTTCAAATTATAATATATGAATACGTTGATCAATACTCAACCAATCAACGAATCTTAACATAAGGATTTTTTCCCATCATTATCATCAATATTTATTCCTCAAAAATGAGAGTACAAGAGATATAAATTTGATAATATGTAACTTCCACAAACCAGTGTACACTGTACATTTATTGTAGGAACAACGCTTTGAATAAGTTTGGCAGCAATGATTGCAAAGGAATCATTTCAGGAAACGGATTTTCATAGACAGTACTCAGAAACAGAAACTACTTTGGAAATATATATAAAGCGTATATAATTCGGTGTTCGGTGTTGTTTTTTATCAAGCGTATACATCGTTACACGTCAAGCTTAGATAGCTGTGTGTTTTGTAATTTTTATCATAGTATTTTTCACTTCAGCATTCTTAGACAATAATGGTTCATATTGGGGAGCGACCTCCTCCGTTTACAAGATCAGACAAATACTTCCTGTTACAGACAATAGCAATCATGATAATAACATAACGTAAACACATATGAAAAAAAACACGACTTCGTAAATGTTCTTTAACGTGACTAGAGAACTTATTTTAAAATGTCAAACTTAGCAGAAAAATAGATATTAAGTTGGCCAAACGATCCATGTTACTGTGGAATCAGATATTTTCGTGGGGCCAAAATTTCGTTTTCCCCCCAAAACACCATTTTGTTGGTACATTAATTCGTAGATTACGAGTACCTACTGATAAGGAGAAAAGCTTTATGTTAAACCTGTAATTACTTCGTTGACCTATGAATACGTGGATGAAGAGTACCCACGAAAGCAAATTAAAAACCAACGAAAATTAATGATTCACAGTAACTAATTGTAACCAGGGTTTTTTCTCCAAAATCATGCAAGAAAACCTGTTCCCTTTCAATTTAGCAGCCTGGTGTTATACATGTAGCTACTTCTGGCTAAAACCTTTCCCACTTGTATGATGATCCCGTAGCTACTCCATACTTTGTTACTCAGACAGTATATGGCTGCCAGCACGTGCTTGTTTATATCATTTCTAGCGAGGCAGATGTGATAACCGCATGATGACCCGGATTTCAATTTCGACATTAACGTCTTCAGCTCATGATTTGCGGGAGCTCTAGCCGATCGTACGCTCTTCTTGTGTGTAAAGTTCACAGGACTGCACATTATCATTTATTACCCCAATATAAGTAAATCTTTGAAAGGGAGTTTATCAAATATTATCCTCGAACATTACTTTTATGTTTACATCATGTGTTTATATGAAGTAGAAATACGGCCGTTTGATATATATTAATACTCGTGCATGGCTCCAAATTACATGTATCTCTGGTGCATGCTCGGTGTACTCACTCAGATCACCTCGGCCCAATCGGGGCGAGGTGTTCCGAATGATTTTAACTTATACATTTCTCCGAAAAGCATCAATAATATCCGAAAGGTGATGATTTCCGAAAGGTAGCAAAGCATAATTTGATACAAACACACGGACTATCAAATCCGGAAAGGATCTGTATCGACCTGGAGAGCAGGCTTACGCTCCATATATTGTCTCATACGGTGTTTCCATTATGTCTAGTGTTATATACAGAGTATTTATTTATTATACGGCATCTACTGTTTTGTTTATTAACAGTTTGGTTTTCCGTGTACGTTTTGTTGTTTATACGTTTTCTAAACACTTCCAGTTTCCGGAAATAAACTGTAATAAACTGTAATAAACTGTAATATTGGGATTTTGAATTAGTTGTTATATTCGTAATCTGGAATAAATAAAGTATACAAATATGAAATTTCAAATCTATTCGACAACTGCTTAAAGAGATATGGCATAATAACAAAGAGAGACATAAACCTGCTTTTTCATTTTAGAATGCGCGAGTGTCGTCTGTTTTGTGCTATTTGGTTGAAAATTGGCCATTTTGAACGAAATTAACTAAACACTCTTAACTTTTTGAAAGCCTCCGCATGCAACAAATAAATAAATATTTGACATGCTTAAACATGGTCATACGATCATCAGTCCATGCTCCTTCTCTGCTTTTCTTCTTTGGGGGACTCCTAACAGGAGTTCGTTTTACAGTTGACCAGCCAACTTTCCTATTCCTTTTCTGAGTATTTAAACGGGAGCTCATTCAGACTTTAACTGCACATTTTGTTCAGAACAAATACTGTATTTATATTTATTGTGTACAGATTCTCAGAAAAAATGAACATTCATGACACATACAGTCTTCACGCTTCACCACAGACCCACCTTCCCAGGCTTGTCAACTTATTTGGGCCTGTAAAAATAATTTCTACAGACCAAAAGAATTTAATTAAAATTTCTGTAAAATTGAGCTTTGATGTTGTGGATTTAAAAGTTTACAAAAGTTTATCATGTACATGCATACACATTAAAAAAGGAAAAAATATACACTTTTGTTACATCTTAATGGTTTCTCTATAAACAATTAATTGGATACAAAATGTTTAATTGAATAAATATGCAACTACATCGTCAAATGAAATTGGAAAAATTATCCATGGAATACATACAGTGTTAATTTCAGGGCTCTCACTAAGGCGAGTCCATGAGTCCTGGACTCATGAAAATCTGTCTGGACTCATCATTTTTAAAATTGGTGAGTCAAAAGATGCATCAAGTTTGTAAAATGTAGTATCAACTGAGCACATATACATGTATCATCATTTTATAACAAAAGTTTAAAAATAATTTTAATTTAATGTAATTCTCTTGCTCTAGTCTGCCATGGAGACTAAAATAATAATTATATAGCAACAAAATGTTATCTTCTCACTTTTGGACTTGATCGCCTTCAAAAATCCTTAGGGAGAACCCTATGTAAATGAGCATTACATTTTGTATTTATACATGCCAAAGATGTTGAAAATCCTGGCAAATCATTCTCCTTGCCAGTGTCCACAGGACTCTGAAATAAGCTTTTCTTTGGATTTTTTAAAATTGAAACATATCTGGCCACCACTGGAGTATCCATTTTATCAACAGCAACTGCATATCTGTAATCAAGAAGGAAATTATATAATGGCATTATTGTCAAGTAAAAATTTCACCTTATGGTTACTTTTCTTTGTTAAAAAATGCATTAGAGCGTTAAATGATACTCAATATTATGCAATCTCTAATATTATGTATTATATCTGACTTTCTGTAGAGAGGGGGAAGTTGAATGAATATTTCTAGTGGCAAATCTAGGACTTTCAAAAGGGGGCACTGAAAAATAAGAGGGCCTAGCAATACAAAATCAGGAAATGTGCATTAAAAACACAAAATCAATTATCATTATGCTCGAGCACAAGATCTGCATGTACAATTTGAAAGTCATGTATGAAAATTAAAAGCTTTAAAATACATGAAATACAAAACCATTCAAGTAGAGCACCATTTCAACTCTGGTGGATAGTTGTCTCATTGACAATTATACAACATCTCCATATTTTTATATGCCTCAATTCTCTCTCATACATGTACATTTTTAACACATGTATATATAATTTTGATTACATACATCAGGTGCGGTTCCAGGATTTTGAAACAGCCCCCNTATTTTTACAGTTATATGCACATTTGTTTTTATCTTATAACATATGCCCTATAACATTTTCTTAATTTTTATGGAAAGTGGGCTCAGGGTAGTTCAAATAAATCTTTTTCTTGATTTTCTTCTCAGGGAAATTTTCTTGCATCAGTAGCAAAACACTGAAAAATAGGGGATTTTCCGTGGTCAACTGTGTAGTCAAATGTGGAGACTTAAGGAGACCTTTTAAAAATTTAAAATGCTTCATGAATGTTCTTTATCGTGTTCTATTTTCAACTTTGAATCTCAAACGGTTTTCTGTACGACTTTGAAAATTGACATCAGGTCCAGATGCTGAGAGAGAAAAAGGTAATGGCTGCCGATAGTACCCTTTTTATACTCTTCATTTTCCTACTAAAATCGTTGTTTTCACACTAATTCGATAATATATCCTTAAAATATTTATACTACTGGAGGGCATAAACATAAATTACTCACCTTTCACGATCCTTGAACACCGTTATAACTTAATCAAAAACACCAACAAATCGGCGATAATCTCTTCATGACATAACGGTAAACAAGCCGAATTCCGGTCACGTGACACATATTTTTATGTCTCCTCTGGTCATATAAGTAATCATTCGTAGAAAGGAATTTTTGTTTGTCACATGCGGCCGCTTTCATTTCTGCATGCTAACTGTCCAATAACACTATATTATGGCTATCGGAAGCAGAAGAAGCTTCCAAATGACACTAATCAAATTAATGCGTCCATACCTCTATATTTACCATCATATGGCATTGCCACTATATAACTCTACCAAATTTAGTTGGCATTCATATAGGCTATGAATGCCATGGACCGATTGCTGACGTCATAATTGTTACGTTGGATACCACTGACCCTCCCGGGCGATGGCTGTTCTATTCATTGAACAAGCATCCACGATACATATATAATTTTAACTAAATGCTGAAAAATAATAAGTTTTATTGATTTTTTTAGTAGATTAACAGATTCCCAAAATGCTAGCGCACTTCATTGAATTTGTCTTTGTCGAGTTGGCATTCATATTGCCTATGAATGCCAACTGAAAGCAGTTCAATGCTTAAATGAACGCTATTTATTCAGTTAATGCTTAAAGAGGAACGTGCAGTGGAAATGTCATTATAACTGATTAATTTCACCCAGTTTGAATAAAATCGGTCGGATGGAACTATTTTAAATGTCCAATACAATGTAAAAAAAAACCCACCATAATCCGTAAACACAATATTTAAAACCTCCTATGAAAACCACAGTATTTTTAACCATGTAGTTATTCAATCATGTTGCTTAAGAAATACATGACAATACTGAATTCTAAATGCATTCTGTACGTAATCAATTAAATGTATATTACCGTTCAATTTGCATTTATAAATGTAAAAATTACTTCAGGTTATGCAATTCACCCAGATTTCCTCATCAAGATATTTTGTATAGCATTTCCTTAGATCCTTAGATTGTATGATCGTATAAATTGTATATTTATGTCATGTAAAGCGCTTTAGAGTGGCCTATACTAGCTAGATAGGGCGCAATATACACATCGTTTTTTGGTCTCAGCAAAACAGAGATTGTTAGATATTTTAAAACAAGACTGTGAGACGTTTTTCTCCACCTCGTCTAAGTGCAGGGTGTATCAACATATTATTGATCATGCCTGCCTTCAACCTTACTAAGTAAACCTATTCCTGTAAAGCACAATCTTTTAATAGAAACTGGAAGGCATAGAAACCTTTCTGTAAAAATGATATAGAAGACGAATTCCACTTCATTCTAAAATGACCCTCCTTCAGCGAACTAAGAAGTAAACATATTAAATAGTATTATCGTGTTAATCCCTCTGTCTATAAATTTATCAAATTATTATCAACCGGTAATATCAAAGAATTAACTAACATGGGTAAGTTCATATATCATGCAGGTTTACTACTTTCTACTCTGTTGGCTTCTAACCAGTTTGATTTGCAAGCTCTTACTTCGTAAAAACACCTATATTTAAATCATAAATTCCATATGCTGATTGTATCTTACAGCCTGTGCTGATTTTGAATGTATATTATGAAATTTTCCTTTGAATCGATGAGATGTATATGTTCAAGATGAATTGAAGAATTTGAATTTGAAAGTATATCAATTGTTGTATTATTATCGCATTTTTATATTGTTTAAATATGTATGTGTATAATTGTAGTGAAGTTGCCCTGTTTAGATCAAATGGTTTTTTTTTATAAGAACATAAGTTTTTGTTGCACATAAAAATAGTTTAAGATTTCAAGATTGTACACGTAAGAGGTTTAAAGTCTTTCAGATATTCTTCACTTTATACATCTACCCTATCTGTGGCTAGGTCGCCCTTCTTTCAAAAACTTAAATACTCCCACATAAAAGGTGGTGACGTGCACTGTAAAAATATATTGACATGGACTATTAGATCTTAAATATAAAAAGAAATGTAAAATAAGCGCTCCGAGGAAAATATAGTATACGGTGGTTTTAAACGATAATCAATTTCACACACAGGCAGATACATGCACTTTGATTTGTTGAATAAACTCATTAAAGCAACGTTTATTTTGATTTTTTAAAATTAAAGATAACAAAATATGCAAAAAAAACACTTAAAAAATCAAACATTTTCATTACTGGGTCTGAATGACCACCGTCAAACAATGTGAATTACACCAAGAATGTTTATAAAGGATCGTGACTGTGTATTGAACTATGCGCTCTGATATTGGCGGAATGAGGTAGGGATTTCAGATGTCAACGTAGCTAAAGACTTCCTGTATCATGAGCTGACTCTATTTAATTCTGGGCAAACAAGGTTGTTCAAGTTTTGTCAACTTGATATGTTACCTTAATGAAATAATTAAAAACGAATTTTGTTTGATGTATATTCACTTTCGAAATCACCCTTATGATGTCTTAATTTTTAGATAATTTTGTTTTTATTTTATTTTAAAACATTACTTGCAAGTCATTATTTTTAATCAAAGTTGAAAAAATATGCTCCATAATTATTATTTTTTCGTGTTATGAAGCTAACGATACTTTGAACACTCACTTGTTTATCATGGTTTGTAAGCTGAATTACTTTACTATTTACTATTTTTTAAATCAATGATACATCCTAATTTTATAATTACAAATCAAGTATAAGTTTCTTGTTATTCAATAACACCCTCCGAGAACCATCACATACCAAAAAACACGATTTAAACATTTCACGTTATTTGTTATATATTTATAAAGTTGACAAAGATCAGATTGAGCCGTAGATCAAGTTGTATTAAGCATGAACAGCTTACAACTACACTCTCCAAATTTTCAAATTCGCGTTTTCGAAAGTATGCGTGAAAATATGAATATTTTTGTGTATATTATCTTAGGAGGTGATTATTTTACCCCCAAGACATGCATAATTTGCTTTAAAGTTTAATAAGTAATGAAAATATCACAAATATAACAATACATCCCAGTGCGTTAAGGCTGTTAGTGCTTGATTGGAGCGAAAATTGTATTTAATTACAACGTATCATTAACGTACAGGTTCAGACAATCACGTTGTTGTAGGCCCTATGTTTCACACTAAACGATGAATTATCAGAACAAACTTCTCATCTTCTCCCTAACAATTATCAAGCTGACAACACTGCATACAGAAATTCAGTAGATTCAGTCACAGTAGATTCAGGGGAGACAACTTCTGGATTTGTGTATTTCTTCAAGCCAGATAATATTAAATGGACGGTTTGTTTGGGACTCCATTGGAAACTTCACATGCTATAAAAGTTTTTGTTGTAGTGTTGTGGATTATATTATTGTCAATTCTAGCCTTCTCTCCTCAGTTACATATTTTACTGTGAAACAACCTTCATATTTATCAGATCATGTTCAAATAAGAGTCACACTATTTTGTAATGTCAAGTTTGGTGGAATTAAAATGCCCAGGTTACACACTTTAAAGAAATATGTGTGGAACAACATGTCTAGAGAAAAACTGGTAAAAAGTCTTACTTTATCATATCTAGAAAATGAAATCCTTGATTTTCAAGAGATGCATATTGTGGATAATGAGGAAATTATTGATAAAGCTTCCGAAAAATTATGTAATATCCACAGTGTAATGCAAGAATCCTGTATGAATATTGAATTTAAATGTAAGAAAAAAAGGAAGAAACGGTCACAGTGGACTGATAGTGAGTTAATCTAGGTCAGAAGATGAAAAAACAGCCATTCAATAAAGAATTGCATGCCAGTTTCTTTTTTATGGTAAAGAAATTGAAGGAAATTACAAATGCAAAGAAAAAAATATATAAAGAAAATCTACAATGTAAACTCAATGATATTCCAGCAGTTGATTCTAAACAGTTTTGGGCCTTTCTTAAATCTGTTAATAAAAAGCAATAGAAAATGTGGACCCTGTTAACTGGTCTGCTTTTGTTAATCACTTTAAGGACCTGGGTTGCAAACAAAAGGTCAATCCAGAATTTGATGATTATATTTCTCAAAAATTGGACACTCTAATTACAAACCTTGATACTAAACTTATAACTGACCAAGCTATTAGTATGAAGGAGATTAAACAGGCAATTCGAGATCTCAAATGTGGCGAGAGTTGTGGCTCGGAAAATATATCAAACGAGGTCATAAAGCACTCTTCTCCAGTTATGCTGAATAATCTATCGAAACTATTCAATATCATTCTAAATTGTGGTTACTATCCAGAAAGGTGGGGCAGATCACACTTGGTTTCTATATTGAAAGCCGGAGATAAAAGCCTGCCAAGTAATTATAGAGGTATATTCCTTATTAGTTGTCTCAGTAAATTGTTAAATTCTATTTTAAACAAAAGACTCACTGAATTTATGGCAGATAGGCTTATCTATTAAATAAAACTTTACATGAAAATGGCACATATACCTGTTTAGTTATGTTAATGATATGACATTAGACAATGATTTACATCAAATTATACAAAAATTAAACCAAGCAAAATATAAAAAAAGAAATATGAGATAAGATTCTTTAATAAACTAAAAGACTTAAAGATGGCGTATGTCCCTGAAAAATACCTTAATATTAACAGTAGTAATTTATGGAAAATGTTTACTTCATTTCGTTTATGTGAACACAAGCTGGAGCTAGCCATGGGGCTTCTCAAAAGTATACCAAGAGACCAGAGACTCTGTAAAAAATGTGGTGTGTTAGAAAATGAAGTACACTTCTTTTTTCACTGTTCCCTAAATGAATATGCCAGAAAAGAATACTTCCAAAAATGCATTCCTAATCACAAGGATGTTAACTTAGATACCAATTATTTGACCTCAATATTATCTACAAACAACTCCCAATTTATACTGAACTCTTGCTTATTCATTAAACAGTCTCTAGAACTGAGGAGAGTGGGCTTGCTGACAGCATAAGGTATGGACTTTGCAGCTAAAAATGTTTAGAACAAATTTTCTATTTGAAGCTATGTTAATTTTGATCATGTTAATGTATATTAGAAATATAAGCAATCACCTTGCGACTTTTCTACATGTACATGTCTGTGTATATATTTCACTGTGTTTTTCTATTCTGCCTTCAAACTACTTTGTAGTTACAAATGTGCAAATAAAATTTTGAATTTGAATTTGAATTGGTAAAAATTCGGCCTTTAATGTTTCTGCATGTAGGCGTATACTAATAGTACATTAATTTGCAAAGTTGTTAATTCCATTATCGTTTACAAAACTTCCCTCCTCGCTGATATATCAACAGCCTTTTGATATTCATATGTCACGGCTGATACCTTACAATAAAGACTGTTAGAAATATCATGGAAATATGGATCATTGTGGGCTTTTCACAGATAGATATTCGTTGGTAGGTCTAGTGTTGCCATCCAAAAAAAGCCCGAACAAGTATTTTGGTAATCTCTTGACCAAATTTACAACTGTCATACATATACTTCAAGTATGCCCTTACCATTGCCTAAAACTGAAACAACGCATTGGATTTTTTTTTTTAAAACGAAATCAACAACATGTTTATGAGAAAGAAACTATTGACAGTGTTCAACGTTAGATGTATGGGAGATAGTTAAATTCGCGATCCGCATTTCTTACGATTTAACGCGAAAATAATTATCATGTCATTTAAAATTATTTATAGTAATGAAATCAAATGATATGATAAATGTAACGTCATGATTCATCAGTAGTGTGAAAAAACGGTTGATGTAATACTTACGTCAGATCTAAAACAATTTCCGTGGAAATATAAATTGCTTTTACATATAAATATCACATTGGCGATAAGCTTTATCAGATTTTAATATCGTTGATCGGTTACCCCCTACAAGGGCATCACGATACGAATGTCACGAATGCAGCGACATTCTACAATATCACGTATTAGGTATACAATTTAATATCAGTTTAAAACGCAAAAAAACCTCAGTGAAATAAGAAATATAATTAACAAGCCATAATTACATGTAGCATCGCCCACGTGTTTTTGATGGCAATACTGTAATACTACTCTGGTGAAGACGGTCTGTTTGTTTGTTTGTTTGCTTGCTTGTTTGGGGTTAAACGTCCTCGTCCTCACAACAGCTGAGGTAATTTGACAACGTGACCTAACACCGTGTCGCTAGTTATGACACGATACTTTATGTGTAAGATGCATATGGTAATATTTGCCACCGAAACATAGCTTCCACCGTAACATCCAACCATCGCCAACGTGACGTCATGTTCGATGACGTATTATTTAAAAAAAAAGAAGACATAATCTATGAGCATAGTCCTGTCAAACATACTTGATTGAGAAATATGGACTGAAAATTCATATTTTCAACCCACTTATGACACAACTGTTTATAATACCTCACTGCTGTTCTTGTTCAAAAGTTAATTGAAGTTAAACTAAACGACATTTAGGGAGAGACATTTTGGATATGTGTTACCAAAAAAGCTATCACGCATGACCAGACAACTGAAGTCTAATCAGCTTAAACATGCTTGTTTGTTAAAAAACAGATATCAATACGTATTTTTTTAGGATTCCAGGTAAACCAAGGCAATGTGTATATTTCGTAATCTTTTGACACGACGATGTCTTGGGTTTTAAAATGTTTGTCGTTTACAATTTCAGCATAATGGTGCATTGAATTGATTTGTGAACTAAGTAAAGCTTCCGTTAATTTTAATATATTCCTGTGTCATCACATTGTTTAGTCCATTTAAACACTTGGTGCGTTGCGGCAATAGCAATAGGACGACTTAACTGATCCTTAGAGCTCTATTAAATCGTTAAACATATCACGAAGCTATTAAGGCATGTGTTTTAACGACAGTTAAGCATTTGAAAGATAAACGTATACCTACACTTACACTGTCATTGGTGTAGTTTCATAACAACATCTGGACATTGTGACATCATGCCATCCTTACTCCTGTTGCTGACCGTTCTGGTCAGTATCAACAGTTTCGTCGAATTCGAAGGTAAGCTTTGTAAAATCGTAGTTAAGTAAATGACAGATATATCAAAGTTTTGATTTATTAATGTTATGTGGAGAAATTTATAACAGAAATTATACAAATGGTTCCCGCTGGTTTTGCAGACATTTTACTATACGAAAGACGTAAAGCGCTTCAATTATTTGCCAATATCACAGATGTTCTTGATATATCGCCGATAAAATTAAAAAAAAGACAAGTGTTTACGATTGAAGAACTGCAAAAAAATTCCTTTAAGGATCTTTTCGAGACCAAAATGACATGATTGACTTTCTAGCTGACGCCATATTTGTTTAGTGCGGCGGCAGGAGCCTGTAAGCATTCCTCATTTTGGCCGCATTTTTGTTTTTATATGAGGTTGGTTCTATTGCAGAGTTTATCAAGACTGCTAACAAAAAGCTATAAATAGTGCGAGTCATTTGAATTATTTCCAACTTGTAGCCAATAACTGTACACCTGAAAGTTGCCATCAATACGTCTCAAAAGTTTAATGACTAAACTTCTAAGTTGTTCACTATATTTCCAAATCGATCTGAACAGACCTCTGAATTGTTATTACTTCACCTCTAAATTGACATGCATCAACGTCCGAATGGTCTAAATATGTCACCGTACCTGTCCTCTTCATTATTGCTGCGTATTACTACACGCATAACTCCATAAATATCGTATTTCGGTTGTGAAGTAGAGATGATCCCAAATGAGAATTTTTTAACTACAATCATAGTTTTTGCTTAAGGGCATTTATTATAAATTTAGATTAGTATACGGCATACGCACCCGTCAGAACACAACGACAAAGCTGAACTTGCAAACGACAGCAATTTTTTTATTCTTTTTATCAATTATCTGTTAATATTTCCGCCTTTATTATGCATCATTATATAGAAAAATATTTTTAAAAGAAGTCAAATTTTCTACTGCCTGTTTTTTTACAGTCATACCGAAATGAAGATTGGAATATCAGAACATTGAAAATTTCATTCAGCTTTTATTTTAAATGATGTGTTGATCGAGCATGATTGTTCAATGAATAGAACATCTACCTGTTCAGGGAGTGTATGTGGTATTCAACGTACCAATTATGATGTCAAAATAATGATGACGTCAAAAGCCGGTTCATGGCATTCATAGCATAGATGAATGACATCTGAATGTGGTATGATTATATAGTGACGATGTCATGCGATGGTAAATACAACATACATAATTTCTCATCATTAATTAATTTTAATTACAAACTTTTGAAGGTACTGTCAAATGTTGTTTCTTACATTCATGTTCATTGACGTAAAACACTTATACTATGATGCACATTTATTGCAGAATTAATGTATGTTAAATAGAGGCAATGACAGCTATTTCATTACGACAACTTTTTAAAGAGGAAGTTAGTTAAATTTAATAGAAGTAGGAGTCTTAATGATTATATTTTAAGAGTAGCTATGTTTTTTGTAATGTTTGATTTTAGAGCTATACGTATATGTTTGCTTACATACGTATAGACGTATCAATATCTACTGCGTAAAAGCAGTCATCTTTATTGTATATAACTATACGAAACATTTTAAAATAAAGTGATAATGTTTGTTGTATGTCACTAGTAATTCCATTTCATTTATCTAACAGTATTCATTTTAAAGTTTTACGATGTACCGATAGATAATTGATATGTAGTGGTATATGTTTAATACAAGTAGTCACGTCTATTTCAATTACATAGTAATGTGTATTTTAATGGCATAATAATGTTAATTTTAAGGAGAAATGCTGTATCATGTGTTTAGTTATCTCGTCGAATGGGGTCACAGTGACTGTGTTTTTGTCAGGGTCCATTAGTTTAATGGTATATTGAGATAATTTGAATCAGTTATATCTTATTGTTATTCAAACTGCAGAAATGCTGTATCAGGTGTTTAGTTATCTCGTCGAATGGGGTCACAGTGACTTTGTTTTTGTCAGGGTCCATTACTTTAATGGTATATTGAGATATTTTGAAATAGTTATATTTTGTTATTCAAACTGGAAAATATACATATATTGGAATTCAAAATGAATTGAAAACTTTGACTAAAATTTAATAACATAAAAAACCGACCCACGAGCGTCATTGATTCCTATTATCTTGTAAAGCTTTTAAATTGCTACAAATACATCAATTCGTAAAGTACAGTCATTAATCATAAATTTGTTTGACAAAGCCATCTAGGTATTTCACATAAATGCTTCGAACTTTAAATCTGATACCTTAAGTTTAAATTCAGTTCGAGTTTATGGATAATATTGGGTAAGATTAAAACGGTTACATGAGCGTACGAGATGTAGTAAAAACCTAACCTCGGGTTCAGCAATATAATAAAAAAAATACCATAATAATATAGTACAAATAGTACCACAACTTCACAAATAGATTACACAATTTACCACAGCGTCAATACAAAAAGTACCACCACTTAACAAAAAGGGTACACAATTTACCACAGTGTCAACAATATAGTACAAGAAGTACCACCACTTCACAAATAGAGTACAAAATTTACCAAAATGTCAAAAACATAGTACAAAAAGTACCACAACTTCGCAAAATAGAGTAAAACATTTACCACAGTGTCAACAGCATAGTACAAAACCATAACGTCATTAACGTATTTCAAAATTTACAAGGTTTCAACAATAAAAAATTTAATCTGTTACCAAAGCAGATAACACAAAATTATAATCATAAGGTTAAAACTCAAGATCAATTGTGTTTCTCACCTTCAACACACATGGCTAGAATGTAACATAGTGTCAACAATCTACGACGAAATCAGAACTCAAAGTCGATATCGTCACGGGAGAAACGAAAAGTAAACCGTTGACTTTAAACATGAACGAAAGACACACACAAGTAGAGGCTTGTTTCTTACATCTAATATTTTTGTGGGGATTATAATATCGCTGGAAGTATCAATTAACTTGCCTTTTCATGTAAATTATATCGACTTTTCGTGACTATTTTTTATAAGATGAAGCTTAAAATTCATTATCAATGTTGTGTTAATAAAAGCATCATTAGTCATTTATTCAAATTAAATACAAATAATCAAAAGTCTTGGTAAACACATAATTTCTAATATTCACTGTTAAAACGGAATTAGATGTTTTGCTTCAATGTTTCTCAATCATGTTATTTAAATCATTTCCTTTATCGCAAACGAGTTGAAGATTTAATTTTGATGATTACCTGTTTTTTTGTAAGTTTGGATAACTTGTAATGATAAAAAAACTGATTTAAATTTATTCAACATGCCATTAAGATCATGAAGTGTGATAAAACTCAGTCATTGCGACCCTGTCCTACGAGATAATTATAGCTAATACATATATTGCTACTTTTATCAAACAAATAAAACCACGGCTATTATAAACACTACTAGTTATATAAAAAGAAATTACTATTTACATAAAATAGACATGTAAATATGCTTCATACCCTTATATATAATGGACATCATTACCAATTACATGTTACATTACAGTTGTTTATTACCTTTAAGTAAAAACTTCTGATTCTATTACATAAACGCTAATCATATATAAAATAAACAGTAATATAAATCAAACATAACTACTCTTAATATTTTTACATTACTATTTCTGTAAAATAAAATTACAAATCAACTATCTCTACAAAAAGATAAAATTGTCTTTATTAAATAGCCATTCATGCCTTATAATACAGACATTAATACTGTAAAAAGCTCGTGCCTTACGTCTATTAACATGACAGTAAGAAACAAACATTGGTAGCACCTTTAAAATTAGGTAATAGAAATATTATAGACCGTGCCACTACTCAAAAGAGCCCTCAGTGGCTATCAAGGTTGCGACAAACTCGCGGGGACGAAGACTACCACATGAAGAGTCTGCAACTCTGTATCTAGGAAGATGAAGGCAAGGCACTCACACGTGATATCACCTTTACAAATTGATCATAGATAAAATATGTAAAAAATGAACGTCACTTTACCTTACATCTGTTTCGTCCTACTGGGACGCATTGGTGATGCTGGGGGCCAAAAGGCGGAAATATACATTGGTCTAAAAGAAGGGGAGGTGGTGCGCAAAGACCCTTTGTTAAATGAATTTCAAAAATAAAAGGAGTTCTAGTTATTTTCAAATTAATAATTAGTAGTGTGTGTAAAATATGAACCCTGCCACTACCAAAAGAAAATAATCATATAAGATAGACATGAACACCTTTATTATGTAAACATACTTTCTATATGGAATATACATTACAGCCTCTAAATTAGGACATTACCATGTCTTCCAGAATAAGCATCGCTACGTCGTTAACGATTTCACTTTGAGATCAACATGTTTTATCAAGGATAAAGATTTGTAGTTAAATGGGTCTCTTAGGATTTTTTAAAGTTGACATGAAATTCAAGACCAATGACATCTTATTGATTATTGCAAAAGCAGATATATAAACATTATTGTAATCATGGATTCGATTAAATGTTACTTTCCGGACAGCGTAACCAAGTAAAAGCACGTAATATAGTGTTGATTTAAAATATACGTGTACTAAGATATCAGGAAAAGACTGGTATAGGCTTAGCCTGTTGTTCATCTGTATCATTGATATTCTAATGTATTGTCAAAAACATTTTGAATTGAAATAATACGATGTCAGAAGACATTTAAACGAATGTGTTTTTTATGAGGTACAGTTAGTTTCTATCAGCCATCCATCAACCTTCATTTGTTAATGATAAAAAGATACTTTAGGCCGGGAAGGTGTCGGCACGGTTAAACTTGCGCTTTTCCGACCTCTTTTATGAGGGTGAATTTATCATGATAGCGAATATTATACACTGCACACTATATTATAGAAATTGTATTTGCAGGTCGAAATTAACAAAGCGCAAATAGGGATATTACCGATCAAGGGCGCAATTTTGAATGTCACCTGCATGGCCGAGTACATTGTACCCTTCACCTTCGCTAAGGTTGTCAGTCGCCGTGAAGGTTGTGTTTACAATCAAAATCAACGAGGTTTGATAAAATATAGAATTTAACGTGTTATTCTGGAGGGAAAATTATCGTTCCTTTTTTCTGTAATACGAATCGTTTTCATGCGTTTTAGACATAAGGACTTCTATTTAAAAGTCAGACATTTGAAACGCTCCGATCGTAGTGAGATTAACCCGCTTGGTGAGGCTCTCTCGTTTTCAGCATCGATACGTTTAACGTTGCTATGGCGTTGTATAGTCAAACGGGTTTACAAAGGGCAGATCTAGAGACAGTGACTACTTTAGACTATGACCTATTCAAATGTTTATTTGATTTGCAGATGTATTTCAGAACAATTTGGAAGTACATTGATGACAATTTAGAAAACTAGTCATGACAATTCTGAGATGTAATTATGTCAAAGTTTAGGTAAAGCTATTAAAATACAAGACTAGGAAGTTCACCTCCACTTCTTTTAAACACTAAAATTTGAAAGATATGTTTAAATGCTATATTTATACTTTTTTATCCGAAAATACATATTCCCATAACTATTATATAGGAAATATTCGGGTAGTGGTGTAGACAAAATATTGTGAAATGAGAAATTTTCGTGGGGCTCTTTAATGGTTTCCCGACAAAACACCATTTCGTAGGTACATTATATAGTACGCGGATTACGATTACACACCTAAACGGGGATTTTTTTTTCTATCAAACTTGTGATTACCGCGTTGAGCTATGAATTCATGGATGTAGATTACCAACGAAATCAACGAAATTAAATCCCACGAAATGTAGTGATTTTACAGTATACTAAGTTTGACAAACACAGATATATGTGATTAAAGCTGTTTAATGGATAATTATTTTTAAAGTGATACAATGATCAAGCATGACCCCTGTTCAACGCAATATTGACAAAATAATGAAAATAAAAAACCAGAATAGTGCGTTTTTGAGATACATATGTATTAGCTTTATCAGTTGTTTTAGTTTATAAAACTGTAAATATAATGATTTCTTATTCGTATATAAAATATTCGACAAGCATTAATTTCATAGTTGGAAATATGATTAAGAGCCGACTTAGTTGTTCAGACACAATTCAGACAAAGTACAGCGTCGTACACATTTCAACACGACAATAAATCAACAGGACCAACAGCCATATCAATACCCAATCTTTTGTCATTTCATATCAGTTAAAAGCCTCTTTCAGAAAAGTATATATTATTGACATGTATTTTCGAGTAGTACCCTGTCTGTACCGAACTGGGATGTCCATAAACTGTAGCATAAAGTCCGGTTCAACATTTTGCGTATATGTTTATGTGTATGTAGGTCTATGTATACGGTAGGCATGAAAACTACACCATATACTCGCGCTAAAATACCTAGGGATTCCTAACGGTACATTTACACATCTGATCCGGCCTCAGTACAATACGTAGTCGGGTGGGGGTCCTACAGTATATGTCTGTGGAATGGCATTTTTAAAGTTCTATTCCAGTACTAAGTCAGCTCGTGACTATTGGATCACACACTGAAGCTTGTTCAAAGAATGTTTTTTGTGTTTCCTCCGATACAAACAAATAAACAAATCGTGATTTAAAGATCTATAACATTGTATTCGTTTCTTAAAGGGAAATGTCTCAAGACCTATATTCTATAAAGGAGTTCGAACATTTTAATTCCGTGTACTGTTTTGAGGTCGAATAGAGTAATTGTTATGTTACATGTATGTGAATAATACGAATTCAAAGTGTGCTTTGTGGTGGGTTTTTTATTGCATTGCATCAAAACATTAATTTGCGATTTCGAGGTTTTTGGGTACAAAGAAGATCTTTAACAAATCATATGTATCCAACTTGATTAACTTAATTTTCAAAATTTACGAAAGTCGAAGTGCTTGGTAAGCGTTTTTCGAAACTTTTGAAAAGTCACCTATTGAGGGTAAGATAAAAGCAACTTACAACTTTACTGAGTCGAGAAATCTGTTCATTCTTTTAAAATCTGTATCACTATAATCATCAGCCGTCATCCAGAACGGTTTGTCTTTCAACGAGCAGCTATTCCAGACGTTCGACAAAGATCTATCTAACCAAAACAAATTTTAGTTCACAAAAATCCATTTTTATATACAAATGTGTCTTAATTGAGAAGAGAAAAAATGAACGATATCATATTTCAAGAATTACATACATGTAAAGGGACAGATACACGTATGTGACATCATTGTTGTCGATAGTGTTACGATGTTTATTTCATTCAGTCATAATCGGAGTCAGTGATCATTGGACGCTTTCGGACTCCGTGTGACTAAGGAAAGTTAACGGTATATTGTGGAGGCACGGTAGTCTAGTGGTAGGACGCTGGGCTCGTAACCGACACTGTGTTGTATCTTTAAGCAAGATACTTTAATCCGCTTGTTCCAGTCTACTCAGCTGTAAATGAGTACGTGGTTGGGCAGTGCTTGAATGGTAGAATGCGAGCTGTGAGCGCCGGAATGGCAGCACCGGCTGAATGCTCCCCAGGGAGTTGAGAAAGATATTGGCTAGTTGCAAAGGCCCTATAACCACGGATGATAATTTGTGAACCGCTTTGAGACGATCTACGAACTAGGTTGTGATAAAGCGGTATATAAGAACCTCGAATTATTATTTATGAGTCCACTCAATTTTTCCATTAAATACTCCCGGTTAACGTGAGGTTACACACAGAAATGTCCTACTACTTATGTTATCACACTGATAAAATCCTTAATTACTGACTATCAGTGAGGCAACACACGGAAATGTCCAACTACTAATGTTATCACACTGTTAAAATCCTTAATAACTGACTATCAGTGAGGCAACACACAGAAATGTCCAACTACTTATGTTATCACACTGTTAAAATTCTTAATTACTGACTATCAGTGAGGCTACACCCAGAAAATGTCCTACTACTTATGTTATCACAATGTTAAAATCCTTAATTACTGACTATCAGTGAGATTACACACAGAAATGTCCAACAACTTATGTTATCACACTGTTAAAATTCTTAATTACTGACTATCAGTGAGGCTACACCCAGAAAATGTCCTACTACTTATGTTATCACACTGATAAAATCCTTAATTACTGACTATCAGTGAGGCAACACACGTTGTACAGGGGTTACTGACTATCAGTGAGGTTACACACGGAAATGTCCAACAACTTATGTTATCACTCTGTTAAAATCCTTAATTACTGACTATCAGTGAGGCAACACACAGAAATGTCCTACTACTTATGTTATCACAATGTTAAAATCCTTAATTACTGACTATCGGTGAGGCAACACACAGAAATGTCCTACTACTTATGTTATCACTGTTAAAATCCTTAATTACTGACTATCGGTGGGGCAACACACAGAAATGTCCTACTACTTATTTTATCACACTGTTAAAATCCTTAATTACGGACTATCGGTGAGGCAACACACAGAAATGTCCTACTACTTATGTTATAACACTGTTAAAATCCTTAATTACTGACTTTCAGTGAGGCTACACACAGAAATGTCCTAATACTTATGTTATCACACTGTTAAAATCCTTTATTACTGGCTCTCAGTGAAGCTACACACAGAAATGTCCTACTTCTTATGTTATCACACTGTTAAAATCCTTAATGACTGACTATCAGTGAGGTTACACACAGAAATGTCCAACAACTTATGTTATCACACTGTTAAAATTCTTAATTACTGACTATCAGTGAGGCTACACACAGAAATGTCCTAATACTTATGTTATCACACTGTTAAAATCATTAATTACTGACCATCAGTGAGGCAACACACAGAAATGTCCAACTACTTATGTTATCACACTGTTAAAAGCCTTTATTACTGACTATCAGTGAGGCAACACACGTTGTACAGGGGTTACTGACTATCAGTGAGGTTACACACGGAAATGTCCAACAACTTATGTTATCACACTGTTAAAATCCTTAATAACTGACTATCAGTGAGGCAACACACAGAAATGTCCTACTACTTATGTTATAACACTGTTAAAATCCTTAATTACTGACTATCAGTGAGGCTACACACAGAAAATGTCCTACTACTTATGTTATCACAATGTTAAAATCCTTAATTACTGACTATCAGTGAGGCAACACACGTTGTACAGGGGTTACTAATGTTGAATGATTGAAAAAAAATATTCATAGTCGTTTTAAATTCGTGGATTCAATTTTAGATTTCTTAGTATTTTTCTTTCTTGGAATTGCTTGCTAATTTACAGTAGCAAAGAGTCTTATACGAAATGTGAAATGGTTCGCGTAATGATTTCCCTTTTTTCGCGTTAACTCGCCTCTGCCACGGTGTTTTGCATCCACGAAACCCTTCATTATAAACAATAATTCCAAAATGTTCAAACTCCATCAATTGAGAGGCCTACATCTTATAACTGCAATGTCTGCAATAGAAAAAATAATTATCATAATAAGTTATATACTATTTATATGATAAAAGCATACAGCATTTTACAGAAAATGTTCCCTTAATGGTTTAACAATGTACATCATGACATGTCAGCGTATTTCTGCCAAGAGCTTGCCATAAACATAGATATACTGTACACATACATTTTTGTACAATTAATAAGAATAGTATCACTGTCACAATGTTCACTGGGCTAATTTTATCAAATTGAAATACGTCGCATGCACGGATTTGATAACGGATACAATTGAAATATTATGTACAAACGAGGGGACCAGCCATCCGTAAAAGCTGGGTTAAGGATCCTTGTCCAAATGCATGCAAAACATAGGAGAATTCCAATGTAGTTTTAATACAAACAGTTACCTCCTCTTAATTTCTGTTAAAACATAGCTGTAGATGGACTAGGCTATGTCACTACTGTTGATTAAGTACTTCTTAATTTTCGAGTCAGTACTAGGTGTTTTGACTGATAAATCACTGCAACCAAGCATTATTGTCGATTTATCAATAATTATCAAATAATTCATCAACAAGTGAAGTGTTTTTTGATATTAAATAATTAAAAAATTAAACAAATTGTCAATCCTTTATTGTGAAACATATTGTTGCATCACACACATTGGACCCTAATTGTATCACATGCGGTACCTAAGTTAAGCCTCAGTGTAGACGAAATAGTGACAAAACATGTGCCGTCATATACGTATTTTTCTTTTGAGCTTTTGCCGTCCTGTTTAATTCGCCTTCAGATCGGCAGGCGAAGGGGGGAGGGGGAGTTAAACTGCGGCGAAGGTTTCCCGGTATACAGTTTCACTGCAGCCAAGCATTATTGTCGATTTGGTATTCATTTGTCGTATAAAGTCATATACTACCAAACGTGTATTCCCGAGTCAGTACTGAGCGTTTTGACTTATATATCACTGCAGCCAAGCATTATTGTCGATTAGGTATTCATTTGTCGTATAAATCATCTACTACCAAACGTAATAACTCAAGTCAATATTGAGCGTCTTGACTGATAAGTCACTCTAACATTCACTTTATTTTCCATTCTATGTCTACAAACATGGCCTAAATCAATATGTTGGGCCCAATTCGGAAAACACGTACATGAACAGGTTTATAACCTGCCGTCACATATAAAATGTCATTCTAGTTGGTCATTTTTACCAACTGTTTATGTGTTGAGAGTGCAAATATTTTTTACAAACAAATAAGCAAACTAAAAATCCAACTAATGGAACTGAAGCTCCAGAAGTACCTGCTATCTCACAGAAATGTAGAAAAAAAGCAAATAATAACATTAATTTGTTTGACTCGACTACATGCTGTGTAACACCCAGTTTTGTAACCCAACTCACTAGTGTTATTCGCATACACAAGTGGGGTGCAAATGCAGCCACAAATATAACCCGCAGCCGGTATGAAAAGGGTTGCCATGCCCCTTATTGTGAATACTGTGAAATCACTCGTTTTCCTGGGTTTTTTTTTTTTTTTTTTTTTTTTTTTTTTTTTTTTTTTTTNTATCCACGAAGTAATAACACGTTTGGCACACGGTTATTATGCGTTGGAGTTGGTAAGCGTAATCCACGAATTCATGTTCCTACGAAGTGTTTTTTTGGGAAACTACAATATTTGTGTCGAAAATTTAGGATTTCTCACTAGGCTTTGACAAAAAAAAATTAAAAGGGTTACACCAATGGTGGATGTGGAAGGTATATCGACATTGTTAACCACTAATGTGACACCACAAAGAGTACAAATAATGGTTGCATTTGCACTCACCAGTGTAACATGACTACATGAGTGGGTTGGGTTACAATCGGAGTGTTACTCTTCTCGATGTTATCTTCTCTCCGCTAGGCTTAACGTCATCCCAGAAATATCAGACAACGAAGCCAAAGGGAAAGGAATGTACTGAGGCAGTTAAACCATTTTGACATATGTAATATGCTTTACAAAATGATGGTTCTTATCAATGTTTGATCATAACATCGAAAGTGGGAGTTCATTTAACGATGTCTGTTCGTATTTTATATATGTTTTTATGATTATCTATTCATCTCTGTATGATTGTTTTATCATTTTGCTATGATTTTTTTTTAATTAAAAAGGAGAATTTGATTTTCGGATCAGTACCTTGACCGTATGATGTATGACCAATTAAAGTTGTAATTTGGAGGTCAGAATAAGAAGTCAAACCATTAACACATATTGTCTCAAAATGTGTAAGGAAATGTGTTTAGGTAACGGAAGTATTTATTCTCGAATTTCTGATTTACAAAATGTCATTTACTTTCCAAAAAATATGTGAAAGTCTTTTTGCTTTTTGTTTTTGTTTTTGCGCATCCTGTTGTGTATATGTGCGTTGTTGACATCTAGTGTGTGGGTTGCAAGTCAGGTTAAACAGCAAGGTTTTCATCTTGTTCATTCCAGTTACATCTACCAGTATTCCACAAACAGCCAGTGATCCACCTTCAACGATCCAACAAACAAGCAATGTTTTACCTTCAGCTACGCTGCTGACATGGACAGATCAACCTTCAACACCCTTCCAATCAGACAGTACATTTTCTTTAACACTGTTTCCATCATATAGTGATCTTCCTTCGACTCTTTATCCAACAAGCACTGATTTCCCTTCAACGTACGTCCATTCGAATAGTGATCTTTCTGCAACTTTGTTTCAATCGAACAGTGATCTTCCTTCCAGTCTCTTTTCATCAAACAATGACTTTCCTTCAACTTTTTTTCAAAGTTATACCGATTTCCCTTCAACTTTGTTTCTATCAAACAGTGAACTTTCTTCTACTTTGTTTCCGTCAAACAGTGATCTTTCTTCAACCTTGTTTCCATCAAATTCTGACCTCCCCTCAAATATTGTTTCAACTAACAGTCTTCCTTCAACTCTCTTCTCAACAAACAACGACTTATACTCAACTCTTTTCCCAACAAACAGTGACTATTCCTCAACTCTCTTCCCCATAAACAGTGACATTTCCTCAACTCTCTTACCAACCAACAGTGACATTTCCTCAAATCTCTTTCCCAAAACAGTGAATTTTCCTCATCTGTCTTCCCCACACACAGTGACTTTTCCTCAACTCTCTTCTCAACAAACAGCGACTTATCCTCAACTCCTTTCCCAACCAACAGTGACTTTACCTCAACTCTTTTCCTCACAAACAGTGACATTTCCTCAACTCTCTTCCTCACAAACAGCGACTTATCCTCAACTCTTTTCCCCACAAACAGCGACATTTCCTCCACTCTCTTCCCCATAAACAGTGAATTTTCCTCATCTGTCTCCCCCACAAACAGTTACTTTCCCTCAACTCTCTTCCCAACCAACAGTGACTTTTCCTCAACTCTTTTCCCCACAAACAGCGACATTTCCTCCACTCTCTTCTCCACAAACAGTGAATTTTCCTCAACTCTTTTCCCCACAAACAGCGACATTTCCTCCACTCTCTTACCCATAAACAGTGAATTTTCCTCATCTGGCTGCCCCACAAACAGTTACTTTCCCTCAACTCTCTTCCCAACCACCATTGGCTTTTCCTCAACTCCTTTCCCCACAAACAGTGACTTTACCCCAACTCTCTTCCCCACTAACAGTGACATTTCCTCAATTCTCGTCCCCACAAACAGTGACATTTCCTCAATTCTCGTCCCCACAAACAGTGACATTTCCTCAATTCTCGTCCCCACAAACAGTGACATTTCCTCCACAACGCTTTTCTCAACCAACAGTAACATTTCCTCAACTCTCTTCCTCACAAACAACGACTTATCCTCAACTCTCTTACCAACAAACAGCGTCTTATCCTCAACTCCTTTCCCAACCAACAGCGACTTATCCTTCAACTCTCTTCCCAACAAACAGTGACATTTCCTCAACCATCTTCCAAACCAACAGTGACTTTTCCTCAACTCCTTTACCCACAAACAGTGACTTTACCTCAACTATTTTCCTCACAAACAGGGACTTTTCCTCAACTCTCTTCCAAACCAACAGTGACTTTTCCTCAACTCTCTTCTCAACAACAAGCGACTTATCCTCAACTCCTTTCCCAACCAACAGTGACTTTTCCTCAACTCTTTTTCCAACAAGCAATGACATTTCTTCAACTCTCTTCCCCACAAACAGTGACATTTCCTCCACAACGCTTTTCTCAACCAACAGTGACATTTCCTCAACTTTCTTACCAACAAACAGTGACATTTCCACAAATCTCTTCCCCACAAACAGTGACTTTACCTCAACTATTTTCCTCACAAACAGTGACTTTTCCTCAACGCTTTTCTCAACCAACAGTGACATTTCCTCAACTCTCTTCCTCACAAACAGCGACTTATCCTCAACTCTCTTCCCCGCAAACAGTGAATTTTCCTCATCTGTCTTACCAACAAACAGTGACATTTCCTCAAATCTCTTTCCCAAAAACAGAGAATTTTCCTCATCTGTCTTACCCACACACAGTGACTTTTCCTCAACTCTCTTCTCCACAAACAGCAACATTTCCTCCACTCTCTTCCCCACAAACAGTGAATTTACCTCATCTGTCTTCCCCACAAACAGTGAATTTTCTTCAACTGTCTTCCCCACAAACAGTGACTTACCTTCAGATAGTTTGTCAACTCTCGCTTCACTGACGTCAATTGTGTCAGCAACTTTATCGAATCTGCCATCAACCTCTTTTCAAACAAATTCTGACCTCCCCTCCACAAGTGTTTCAACTAACAGTCTTCCTTCAACTCTCTTCTCAACAAACAACGACATATCCTCAACTCTTTTCCCAACCAACAGCGACTTATCCTCAACTCTCTTCCACACAAACAGTGAATTTTCCTCATCTGTCTTCCCCACAAACAGTGACTTTTCCTCAACTCTCTTCCCAACCAACAGTGACATTTCCTCAACTCTCTTCTCAACAACAAGCGACTTATCCTCAACTCCTTTCCCAACCAACAGTGACTTTACCTCAACTCTCTTCCCAACAAACAGTGACATGTCCTCAACTCTCTTCCTCACAAACAGCGACTTATCCTCAACTCTTTTCCCAACAAACAGTGACTAATCCTCAACTCTCTTCCCCATAAACAGTGACATTTCCTCAACTCTCTTACCAACAAACAGTGACATTTCCTCAAATCTCTTTCCCAAAAACAGTGAATTTTCCTCATCTGTCTTCCCCACACACAGTGACTTTTCCTCAACTCTCTTCTCAACAAACAGCGACTTATCCTCAACTCCTTTCCCAACCAACAGTGACTTTACCTCAACTCTTTTCCTCACAAACAGTGACATTTCCTCAACTCTCTTCCTCACAAACAGCGACTTATCCTCAACTCTTTTCCCCACAAACAGCGACATTTCCTCCACTCTCTTCCCCATAAAGAGTGAGTTTTCCTCATCTGTCTCCCCCACAAACAGTGACTTTCCCTCAACTCTCTTCCCAACCAACAGTGACTTTTCCTCAACTCTCTTCCCAACCAACATTGGCTTTTCCTCAACTCCTTTCCCCACAAACAGTGACTTTTCCTCAACTCTTTTCCCCACAAACAGTGACATTTCCTCAACCATCTTCCAAACCAACAGTGACTTTTCCTCAACTCTCTTCTCAACAAACAGCGACATTTCCTCCACTCTCTTCTCCACAAACAGTGAATTTTCCTCATCTGTCTTCCCCACAAACAGTGAATTTTCTTCAACTGTCTTCCCCACAAACAGTGACTTACCTTCAAATAGTTTGTCCACTCTCGCTACACTGACGTCAATTGTGTCAGCAACCTTATCGAATCTACCATCAACCTCTTTTCAAACAAATTCTGACCTCCACTCCACTAGTGTTTCAACTAACAGTCTTCCTTCAACTCTCTTCTCAACAAACAACGACATATCCTCAACTCTTTTCCCAACCAACAGCGACTTATCCTCAACTCTCTTCCCAACAAACAGTGACTATTCCTCAACTCTTTTCCCAACAAACAGCGAATATTCCTCAACTCTCTTCTCCACAAACAGCGACTTATCCTCAACTCTCTTCCCCACAAACAGTGAATTTTCCTCATCTGTCTTCCCCACACACAGTGACTTTTCCTCAACTCTCTTCTCAACAAACGGCGACTTATCCTCAACTCCTTTCCCAACCAACAGTGACTTTACCTCAACTATTTTCCTCACAAACAGTGACTTTTCCTCAACCCTTTTCTCAACCAACAGTGACATTTCCTCAACTCTTTTCCTCACAAACAGCGACTTATCCTCAACTCTCTTCCCCACAAACAGTCAATTTTCCTCATCTGTCTTCCCCACAAACAGTGACTTTTCCTCATCTGTCTTCCCCACACACAGTGACTTTTCCTCAACTCTCTTCTCCACAAACAGTGACATTTCCGCAACTCTCTTTCTCACAAACAGTGACATTTCCTCAACTCTCGTCCCAACAAACAGTGACATTTCCTCAACTCTTTTCCTCACAAACAGCGACTTATCCTCAACTCCTTTCCCAACCAACAGTGACTTTACATCAACTATCTTCCTCACAAACAGTGACTTTTCCTTAGCCCTTTTCTCAACCAACAGTGACATTACCTCAACTCTTTTCCTCACAAACAGTGACCTGTCCTCAACCCACTCTCTTCTCCACAAACAGTGACATTTCCGCAACTCTCTTTCTCACAAACAGTGACATTTCCTCAACTCTTTTCCTCACAAACAGCGACTTATCCTCAACTCTCTTACCAACAAACAGTGACATTTCCTCAAATCTCTTCCCCACAAACAGTGAATTTTCTTCAACTGTCTTCCCCACAAACAGTGACTTTTCCTCATCTGTCTTCCCCACACACAGTGACTTTTCCTCAACTCTCTTCCAAACCAACAGTGACTTTTCCTCAACTAGTGAATTTTCCTCATCTGTCTTCCCCACACACAGTGACTTTTCCTCAACTCTCTTCTCAACAAACAGCGACATTTCCTCCACTCTCTTCTCCACAAACAGTGAATTTTCCTCATCTGCCTTCCCCACAAACAGTGACTTTTCCTCATCTGTCTTCCCCACACACAGTGACTTTTCCTCAACTCTCTTCTCAACAAACAGCGACTTATCCTCAACTCTTTTCCCAACAAACAGTGACTTTCCTTCAACTCTCTTCCCAACCAACAGTGACTTTTCCTCAACTCTCTTCCCAACAAACAGTGACTTTTCCTCAACTCCTTTACCCACAAACAGTGTATTTTCCTCCACTCTTTTCCTCAAAAACAGTGACATGTCCTCAACTCTCTTCCCCACAAACAGTGACTTTTCATCAACTCTCTTCCTCACAAACAGCGACTTTTCCTCAACTCCTTTACCCACAAACAGTGAATTTTCCTCAACTCCTTTCCTCACAAACTGCGACTTATCCTCAACTCTTCTCCCCACAAACAGTGACTTTTCCTCAACTCTTTTCCCAACAAGCAGTGACATTTCCTCAACTCTCTTCCTCACAAACAGTGACATTTCCTCCACTCTCTTCCCAACAAACAGTGACATTTCCTCAAATCTCTTCCCCACAAACAGTGAATTTTCCTCAACTCTTTTACCAACAAGCAGTGACATTTCCTCAACTCTCTTCCTCACAAACAGTGACATTTCTTCAACTCTCTTCCCAACAAACAGTGACATTTTCTCAAATCTCTTCCCCACAAACAGTGAATTTTCCTCCTCTGTCTTCCCCACAAACAGTGACTTTTCCTCAACTCTCTTCCCAGCCAACAGTGACTTTTCCTCAACTCCTTTACCCACAAACAGTGACTTTACCTCAACTCTCTTCCCCACAAACAACGACTTTTCCTCAACCCTTTTCCCAACCAAAAGTGATTTTTCATCAACTCTCTTCCTCACAAATGGTGACATTTCCTCAACTCTCTTCTCCACAAACAGTGACATGTCCTCAACTCTCTTCTCCACCAACAGCGACTTATCCTCAACTCTTTTCCCCACAAACAGTGAAATTTCCTCCACTCTCTTCCTCACAAACAGTGACATTTCCTACACTCTCTTCCCTACAAACAGTGACATTTCCTCAACTCTCTTCCTCACAAACAGTGACATTTCCTCAACTCTCTTCCCAACAAACAGTGACATTTCCTCAAATGTCTTCCCCACAAACAGTGAATTTTCCTCATCTGTTTTCCACACAAACAGCGACTTATCCTCAACTCCTTTCCCAACCAACAGTGACTTTACCTCAACTCCTTTCCTCACAAACAGTGACTTTCCCTCATCTGTCTTCCCCACAAACAGTGACTTTTCCTCAACTCTTTTCCCAACAAACAGTGACTTACCTTCAACTCTCTTCCCAACCAACAGTGAGTTTTCCTCAACTCTCTTCCCAACCAACATTGACTTTTCCTCAACTCCTTTACCCACAAACAGTGAATTTTCCTCAACTCCTTTCCTCACAAACAGTGACTTTTCCTCAACTCTATTCCAAACCAACAGTGACTTTTCCTCAACTCCTTTACCCACAAACAGTGACTTTACCTCAACTCTCTTCCCCACAAACAACGGCTTTTCCTCAACCCTTTTCCCAACCAACAGTGATTTTTCATCAACTCTCTTCCTCACAAATGGTGACATTTCCTCAACTCTCTTCTCCACAAACGGTGACATTTCCTCCACTCTCTTCTCCACCAACAGCGAGTTATCCTCAACTCTCTTCCTCACAAACAGTGACATTTCCTCCACTCACTTCTCCACAAACAGTGACATTTCCTCATCTGTCTTTCCCACAAACAGTGACATGTCCTCAACTCTCTTCTCTACAAACAGTGATTTGTCCTCAACTCTCTTCTCCACAAACAGCGATTTATCATCAACTCTCTTCCTCACAAACAGTGACATTTCCTCCACTCACTTCTCCACAAACAGTGACATGTCCTCAACTCTCTTCTCCACAAACAGTGACATGTCCTCAACTCTCTTCTCCACAAACAGCGACTTATCCTTACCTCTTTTCCCCACAAACAGTGACATTTCCTCCACTCTCTTCCTCACAAACAGTGACATTTCCTCCACTCTCTTCCCCACAAACAGTGATTTTTCCTCAACTCTCTTCTCAACAAACAGCGACTTTTCCTCAACTCCTTTCCTAACCAACAGTGACTTTACCTCAACTCTTTTCCTCACAAACAGTGACATGTCCTCAACTTTCTTCTCCACCAACAGCGACTTATCCTCAACTCTTTTCCCCACAAACAGTGAAATTTCCTCCACTCTCTTCCTCACAAACAGTGACATTTCCTCCACTCTCTTCCCCACAAACAGTGACATTTCCTCAACTCTCTTCCTCACAAACAGTGACATTTCCTCAACTCTCTTCCCAACAAACAGTGACTTTCCCTCATCTGTCTTCCCCACAAACAGTGACTTTTCCTCATCTGTCTTCCCCACAAACATTGACTTTTCCTCAACTCTTTTCCCAACAAACAGTGACTTTCCTTCAACTCTCTTTCCAACCAACAGTGACTTTTCCTCAACTCTCTTCCCAACCAACATTGACTTTTCCTCAACTCCTTTACCCACAAACAGTGTATTTTCCTCCACTCTTTTCCTCACAAACAGTGAATTTTCCTCATCTGTTCTCCCCACAAACAGTGACTTTTCCTCAACTCTCTTCCCAACCAAAAGTGACTTTTCCTCAACTCCTTTACCCACAAACAGTGACTTTACCTCAACTCTCTTCCCCACAAACAACGACTTTTCCTCAACCCTTTTCCCAACCAACAGTGATTTTTCATCAACTCTCTTCCTCACAAATGGTGACATTTCCTCAACTCTCTTCTCCACAAACAGTGACATTTCCTCCACTCTGTTCTCCACCAACAGCGAGTTATCCTCAACTCTTTTCCCCACAAATAGTGACATTTCCTCAACTCTCTTCTCCACAAACAGTGACATGTCCTCAACTCTCTTCTCCACAAACAGAGACTTATCCTCAACTCTTTTCCCCACAAACAGTGACTTTTCCTCAACGCTTTTCTCCACAAACAGTGACATTTCCTCATCTGTCTTTACCACAAACAGTGACATGTCCTCAACTCTCTTCTCCACAAACAGCGACTTATCCTCAACTCTTTTCCCCACAAACAGTGACATTTCCTCCACTCTCTTCCTCACAACCAGTGACATTTCCTCCACTCTCTTCCCCACAAACAGTGATTTTTCCTCAACTCTCTTCTCAACAAACAGCGACCTTTCCTCAACTCCTTTCCCAACCAACAGTGACTTTACCTCAACTCTTTTCCTCACAAACAGTGACATTTCCTCAACCATTTCCCCAACAAACAGTGACATTTCCTCAACTCTCTTCCTAACAAACAGTGAATTTTCTTCAACTGTCTTCCCCACAAACAGTGACTTACCTTCAAATAGTTTGTCAACACTCGCTTCACTGCCGTCAATTGTCTCAGCAACTTTATCGATTCTGCCATCAACCTCTTTTCAAACAAATTTTGACCTCCCCTCAACTAGTGTTTCAACTAACAGTCTTCCTTCAACTATCTTTGCTACAAACACGGATCTCCCTTCAACTATCTTCCAAACAAATACCGATCTGTCTTCAAGTTTATTGCCAACAATAACCGAACTGGTATCAGCAATATCGCCAACCGCAAGTACAACAATAATTGCAACAACTGTCACAACTCCACCCTTAACCACAATTTCTACTTCAAATGAACCAATAACTACTACTACAAGTGAGACAACAACTACAACGGTAATTGAACCAACGACTACAACTACAACTGAACCAACAACTACTACTACAACTGAACCAACAACTATTACTACAACTGAACCAACAACTACAACTACAACTGAACCAACAACTACTACTACAACTGAACCAACAACTACAACTACAAATGAGCCAACAACCCCTTCTACAACTGAACCAACAACTACATCCACAACTCTACCAACAACCACTACCACTACGTCTCCATCTACAACCACCACAGCGATACCTCCCACTGTCCGCCTGGTGAATGGATTCTCCGTCTCTTCTGGTCGCGTGGAGTTGATTCATAATGACACTTGGGGCACAGTTTGTGATGACGGTTGGGATAACAATGACGCCAAAGTGGTGTGCAGGATGCTGGGATACAGGTAAGCATTGATTCCTATCATAAACTTTGTTATGCGATAATCATTGATTTCACAGTGGTTCGTATGGTATGACAGGATATATAATCACTGATTCTTATTTATAATGCAGTCTATTGTAATTCTTTTATCAGAATGTATATTACCACATGTCTATGTATTTTCTTTTAAAATGGAAATTGTCGTAATGTTTAAATGATCGTGTTTTTCCTGTGGTATAAAGTATCACAAATATATCCATGTATATATGTACGAAGATTATAAATATATTTATCATATACTATTCTGTGATGCGAGTTGTTTTGCATGTGTGATACTGCTAGTTGTGCATATGCCATATCCCGGACAATCTATATCTGCACGGCATCTGCCATATCCGTTTAATTTCAGGCTTAACACTTTTCAGAGGAATAACATCTTAATCTGGTATTGTAATTACTGCATATCTGTCTGCTATTCTGTTAATGCTGTTTAAGGTATAATGTTATTGTAATTGCGCTCACGAAATACAATTTTCTGTCCGTTTTATGTGTTATGGCTTATATGTTTGATGTTATAAAGCAGTATTTTATAAAAAGGTTACAATATGCCCATTTCAAAAGCCTGCTCCGTATCAGCTCGTGACTCCAATATTAGCCCAAGGGGGCCGGAGGCCTGAGGGCTGATATTGGAGTCTCGGGCTAATACGATGTAAAGTATGGAAACCCTCATACGATAACTTCTAAAGAATATATATCTTTCAGAATTATTGCCGACGTGAAGTTTTAATTCCTCGAACAGTTTAAACATTCAAAATACAAACATTTCCGTGTGTTATAATTCATACTTTAACAGTAAGAAGGGATGTACAAACATACATTAAGTACTCGACCTACCCACTACACATTTTCCCCAAAACAATCTCGCTCCGATTGCATAGCTTTTCCGATCTAAAGTGTTCTCCATTTAGTGGTATTGTGGCGGTTTCCCATTAATGTATATTATAAAAACTTCTATTTATAATAATGTAAAACTTTTTCATTCTTATTTTTGACAAATTCATAAATATTGTAATGTGCGTAAATGAATTGTAAAAAATTGATATGAAGCATACTATTGACCCATAGAAATAAAAAAATATATAAATTAAATAAATAAAAAGTTGCCAACCGACCTTCCCTATTGTTCAGGCATGTTGCCTGAAACAAATATAGCATTTGTTTGGCCTTATCAACACTTAGAGCTCATAGTGCGAATAATAACACGTAAACTTATGCCAAAAAGTCACAAAGTGTCATAAAAGAATATGTTGCTTTTTGGTTTATTGATAGTGACGGTACTGCCATCAGATATGCTGTATTTGGAGAAGGGAGCGGTACGATATGGATGTCTGACGTCAACTGTATAGGAACCGAGTCGGACATAAGAAATTGTTACTTCAGCGGATGGGGAGCTCCATGTAACCATAGCCAGGACGCAGGAGTCATCTGTTTTGACAACACTGGTAGGTGAACATCTGTATATTTGCACTAGATCTACTAGAGAGTAGACAATGATGTGTTTATTCTTAAGGATACCTCTCCCACTGCACTGCCATTTTCCCTATAAACAGTAACCTCCTCGTCACTTCCCTTCGGATGTAACCGAGCACAGTTAGGCCATCCCACTTCCGTTGACCTGGTACATTTAGCCCAATCGGTTACAGAGATAGTAAAAAAGAGTTCAAGGTTCGAATCCAGGTATAGCCCCGCTAGCATTTTTACAGTCAAAACACCATTGTTGGTTATATTTTGATTATTTCATCTATATTATTTTTCATAAATGTCTCGAAAGGTGTAGTTTTCTTTTCAGAAGAAAATCATCGTGGTTTTGGTCAAGCAGGAATAGTCGATTTCCGCTGCATAGTTACAATATTTGGCAGTGGTACGGGGTCCTTAAGTAGCAATGATAAGTCCTAAATGAACGAAAACGCCTGATGGCGCAGTGGAATGTTTGTATATTTCGCTTTCTGCATCTACTTAAAAAAAAAAAAAATAAGTGTTTTCTGACTTCGTGCTTCTTGCGATTATGTCCCTAAAACATATCGTGGTTCTGATAGTATCATAAACCATTCATTCATCTTTTCAACAAATGAAGAAACTGGTACATGTACGTTGAAGTATGTTAAGTATACTCAAACCAAAGAAATATGTTTATTGGTGGTCTATTTGGGGGATACAGATTGGGTTGATCTTTAGGCATAGCATGCTGTTACCTGTAGTGGTCTTTTAAAAAATAATTCGATCTTTTTATGTCATCAAATGAAGAACTTAGTACTTGGAAATATTTGAAGTACACCCAAAATGTAGAAAAACTGGTTATTTCTTGTCTATTGGGAATGGATTGGGTTAATCTTGAGACATGTTCATTAAAGAACTTGGTGCATTATGGGTTATTTTTGGTCTCATAAAAAGGGAAAATTTCAATTTGAATTTATATACCATTTTCTATTATAAATATATTGGTTAATTGGGGCTATCTTCCTTGGTGCAGATTTGTTTTCCAATGCGCAGGCGTAGATGCCATACCATAGCAACAAAATTGCGTTGCTAAGCAGAAATAGCCAAAATATGGTGTTTTTGGACAGTAAACATGCAGAAATGAAAGCCTCCACATGTGCCAAACAAAATCTCCTTTCTACAAATGAACACTGGTATGACAATGTTTAAGCATGTCAAATAGTGTTTTGTTCGGTGAATGCGCAGACTTTCAAAAATTGAAAAGTGTTATGTTAATTTCCTTCCAAATGGCGAATTTGGAATTATTATGAAAATGCAGTTTAATGGCTCTCTTCGTTATGCCATATCTCCTAAACCAGTTATCGAATGAATTTGAAACTTCATATTTGCGTTCTTCATTTATTCCAGATAACGTATATAACAACAACCTATAAATCCTCGATGAGGCCGGAAATGACCCTTGACGCCCCTTGTCCTTTCTCATGATCCGTTCGATTCATCACCTCGTTAAATCAACCAGACATGTAACAAGATAAATATATGATAATGGATATGTGTTCGATTTCTACTGTTATAGGTACAAGCGACTTTGACGTCCGTCTGGGGGAGTCTGACCGCGTTGAAGTCTACTACAATGGTCAGTGGGGTTATATTGGCGGCTGGTCCTGGGACGACGATGATGCCAACGTAATATGTGTTATGCTAAACCACAAGTACGTTATGACATTACTCTGGAAATTTTGGTTTCGAAAGAGAGAGAAAGGGCGAGAGAGAGAACGACGAGAGATAAAAAAATGACTGAAGTAACGAAACCTTAGAATCAATGAAAAGTTAATTAATTATTTCTTAATGCAAGTTACTACTTGATAAACTTCGGCTATAATTTATGTGATAGTTACCTCTCTTGATAAATGATCAACGTATTATAAATTATTGAATCCCGCTATTTGTCAAATGAGCCATCAGCCTATTAACATGTAAAAGCAACCGTTCAATTTTTACTGGTTTCTTAATAAGGAACTCTTTTAACACTGTTCCTGAGGTTAATGTTCAAGTAATGCAGATTTCATCCTCAAAACTGCACGGGTTACGATCACTTACACTCTCTGCACCCCTGGTATATGTCATAGCAAATTTGAAGGCACCTGGCTCGCTATTTGAGTGGTCTCGGGGAAAGGAACCTGACCAATCGCTTGTTTGATACCTGTCCTTTAAAGATAACAGAGACGCGACGCCCGGCTTCAAAGGAAGTCAATTTTACCGTTACGAGACCAAGAGTACATCAAAGGACCAGACTAGTCTTCTCGTCTCATTCCGTTTAACTTGGTCATATTCAAGGGGTACAGAGAGCGAAAGTGAGCGTTAACACTGGTGCATCAATGATGTGCCGATTTTACCCTCAAATGTTATTTGGGTTCAGGAAATCGGTTGTGATTATTCTGAGGCTCGATTTCACTCTATTGGTCTTGACATCAAAAATAAGATATGGTTGATGAAATGTACCGTTAGGTGATATCTTATAAACAAACATCCTGTTTCAGATGTTGATTATGAAATTATTCAAAAAAAAATCCTTTATCAATCAATTTTATTTCTTTATTTCAAATAAGTTAAAATATATTGCGAATACAGTCATCTTTTCTTTTTTAAGTTCCGGGACGGCTCTTACAATTGACCACTTCCACGGTAAAAACAACCGTATACAGCCGACCTGGATGGACAATGTCCAGTGCGTGGGAACGGAGACCTCGATTCTGAATTGTCAGTTTGACGGATGGGGCGTGATTGTATCAGGATATAACGATACGTACCAGAATTCGGCGGCAGTCACGTGCTCTGACGAACCTGATCTTGATTCTGGAGCTACAAGTCCGCAGTTAAGCCCTATTTTGGCCATACTAATCCTCGGATATTTCGTTCTGTTTCTCTGTTGTCCTTCAGCAATACTTGTGTGACGTTATGACGAAGACTGGCGCTGTTTCCCGTCAATAAGTATTGAAGGATCCTGGGATCAATGTTAAAAACTGTAACTTAGTCTAGGAAACTATCTTTTCCGCCGTGATTATAGCTTTTATAAACCATTCAAGAAGCGAAACCATACCTTTCGGGACCTTTATGAGAAATTGTAAACAGTTACGGTGATTTGACTGTTAATATTCGTCGTGGGTAGACTGGGATTCCAAATCCGTGACTTCAGATTGTTACACCGTCACCCTAACCGATTGAGCTACCTAGTTAAGGACGTTATCTGGCCGAACTGTGTTAAAGTTATATCCAAACGAACGTTAACAGGAGGTCACTGCATCAAGGAACAAACAGACCAGTGGAACATCCGGAAACTAAGTACTGCAGTATTAATGTGATTAAGGAAGTCAAATTTAAAAACTGTTATATAAGAAAGTGCTACTATTTTATAAAATTCGTAAGCTGCATTATTCGATATGAAAGTGTTACCGGTATAAATGCAGTCCAACTTCGGTTTGTCGAAGATATTAGATACGAAAACATTTCAAAAAAAAAGGAAGTGCAACCTCGGTTTATTAGAAAAATACCTTTAGCGGTATTCATTTTGTATTAAAGTAAAGAAAAAATGAGCTAAAGTCATAAAGACCAAATCCAAAGTGGTATCACGACATCCGGCTTCAAAAAATAATATATTTGAGTACTGCGAGTTCTACCTCATAAGGCAACATAGTACATATGATTTCTGGTGAATGTTTTTTGTTATATTACAATTTGTGTCATGGAGATGAATCAATATTATATTTTTTGTTACAATATTTTTCATTTTTTATTTTAAATTCCGTGTTCTTCATCAGGTCTAAGAATATGTAATAGAGACGTCGCCTACTGATTTGACTTGTATAATTTACTTTAGTAGAAGAGCAAGCTCACAAAGCTCATTTAACAGACATAGCATACTCTTGTATTCTTAGCTGTTTTTGTACACTCCTCTTTGAGTGAGAGAGCAAGCGTACTGAACTCATCACACAGACATAGCGTACTATTGTATTCTTTGCTGTTTTCGTAAACTCCTCTCTAAGTAAGAGAGCAAGCGCACTTAGCTCATTAAGTAAACAAAGATTATTCTTATGTGCTGTGATGTTTTCGTTCACCTGTATTTGAGTAAGAGAACAAGTGCACTGAGCTCATTAAGCAGACAAAACTTACTCTTATTACTGTGCTGTTTTCGTATTTTCCTCATTTAGTAAGTGTTCAAGCGTACTGAGCAGACACAAATTATTTGTATGTGCTGCTTTTTTTCGTATACATGTACTTCTCTCTGAGAAAACGTGCAAGGAAACTGAATTCTTTAAGCAACCATGTATGTAGCTTAGTCTTTGATGCTCTGATGTTTTCACCTCTTTGAGCAAGAGATCAAGCGCATTTAGCACACTAAGAAGACATAGCTAACTCGTATGTGCTGTGCTGTTTTCACTAAATTAACGCATGTAGCAAACGTACCTTACATTTTTTAACTCGTCTGTTTTCATCTACACACTAAGTGTATAATACAGCCTACTCTAATTTTCTTGGCTGCTTTCTGATATATGTAGACCGCTGGTTGACAAGAGATTATGTCATCTTTGAATATTTTCTCTCCTTTATTGAGGAACAAACATTGGTGGTCTGTGTGAAGAATTAAAAACGTCATATCTACCCGAATTCGGTCCATTCCCGACATTTCCTCTCTTCTGTACGTTTCCATATTTATACAAGATAATATTTTAACAGACTAGGTGACGATTTAAACAGCATTTTATTGCGTTTAATACTATTGTTGTGCGTCTGATGCTGGATACTTACACCTGAATAATTAGAATATTTCTATTGAAACGACTTTGGCAAATTTGGCCATGATCAGCTTAAAGACTCACTCACTAAATAACATCGTGACGTAATCTTGAAAGATACTTTCCAGCCGAGGTAGATCACAGATTATTACCTTCATCAAACATTTTAAAATATTTGAAATGATCAGCAGAAAAACTAAAACAGTTTGCAATGTTTGGTGAAAACTGTAATCAAGGTAGTGATACGTGATCATTCTGGTTCGTTTTAACCTGCAAAGTTGTGATTTTACAAGAGAATAAGATATTGTCCTATTAGTTTATCCTTTGTGAAATTGTGATTTTCCGATATCTTGTGGAGCAAATAAAATATTCGTTCTTCATGTCATTTTATTTATTTATTTAGGAGACTCAATATGATTTCTGACAAATATGCTAAGTATATGATATCTTTTTTTATTCGTGAAACTTTTTCGGAATGAAGTCTGCAATTTTATTGTTATCTTGGTGAGCATAGCTGTGATGTTTGGTGAGCATAGCTGTGATAAAAAATATTAAATTGTATGTAAATATACTTGTAAGTATGTATTGAATACATAAATATGATATTTGTATAATTCGTATTTAGATATGTCAGTATTGTTTTCGTGCTTGTTTCGAATGACTATCTAATATTTTTGTAGAACATGATACATTAAGGACATTTTATTTATAAAGTAAAACCTCGTTATACTGCCATCAAATGTCCAGCATAATTATGGTGTTTTATAATGGTTTTGGCCCTATACTAAAGAAAACAATTCAAAGACAAAATGAGAAAAATGAAGTTCCTGAAATATGTTTGCAGTCATAAAGCTGACAAATGAAAACGAGGGCCATTATGTCGATGTTTTGCTGTGTTTACATTCAAACAGAGTTACACTATTTTGCCAAAGATATGTCAACTATAAATGTTTTCATCCTATCGTTGACCTCATCATTATCTTAAAGTTCTTTCGGTAATGTTTGACAAAAAAATTGGCATATTAAGACACCTCTCCTTCTTAAATCAAATACCGTTAAACTTATCTGAAATCTTAAATTTAAATTTCCGCCTTCTCTAATATCTCTAAATTTAGTTGTTACTATTTGCCTTATTGCTATCGTCGTATTTACATTTTCCGTAATTGTTCCCGTCACGTGACCTATATCTAAAAACTATATGTCAGTATATCGTCTTCTTTAGAAGCGCTTCAGGAAATGTTCATGGCTGACGTCACAGTGTGTGTTATATGGTTACAAATATACCATAGTAACAATCATCAAACAATGCAAAATAACTCATGCGATTGTAAAACAGGAGTTAGAAAATCAATACATTTTATAAAATGTAAATATATATACGTTTTGAATTATTTTGAGTGAAAATGTACTTAAACATATTTTTTGCTTGAATTTGTAATAAATGCAATATGTCTGTGATGCAGTTAAACACTATAACTTCTTTGCAGGGAAGCATTGTAAATCCAGCCACCTTACTACTCAGGGAAAGTATCTGGTGTTTAGGACTGTTGGATACGTAGATCCATTTTGTATATCAAACAATGCCAACCATACTTGTTTGATGGTAACACCAGATAAGTGGTGCCTGGTTTAATGACACAAGACTCTATGTTCTAAAATGATTTTCTATCATTAATGTTATATTTCATGATTTATTGCTTGATGGACACATTTAAGTTCTATGAACATATCTATGGTAATTTTGTTTTATCGCACATTTGTATTTTCGTTATATAAATTGCCTCTCGAGCACAATCAATATAATATGATATAATATAGCTGATATTTCTATAACGAGAAATATTATAAGTTCTCCTGTGTTTTTGTTTTGATAAAAATGTTGTACAGCACCAATAATATTTCATCAAATGAGACGATAGAAATAGAATACAAATGTCTGTTGTTACGAAACAAGTTATATTATATTGTTCAATTAACTATAAAGAGAAAAGATAATAAAAGAACGGAGTATATTATCAAAAGGCAATTCAAAGAAAGTAACGCCGGGATAGATAATAATAACTTCCCAATCGACGACATTTTTGAAATTTCATTTTTTTAAATCAATATTTTGTTTTATTGTTGCTAGTTTTACAATACATTGTAAATGCAATACTTGCCTAAATTATTGCGTTCATAGTTTTAGATGAACAAATAGTTAAGACTTATGCAAATAAATTATCAGAGAGGACAAAGTTTCAAGAGTTTTCATTAAGTATTATATCTTTGATTGGGTGAAAATATATTGGTTGATTGTAATAAAGTAAATTGTTATTTCACTGTGCCGTGGTCTTTGTTGAATCATATAGTTGTTCAGTTGTTTTGATTACGTATGTTCACTCTACAGGGTTTAAATCTTAACAGCCTTTCATCCGACTACACATGTACACTTGCGTCGAGTATCAAATCAAACAAAAAAAAAGCTATAAAAATTGGGCCAGCATTAATGAAACATGTTCAAGTTTAGTTTCTGTACATAAGTCCAATTTCTTGTTCCGGTGAAAAAATTAATCAAAACTCGCATTTTTTCAAAGATTTGGAAGAATGTTTGAGATATGTCAAGCGGATCATTGTTTGCAATGTCTAGACCTGACCTTTTGACCTTGTTACATGGTAAGCACACAAATCATGAGTAAGCATGAGAATGATGTCATGAATCTTACTTTCATGCTTGCTGAAAACGACAGTCAATCTTTAGCCTACATGCAGTAGTAATAACCGCCATTATTTGCACAAATGCAGAATCAATGACGGCCAATTATTGTGCAGACAATGACAGCAGTACTTGCAGTGGCAAACGAGCGTCATATGCATATGTATTGTCCCAAATACAGAGGCAATTACAACCATTATTGACACAGACATAGATGCATTAATCCAGCTTTTTAACAAAAGCTGTGACACGAAATATCTTTATTGACAAAATGAAGTGATAATCAGTCATCATTGCCACAAATGTTAGTGACAGTGATATCAGTCCTCCAATGAATATCTGGTAGGCCTCACTATTTCTGTGATCTTCCTCCGCTTGTCCAATGAACCATCCCAACGAGATTGTAGGTGGTTGTCATGGCATAAAAGATTTAAAAAATAAACATGATGTCCGTAGTCCTGAACATCCTCGATACTCCAGAAGGGCGTACGTGAGCGAAATCCCTGGAGTATCGAGGATGTCAGGACTAGGGAAATCATGTGGGGGTTTTAATTTGCTATATATCATAGCAAAATCAAAGGCTCAGTGTGCGCCACTTTTTGGATGAGACAAGTATCAGCCTAGCAAATTGGGCAGGTTATTTTGACCTTAGACCAATCAAAGAGCTAGCCGCGTGCCTAAAACTTTGCTATGACATATTCCAGGGGTGTAGAGAGCAAAAGTGAGCGTAACCCTTGGAGTATTGAGGAAGAGTCATACATGTTACATTGTATTTTTTTCCCGTTTCTGTTACGACGTAAATCTATTAATTAAGTGTTATCATAAGTCTTTATCACATCTAGGGGTGTAGAATAGCGAAATTATAACAGAGGGGATTTCAAATACGGTAAAACCTGACACTTGCGAGAGGTTTTACACATATTTGAAAACACTAAGGATGATGTTTCCTTTTTCTAACCCCTAAGGTCTAAAAAAAAGGATGTACCCTTTATTTCAAACCCACAATTAGCCCAGAATCCATGAAAATGCGTTTTAACTTGCAACTTTTTGACAATATAAACTTTGCTCTCGAGCTTTTTACATAAAAATAACAAGCTGGTGACCAAGATATAAACTGTATAGCAAAAGACATCGTCCGAAATTCAATCACACTAACATCCAAAACATGTATGTTTTAACTATAGAAATCAATATTACTAATGTCAGGCTAACATATTTGCTTCATATTGTTTGTTAGGTATTTACGTTTAAATGCACGGTGTTCTACGGACTAATTAATTAGGTAAACAAAGACGTATTGGGCATTATTCTTAGGGTTATCGTGTTCTCTGACGCATTTAAAACCTCAGTTCTTCCTTACAGTATTTAAGTAGTCCCTTTTGAATCATGGCATCCAAAGAGAAGCTATATTACAGACAGCCTTTAATCATTTAATCACGAGGAGTCGTACATGTACACGTAACGATTTTAAGCTCCTGGGAATATATGACATGATGGTGTCCAAACGTATTTTGTTGATCATTCTGGCCATCGTAAACAATTTCATTGAAGTTGAAGGTAAGATTTGACAAAAAATTTAACAATTCATTTTTTTGTAGTCATTCTGCTAAGAGAAATAAGGTTTGAAAACGTATCCTTTTAAATCATTATCAAAGGTAAAATAAAAAATACTTGTTATTTTAAACACAGATACCCTAAAATCTCGACAGTAAGCTGCGATTTATTTCCGGTATTTAATTTGTATGGAATATCGGGCTTATTTGGGGTGGGGGGTGGGGGTTCAAAGTCATAAAACGAGATACATGTATAAGGTTTCTTTTAATGTTTTGTTTTATTTATCAAATTGTTGCAATTTGAAATCAAAAAATGTAATAGGTACATGTAAAAGATCTTTAGGCTGACAGAGGTACACTAATATGAAGCCTGGCTGGATCCGATGCATCTTTCAAGAACGCCTTACTTTCAATGACGGCTTATTATCAGATATGCTTGACCGTATTGAACCCAAGGTTTTTAGAGTAGAAACGAAATATTTTGCATCACACTTACATGTAGCGATGTATTAATTGTTATGTTTCCTGTATGTTTTATTACTTGAATACAGACCGCATTTAATAATACTTATACTATTTACCCAAGGAGAGTCATTTGTTCATAAAGCGCTCATGTAAGCGCCTGAAAGGCTGTTAATCTGGTCACAAATATTTTCATAATACTTGAAGCAACGGCATAGTATATTATAGGACAATAACCCATCTTTAGTGAGCCTCCCTGCTGGGATATATTTAGAAATACGAAATACAGAAATATAATAAACTTTCTCTATTTACTTAGGCTAGACCCTAGTGACCGAGATAAAAAAAAAAGGTGGTTATCTGTTGGTCACAAGTTTTCCTACAGATCCGTTATGAAAATTTAAGAAAGGGAAATAAAAAAAATATCAAAACCAAAACGTTCAAAAGGTTATAACTACACTAAATATACTTTTTAGAAAACAGAATTTAAGATGCCAACAAGTTTTATGTAATGACAGTTACTAAATTAGATTGTGTTGTTATTTTGTTTTTAGTATTTACAATGTTAGTTTACTTATCAAAAGTCTACCCGGATGTATATGTTATATGTAAATATATTATAATCAATACTTTTTTTATGGAATGTCATCTATTTCTGGTAGTTTGTGTAAATTCTGACGTCATTAAATGAACTGAACCATCCGGAGTGGTGCAGAGAGTTGGCATTCGCGCAGTACTTGATATTTTGTCTTACTCTGTATAATATTATTTTAGAAAGAACCACTGTCATGTACAATTGATGAGTCCTAGACAGCGGACACAGCTGTATGGTGAAGTGAAGCCCGAGTTTCCTCTGCCCCTGACACAGGTATAGACATTTCGACAGATCGATGTCTGGTGTTGGGCTAGTGGAAACTCGGACTAGGTGAAGTGTAATTCATTTTCTGCATTCTGGATCTACTATCAATTTGAAAAGTGCAATCACATATATGTGTGCTTCGTTCCATCATTATACATCTTGTAAGCAATATAAAGAAAATTGTAAACATAGTCTTACATATAATAAATATACAAGAAATTTACGGAAATATTTTTAAATACTGTAAATATTTAACAAAGATGTGAGCATGCGTTTGAATGTAATAAAACATAGCAAACGCATTACCTATACCAGTGTTAAACCAAAATTAAATCCCTTTTAGTGACCATTTACATATAAATAGTACTCCTTAAGTACCCCTTAAACAATTCTAGTTACAATGCAATTTACATGCGATGCCTTATTAGGGCTAAAGGAGTTTTCCGTCGGAGAGGATTTGCCCTAATTCATACTTTCTTTAATTATATGGAGTTTTGCAATTTGTGAATCAATCTAGTGGTAAATTGTTTCAAAAAACATACATGATCTAGGTTCCAGTGAAAACCAATGCCGATGCATGAATGCCTCGACCATTCAGACCAATTATATTGAATAAATACAGGGATTGATAAAATATATTCACTCGGTAGAAAACCCATGCGTAAATATTCACTATTAAAAATGCTATATATAAAATACTGGTTTTGTGTCATTGCGCCAACAATGAATACAAAAAAGATAGCAATATTGTGAACAAATCCGGTATGTATATTACACATGTAAATATGTTGTGAGCAATCTTGTGAACACATCCCTACATACAACAATATATTAGAATGTTGTGAACTTAGCTTTGTACACAGTTAATATATAATATGTCTCTGCATACAGTGGTGGCCAAGTGGTTAAGGCGTCTGAAATTCTGCTGGGAACTCCGTCTTTACTCCAACACCAAAATCTGACACGTCCTTAAATGACCATAGCTTTTAATAGGACATAATTCACAAACAATCTCTGCATACAGTAAATATTTTACAATGTTGTGAACATATCTCCGTTTAAAAATATATATATTACAATGTTTATTTTAATATATCTATTTACATAGTACATCTCGCATATTGTTGTGAACATAACTCTGTATATACAAAATATATTACAATGTTGTGAACATAACTCTGTCTATACAAAATATATTACAATGTTGTGAACATATCTATCTACACAGTACATATATTATAATATTGTGAACATAACTCCGTGCACAGCTAATATCTTAAAATATTGTGATCAAATCTATGTAAAAAGTAAAGTATTTATTCAACGAAGCAAATAACTACGCTATATATCCTGAAAAATATGGACGCTCAAGTAAGATTTCGATCGAATATATTTCATCAAAAACATTCGCATAATTTGAAAAGAAATGAATACGATTTTACAAGAGAATACGTGACGCAAATAATTACATCTTATGTTAGGTACATTAAAAAAGGAAGTTAGGTGGGGTCTTTTAGTATGTATTTATCATGTGAGTTTAAAATGAATACATTACGGAATAAAATCGACCAAGGATCGCTTTATCCGAGCGAATCCTCGTTAAAAAATTGTTTTGTGTTGACCCGAACTAAACATACTTACATTACTGTTATAGTGACGTACAAAGGCAGTTTGATACAACAATAAAGACTATTAAGGTTTCTTGGTACTAGTGATGCACAAAGGTGGGTCAACCGTTTCTTAAAAGGAAGCAAAGCCGAGTGGGCGAAGTGCCTGTATGGGCGATGTATCAATTACACGCGTTCGGGTGGTTTGACACAATAGATTGCGTGCACAGTGCGTACGTTTAAATATCTACCATTCATTCTGCATAATGATTGTCTAAAACAGTGTATTTGCTGCAAAGAACTTAGATTTAGCGAGATACTTAAATTCGCCTTTATTCAGAGAGAGAGAGAGAGATCTTCGCTAATACAAATATTTGGAAAAAGACTTATTCGGACAAACATATTGAACAAATACAGGGATCGATAAAATATATTCACATGCTTGAAAACCCATACTTACACAATGCAATATACCAAATACTAGTTTTGTTTCATTGAGCCGACAATGCATACAAAAAAAGATAACGGTCGATTCCCTTTCGGAATAAAATTCACATGTAATTATTCATTTCTGAATGAAGCATAATTAAGTCAATTTAAGAAAAAGAAAAAAAATGAATGTTCTTTTAAAGAAGGAAATATAAATATTGTTTTAACAACTTCACCATATGACGTGAATTATTTCAACAGAATGCGTTAACTCTTTGCAATCAAAATATGACAGCGAAGCATAGGCATTGTTTTTTCTTTATATATAATAATGATCATTTACATTCATAAAAATCATCATTTAGACACACATTGAAATCAAAATGTACATAGAACTTTAATAAGCATTATTTAATATATATCACTCCAATATTCAAAGCAACCTGACATTGAATTGGTAGGAAATATGTAGATGATAGAGGTACCACAGACAAGTATTAATAAATATAATTTAAAACGTTTTAATTATTACAAATACACAAATTACACAGTGGAATAGATAATTTAATATCACAAACAGCTGAGCAATATAACTAAATTTAAATGTTTTGCATTTCGAACGAAACATATAATAAACCAATGTTTTGTTGTTCTTGTTATTTTGGTCGGATGAATTGCAACTCTTCGTAGTTTGCATATATCTGATAATAAACACATGAGTAAAATGAAAATTTTCGAAACAGTCCAAATATTAAAGATTTTCTTACTCATGTACGGTAATTTTCATATCGACTGAAATGATATATTGTTTACCTTCGTTTGGATGCCATCATCAAGTACAGCCGTCAAAGGTCAACACAATCAGTCTAGGGGGAAAGAACCAATACGTTACTAACACTCTATTCACTCTATTACATATATATATATATTGACTTTCCAGTTGTTGCTGATTTTACTATTAGTATTGATTGAATATTATTTTTTGACGAGGTCAGTACGTTGTTAAATGGACATGCGTTCTCGATCGATATCACTCTATCAAGTCCATATGTTACAACATAAAGATAAAAAGTCCAAAAGATGTAGTATTTATGTACATTCCATTAAAGCAATATCACCTTTGGAAATAACATCAAAGCAGTGAAATTAACTACATCATCATTTTTATAATTACAGTTGCTACAACCACTCTGCCACCAACAACTACCACGTTACCACAAACTACTACAACTACTCTACCACAAACTACCACTACCATTCTACCACAAACTACAACTACTCTACTACAAACTACAACTACTCTACCACAAACTACAGTTACTCTACCACCAACAACTACCACGTTACCACAAACTACTACAACTACTCTACCACAAACTACAACTACTCTACCACAAACTACTACTATTCTACCACAAACTACAACTACTCCACCACAAACTACTACAACCACTATGCCACCTACAACTACCACGTTACCACAAACTACAACCACTCTGCCACCTACAACTACTACTACTCTACCACAAACTACTACCACTCTATCACAAACTACTACAACCACTCTGCCACAAACAACTACTACCACTCTACCACAAACAACTACTACTACTACTACTCTACCACCAACAACAACTACCACTCTACCACAAACTACTACAACAACAATGCCACCAACATCTACTACCACTCTACCACAAACTACTACTACTATGCCACCAACTACTACAACCACTCTACCACAAACTACTACTACTACTCTACCACAAACGACTACAACCACAATGCCACCAACATCTACTACCACACTACCACAAACTACTACAACCACTCTACCACAAACTACTACTACTCTACCAAAAACTACAACTACTCTACCACAAACTACTACAACCACAATGCCATCAACAACAACTACCACTCTACCACCAACTACTACAACCACAATGCCACCAACATCTACTACCACTCTACCACAGACTACTACAACCACAATGCCACCTACAACAACTACTACTCTACAACAAACTACTACAACCACAATGCCAACAACATCTACTACCACTCTGCCACAAACTACTACAACCACTCTACCACCAACATCTACTACCACTCTACCACAGACTACGACAACCACAATGCCACCTACAACAACTACTACTCTACAACAAACTACTACACCCACAATGCCAACAACATCTCCTACCACTCTGCCACAAACTTCTACAACCACAATGCCACCTACAACAACTACTACTCTACCACAAACTACGACAACCACAATGCCAACAACATCTACTACCACTCTGCCACAAACTACTACATCCAGTCTGCCACCAACAACAACTACCACTCTGCCACAAACTACTACTACCACTCTGCCACAAACTACTACAACCAGTCTGCCACCAACAACAACTACCACTCAACCACAAACTACTACAACCACAATGCCACCAACATCTACTACCACACTACCACAAACTACTACAACCACAATGCCAACATCATCTACTGCCACTCTGCCACAAACTACTACAACCACAATGCCACCAACATCTACTACCACCCTACCACAAACTACTACAACCACTCTACCACAAACTACTACTACTCTACCAAAAACTACAACTACTCTACCACAAACTACTACAACCACAATGCCACCATCATCTACTACCACTCTGCCACAAACTACTACAACCACAATGCCACCAACAAAAACTACTACTCTACCACAAACTACTTCAACCACAATGCCACCTACAACAACTACCACTCTACCACAAACTTCTACAACCACAATGCAACAACCAACAACTACCACTCTACCACAAACTACTACAGCTACTCTCCCACAAACTACTACAACCACTCTACCACCAACATCTACTACCACTCTACCGCAAACTACTACAACCACAATGCCACCAACAACAACTACTACTCTACCACAAACTACTACAACCACTATGCCACCAACAACAACTACTACTCTACCATACTACAACCACAATGCCAACAACATCTACTGCCACTCTGCCACAAACTACTACAACCACAATGCCACCAACAAAAACTACTACTCTACCACAAACTACTTCAACCACAATGCCACCAACAACAACTACCACTCTACCACATACTAGTACAACTACAATGCCACCAACATCTACTACCACTCTACCACAAACTTCTACAACCACAATGCCACAAACAACAACTACCACTCTACCACAAACTTCTACAACCACAATGCCACCAACAACAACTACTACTCTACCACAAACTACTTCAACCACAATGCCACCTACAACAACTACCACTCTACCACAAACTTCTGCAACCACAATGCCACAAACAACAACTACAACTCTACCACAAACTTCTACAACCACAATGCCACTAACTACTACAACCACTCTACCACAAACTACTACAACCACTCTACCACCAACATCTACTACCACTCTCCCACAAACTACTACAACCACAATGCCACCAACTTCTACTACCACTCTACCACAAACTACTACAACCACAATGCCACAAGCAACAACTACCACTCTACCACAAACTAGTACAACTACAATGCCACCAACATCTACTACCACTCTACCACAAACTACTACAACCACAATGCCAACAACATCTACTACCACTCTGCCACAAACTACTACAACCAGTCTGCCACCAACAACAACTACCACTCTACCACATACTAGTACAACTACAATGCCACCAACATCTACTACCTCTCTACCACAAACTTCTACAACCACAATGCCACCAACAACAACTACCACTCTATCACAAACAACTACAACCACAATGCCACCAACAACAACAACCACTCTACCACAAACTTCTACAACCACAATGCCACAAACTACAACTACCACTCTACCACAAACTACTACAACTACAATGCCACAAACAACAACTTCCACTCTACCACAAACGACTACAACCAGTCTGCCACCAACAACAACTACCACTCTGCCACAAACTACTACTACCACTCTGCCACAAACTACTACAACCAGTCTGCCACCAACATCTACTACCACTCTACCACAAAATACTACAACCACAATGCCACTAACTACTACTACCACTCTACCACAAACTACTACAACTACAATGCCACAAACAACAACTTCCACTCTACCACAAACGACTACAACCAGTCTGCCACCAACAACAACTACCACTCTACCACAAACTACTACAACCACAATGCCACCAACAACAACTACCACTCTACCACAAACTACTACTACTACTCTACCACCAACTACTACTACCACTTTACCGCAAACTACTACAACTACAATGCCACCAACATCTACTACCACTCTACCACAAACTACTACAACCACAATGCCACAAACAACAACTACCACTCTACCACAAACTACTCCAACCACAATGCCACAAACAACAACTTCCACTCTACCACAAACTTCTACAACCACAATGCCACCAACAACAACTACAACTCTACCACAAACTACTACAACTACAATGCCACAAACAACAACTTCCACTCTATCACAAACTACTACAACCACAATGCCACCAACGACAACTACCACTCTACCACAAACTACTACAACCAGTCTGTCACCAACTACTACAACTACTCTACCACAAACAACTACAGCTACAATGCCACAAACAACAACTTCCTCTCTACCACAAACTTCTACAACCACAATGCCACCAACTACTACAACCACAATGCCACCAACAACAACTACCACTCTACCACAAACTACAACAACTACAATGGCACCAACAACAACTCCTACTCTACCACAAACTACAACAACCACTCTGCCACCAACAACAACTACTACTCTACCACAAACTACTACAACCCCTCTGCCACCAACAACAACTACTACTCTACCACAAGCTACAACAACCACTCTGCCACCAACAACAACTCCTACTCTACCACAAACCACAACAACCACTCTCCCACCAACAACAACTACCACTCTACCACAAACCACAACAACCACTCTCCCACCAACAACAACTACCACTCTACCACAAACTACTACAACCACTCTGCCACCAACAACAACTACTACTCTACCACAAACCACAACAACCACTCTACCACCAACAACAACTACCACTCTACCACAAACTACAACAACTACAATGCCACCAACAACAACTACTACTCTACCACAAGCTACAACAACCACTCTGCCACCAACAACAACTCCCACTCTACCACAAACTACAACAACTACAATGCCACCAACAACAACTACTACTCTTCCCCAAACTACTACAACCACTCTGCCACCAACAAAAACTACTACTCTACCACAAACTACTACAACCCCTCTGCCACCAACAACAACTACTACTCTCCCACAACCCACAACAACCACTCTACCACCAACAACAACTCCCACTCTACCACAAACTACAACAACTACAATGGCACCAACACCAACTACTTCTCTACCACAAACTACTACAACCACTCCTACCACAAACTAGTACAACTACAATGCCACCAACATCTACTACCACTCTACCACGAACTACTACAACAACAACTACCACTCTGCCACAAACTACTACAACCAGTCTGCCACCAACAACTACTACTACTACTCTACCACAAACAACTACACCCAGTCTGTCACCAACTACTACTACCAGTATACCACCAACAACTACTACCACTTTACCGCAAACTTCTACAACCACAATGCCACCCACAACTACTACACCACAAACTACTACAACTACAATGCCAACAAACTACTACAACCACAATGCCACCATCATCTACTACCACTCTGCCACAAACTACTACAACCAGTCTGCCACCAACACCACAAACTACAACTACTCTACCACAAACTACTACAACCCCTCTGCCACCAACAACAACTACTACTCTACCACAAGCTACAACAACCACTCTGCCACCAACAACAACTACTTCCACTCTACCACAAACTACTACAACCACTATGCCACCAACAGCAACTACTACTCTACCACAAACTACTACAACTACAATGCCAACAAACTACTACAACCACAATGCCACCAACAACAACTACCACTCTACCACACACTACTACAACCAGTCTGCCACCAACAACTACTACTACTACTCTACCACAAACAACTACAACCAGTCTGTCACCAACTACTACTACCACTATACCACCAACAACTACTACCACTTTACCGCAAACTTCTACAACCACAATGCCACCCACAACTACTACTACTCTACCACAAACTACAACAACCACAATGCCACCCACAACTACCACTACTCTACCACAAACAACTACAACCAGTCTGTCACCAACTACTACTACCACTATACCACCAACAACTACTACCACTTTACCACAAACAACTACAACCACAATGCCACCCACAACGACTACTACTCTACCACAAACTAGTACAACCACAATGCCACCAACAACAACTACCACTCTGCCACAAACTACTACAACCACAATGCCACCCACAACTACTACTACTCTACCACAAACAACTACAACCAGTCTGTCACCAACTACTACTACCACTCTGCCACAAACTACTACAACCACAATGCCACCAACAACAACTACCACTCTACCACTAACTACTACAACCACTCTGCAACCAACTACAACTACTACTCTACCACAACCTACTACAACCAGTCTGTCACCAACTACTACTACCACTATACCACCAACAACAACTACCACTCTACCACAAACTACTACAACCAGTCTGCCACCAACCACAACTACTACTCTACCACAAACAACTACAACCAGTCTGCCACCAGCTACTACAACCACAATGCCACCAACAACAACGATCACTCTACCACAAACTTCTACAACCACAATGCCACCCACAACTACTACTACTCTACCACAAACTACAACAACCACTCTGCCACCAACAACTACTACCACTCTACCACAAACTACTACAACCACTCTACCACCAACTACAACTACAACTCTACCGACAACCGCTACGTCTCCAACTACAACCACCACTGCGATACCTCCCACTGTCCGCCTGGTGAATGGATTCTCTGTCTTCTCTGGTCGCGTGGAGTTGATTCACAATGACACTTGGGGCACAGTTTGTGATGACGGTTGGGATAACAGTGACGCCAAAGTGGTTTGTAAGATGTTGGGATATAGGTAAGTAACAGGGATGTGTGAGACATTCAGATAGAAAAAAAAGCATTGGTTTATGTGATAGAAAATACATGTAAGAACTGATTCTATGGCTGTTTATATGATGTTTTGGTACTGTAAGCATTGATTCTACGTGGACTATGGGATGTTTGGATTTTGTATGCATTGATTCGACAGTGGTCTGTAGGATGTTGAACAACACGTAAGCAGTGTTGACATTCCACTACTGTGATAAATATACATGCGTTTTAATAGATATTATAAATGGTGTAGGCTGTATCTCTTTTATTAAAAGGACAGCAAATTAACTTTCTATTTGTAATGTAAAAAAAGATGATAAAGTGTATGATTTGTATCTCGTCCCCTCTATAAAACAAAAGTGATCATAATAATAAAATACGTTATATATATAGCGCCCTATTTAATTTGTCAAATTGCTCTAAGCGCTTAACAACATATGGATAATAGTATTAGTTACATTTGATGAAAAAGACTTACAATCCCCAATATACATGAAGCAAGAGATAAGCATCTCAAATATGTGCATATAAATGAATAAATAAAGGATGGTATGTACAAGACGTCTGTGCAAAGAGCCTACAATGCAGACGTGAAAACGTGGGTCTTTATATCCTTGATAAAAAAGACCGCGCGTGAATACATCAAACAAATAACTGGACTTTAAATCAATAAAACTGCAAAGAAAAAGCACGAAACCGTTACGAATTAGAAACTTATTTCAATATGCGTCAATCTGTTTAGTTCAGTTGCTATTACGCAAACTATGTAACATATTTCCAAGCATGTCACAAACACGCGGAGCGTAACAAATGAACTAAACAATGAACAGAAGTCGGAGAAAATGAACTTCGCGTTGATGGATTTAGTTAAACTCGCCAATGACTAATGAAGGGGACAATAACTTGGAGATGTGACACATTGACATCAATATCCTGAACGAGCGCTGTTTCTATTAATACAGCACGAAGTCTCCCAGGTATTATTGCCAAATACGTATATCATCATAGATATCCGCTGTCGAGGAGAGTGTATATTTCCAAGAATCATGCAAAACCTGAACATATAATATAATATCAGTAAAAATATTATATGATTAAGAAAATGAGACATTTAAAAGGAAAACGTTTGGTTTCCTAGATTTAATGTATGAACGTTATGAGAGAAAAAGGTCTGCAAACTCGCGTTGATATTCTACATATGTTCGGAACACTGAAATCATTTTTGTATTATTTTGTTTGATCTTGAGTATCACTTATGTATCCTATATGGCCGGAGTCATCCTAGATACTCCAGAGGATACGCTCACTTTCGCTCTCTGCACCCCTGGAATATGTCATAGCAAAGTTGAAGGCTCAGCTTGCACCACCTTGTGGCTGAGACGAGAAGACTAGTTCGATCATTTGATGGACATCAAAAGAAACTCCTGGTCGCGTAACGGTAATCTTCAAAGGACACGTATCAGCCTAGTGATTGGTGTTTTTACTTGAGACCTATCAAATAGGTAGCTATGTGCCTTCAATTTTGCTATGACATGTTCCAGGAGTGGAGAGAGCGAAAGTGAGCATATCCTATGGAGTATCGAGGATGGGACAGAGTGGTCACATGGTTTTAGTACATTGCTTTGTATTGTTTTCTGCATCTACGAATAGAGTATTTCCAAAAGGATGCTTCAATTCGTCGTATCTCTAGTGATTAAATGCGGCATTACCACAGAGCAAAGCAAACTATGAGAAGATTAATAGAATCTTCTCTGTTATACCCTCAAGGTATGGGATGATTATTTTTCTCCCATCCTATTATTTCAGTCACAGCTCCACCGAAAGTAGTCTGCCATGTTTGTAAACAAAAACGCATGTTGTGTATGCATATCGTCATTCACTTTTGATGACGTCACAATTACCGATGACGCATTTTAATGACGTCACAATTGAACACGTGCTAATCTGCACGAGGCTATCTCCCCCTAGTGGGTGACAAGCTGATATTTCCCGGCTAAAACGGGAGACACACCTGTGAAGGGTGGGAGAAAGTGGTATGAAAGTTACGTATAATAATGGATAGAAAATATATTCTGTAATAATAGCTAATATTGTTTTAATGTTTACTTCAGTGACGGTACTGCCATCAGATATTCTGTATTCGGAGAAGGGAGCGGTACGATATGGATGTCTGACGTCAACTGTATAGGAACCGAGTCGGACATAAGAAATTGTGACTTCAGCGGATGGGGAGCTCCTTGTAACCATAGTCAGGACGCTGGAGTCATCTGTTTTGACGACACTGGTAGGTTCATGTTTGTTTACTTGCAGTTAGGTTGCTTAGTTTGGTATTATATTTATTTTAAGTATACTTTACTGCATAACAGATTTTAAAATAGTACGTACAAAATCTATAGAGAATGTTTTATTAATATGTTTTTTATTGCAGGGGTAAATGTTTAATCAGTTCAAGGAAAGTAAGATAAGCCATGAAATGAAATAAAAAAAAAAGATTTATCAATAAATAAATAGATTATTATCTCACTAACAGCAGCATTAAAAGAAAAAACCCAAAGATGCGACAAATAATAGTTGAGTCAGGACATTGTATTTTTCATAATCCCATCACGCCTTTTTTCGGCGAGTTCAATCATATTTGATTAAATGCTGTTCTTCTGTTGTTTGCTTAAGTGTGAAATAAAACAGAAAGCAAGTCATTTATTTTATCTTGCTAAAAAAAATCGGTGTTACTGCAACTAGTTTTAGTTAAATTATTGCATCAGAACTGTTATCTAGATGTCCTTTTTATTAGTTTGAAGCAAATCATGTAAAGCTAATACTATTTTAGTTCTAAATAAACTACAAAGATACTTATTTAAATTTTCTACTAACATGTCGCCAATGTTAAGAACTTTGTAGCTTTGTAAATTGATATAGATTTTTTTTTTAAAAATTGTGATATTTTTTCTCCTTTTTTATTGTTTGAATTTGTATTTGCACTTTAAGGTAGATACATATACAATGTTTTTACCAAACACACCTGTAAACTCAGGTAGACTTATCTTAAAAAAGGAACGTTACAATAGCATTTGAACTGTTCATTCGAAGTATAGAAATTAACGGACTTAAACTCGCAATGATTAAGTTTATTTGATGAATAATTTGGTTAAAGGCATTACGGACATTTACAGTGTATATGTACATTTCTTTTCTGTCTTTTTTCATAAAAATGTATAAGTACTAATTATTCTCCTGGCTAGCAATACATTTTATACGGTATTAGTTTGTGCCATTCTTATACCGCATGTGCATTACGCACCATTTCCATGTAAACAAAGCAGCTTGCAGTGGAAGTGTCGGCGAGTGAAACTTGTTACCGGGCCAACTACGAAGTAAAACTATCCAAAGATGTTTATTTGGTTTTTTTGGGGTAGCTTGGGTTGATCTTGAGACATGTTCATTAAATTTCTGAAGATCTATTCGACCTATCACCTCATTAAATAAAATAATAACAAGATACATCTCTGATAATGGATATGTGTTCGATTTCTACTGTTATAGGTACCAGCGACTTTGACGTCCGTCTGGGGGAGTCTGACCGCGTTGAAGTCTACTACAATGGTCAGTGGGGTTATATTGGCGGCTGGTCCTGGGACGACGATGATGCCAACGTAATATGTGTTATGCTAAACCACAAGTATGTAGCTGACTTTCCTATCTTTCCTACCAACCTTTTTTTACTTGGCTTTCTACTTTCTCTTCCTGGTGGTGTCTTTAAAGTCAAACGTCTTCATTTGATTATGGCTTAAAGCCTTTTGCGACGAGGCTTTAAACCCCAATCAAAATAAAATGTAAATGAAATAAGTCCTGAAAATTTGGTGGTTTCCAACACAATAAAATATCAGCCACAGCAATGGTCGTGATCATTGACACATATTTTGTTGCTTTATGATCAATCTTACTTTTTCCGCGACAATTTTACAAATTTAGATAAGCGTTATGATCGAGCGTCGGAAATAAACTGCTAAACAATAGTATGGATACAAGTCCTCTGTGTGTATGTGTTTAAAACACTGAAATCTACAAACGTACGGTATTATTTCCAAAATTACATGTGGTGAGTGGAGAATTTATTTTTATTTTTATTCTTCTTAAAAGTTCCGGGACGGCTCTTACAATTGACCACTTCCACGGTAAAAACAACCGTACACAGCCGACGTGGATGGACAATGTCCAGTGTGTTGGAACGGAGACCTCGATTATCAACTGCCAGTTTGACGGATGGGGCGTGATTGTCTCAGCATATAACGACACGTACCAGAATTCGGCGGCAGTCACGTGCTCTGACGAACCTGACCTTGATTCTGGAGCTACAAGTCCGCAGTTAAGCCCTATTTTGGCCATACTAATCCTCGGTTATTTCGTTCTGTTTCTCTGTTGTCCTTCAGCAATACTTGTGTGACGTTATAACGAAGACTGGCGCTGTTTCCCGTTAATAAGTATTGAAGGATCCTGGGATCAATGTCAAAAACTGTAACTTAGTCTAGGAAACTGTCTTTTCCGCCATGATTATAGCTTTTATAAACCATTTATGAAGCGAACCATACCTTTCGGGACCTTTATGAGAAGTTGTAAACAGTTACGGTGATTTGACTGTTAATATTCGTCGTGGGTAGACAGGGATTCGAACCCCGTGACTTCAGATTGTTACACCATCACTCTAGCTGATTGAGCTACCTAGTTAAGGACGTTATCTGGCCGAACTGTGTTGAAGTTATATCCAAACGGACGTTAACAGGAAGTTACTGCATCAAGGAAAAAACAGACCAGTGGAACAGGGATCCGGAAAGTACTGCAGTATTAATGGGATTAAGGAAGTCATATTCAGTATGTCGGTTTTGTATAAGGTAATCTTACTATTAAACAAGAAGTATAGCCTCGGTAAGTCGAAATTGCTAATTAAATGTTACTTTTACAAATGTAATATTACTTGAGTATGCTGAAATTTTTAATAAGGTGATGTTAATATCATAAAACGTAGGACAGCTTCGGTATGTCGATTTTGACAATGGAATGCTACTTTTATAAATGTTATACAACTTCAGCATGAAGATTTTTTATAAGGTAATGATACTATTGTTGAAGATGCTAATGGAATGTTACTTTTATAAAAGTAATATAAGTTAAGTTTGTAGAGGTTTTCACTACAGTCATAACCTGTATTAAGAGTTCACCTTCGGGGAGTTCAAAAAGTGGTCTTTTAATACGAATAAAACTTAGTTCACAGTGAAATAACTGCGATGAGGAGCATTTAAAATGGTCTCTCAACACAGGCAGTCACTAAATAGAGATGGTCACTTTATCGAGGTTGGCTGTATAGGCAAATTTAAAACATTGAAAAGGGATTTATAAATCCACGGGAATATAAGAAAATAACTAATTCCAACATCATAAGAAATATTTGCTATTTATATTTGAATTAATGTCTATGGTTGCTTCTACTTGAACTAAAAAGATGTTATATAAAGAGAATATAAATACTATATGTTTGACCCTCAATAGAATACCTAAAGTGGTGACGTTATCTAGACGTAAGTTATTCCCTTTGAGCCTGCTCATTTCGAATAAATTTACGAAGGAATATAGAAATTTGAGATTCCTTTCAACTACTTCTTTGATATATACTGCACAACGATATTTAGATAGCATTGCATTTAATCTATTTGTAACTTGTGCATCTTATATATTCGCGTAATTATTGACTAAACTATACTATTGATACGACATTGGCCAAATTTGCCATAGACCATTTGTATTCTCCATCATCTAGTGGCAAATGTCACATGTCTGTTTATTTACCATCTACTGTAATCTGTATAGTATCATGTTATCAGACATGTCATATTATCTGTGATAACTATTTGACATGAATTGGTTTGTGTTGTTTGGATATTGTCCTATTTAAGTCCGTGCTATAACATTCACAACGTTAACAGCTGGGATGGGTACTACGGTGTATACGCTGTAAAGGTTATGTAAAAGGTGGCGCTATGAAACTGGTGTCGTTAGAAGCACGGTCCAACCGCAAACCAGAATACTTAACACGCCTCCGACATACACGCAGGCACGTGGATGTATATTGTATATACTAATAGTTTTCCATTACACTATATCTTTATATGCGATTCCTTTTATGTCATTACTTTAATTTATACATATGCTGATTGGAGTGAGAGTCGATAATATTGTTGTAACTTGTGAAATGGCAAAAACTGACATCCGGATTCATTTGTTACCATTACCTATTTAACATGGCGGTCAGTAGAAACGGTGACAGCTATGATTGGGCTCCCGCCTGGATCCGCCCCTGTTGTGCCCAATCCATTTGCACTTTTGTATGGCAATGTACCTTGTATATAGTCCTATTTTAAAAGCTAATATAGTTAGCTCCAGATAAGGCTATTGACAGCTTTTGTGATATCCTCAAATTGTGTGAACTGTATGATTGCTATTTCAATGAGGAAAGTGCGTTTGAATTTCTTTTCCTGCCTCGAAAGGGAGCTATATTAAATGTTGTAAGATAGATATTAATGATAATAGGTGTGTTGAAAACATTACAAGTATTACTACGTCATTCAAACAAACGATAGCGAAGAAGCTGGTCTTTTTCTGCTGAATCAATCAGCGATAGACACTATTTTTGTGTCACAGATTATTAGATTGTATTTGAATTATATTTTCTTAAATAGTTTATCGCTTTTCATCATTCTTCATATGTATGATCATAATTCTTTGTCAAACAAGATATCATAGGAAATTATTTAACGTGGGACAATATTTTGATTTCATGGAATTAATCACGCACATTATTGTATCATAACTTATCTTAACTAGTTTCTACATTTTAATGTATTCAAAATATAATTATATTTAATTTCAAGTCACTGTTGTTGTTTTTGGTTTGGTTTGGTTTGGTTAAGTATTGTTTAACGTCCTATCAACAGCTATGGTCATTTAAGTATGTACAGTTCCAAGAATTTTGCTAAAAATCATAAACAGAGATAGCATAATGTTTTCATAATCTAAAGATTATGACAAAAAATAATATTATTTGAATCATTAATACTTTATTTTACATTTTTCAAATATGAGTTAAACATGTGCATGAGTAAAGAACTAAAATAAAAAGTGTAAAATCTGAACTGCATTGTCAACAGAGGAAAATATCAACAGGAATACCGGCCACCAAATCGAGAGAAAAGGCAACATAAACACTCAATCGCAGGCAATAAAAGGGATTATCGAATGTGATAGCCGTCATTATTAATCGTCAAATGCAGGAAAATATTAGGTCACCAACGGTCAAAAACATGGTATATGAATATTGCGTTTATTTACTTTTAATAATTCAAAAAAAGGAAAGATTATTATTTTCAATTATAACATGCGACTTGGGACATTTAAAATATAATAGTATGATTTAAAATAAAAAATAAAAAAAATTGACTTAGATATGATTTTCTTTCCGAGAGACTTAGATCAGAAAGTGTTGTCTGTACTAACACTGATTTATAACTCTGATATTTCATTGTCTCGCATTATTAAAGACATTTTTTTCTATGTTTAGGATCACTATTGACCTACGCGCTTTCCTGGACAAGAGACATCGGACTTTTTAAGGAGGCGGTTAATGGGATGGGTGTTAATAATTTAATGTTGATGTTTCATCGCTTCCTGTGATATTTTCATATGAACTTTGAGTTCTCATCGAGTCTTTGTGTAATTTTCTGATGCACAAAATAAATTGACAATCAGGGTACCTGTATACCGGACGGACGGACGTAGACATATATAGCGTCCCATCCGGTACAATATCTATGTGTTCACGACTGGTGACAGTGTGACTGTACAGCCATTCAGTCCCCCGGCTCACAGCTGGAAAAAATCCACTAGGCCGGCTTAGATTTTCAATTCAATTTCTTTATTTCCAAATGCAACAGATAGCATATACGAGTTACAATATACATGTACCAGGGGCGTTTCTAGGAAATTTGAAAGAGGGGGCGTAGAATGAAAAAAAAATTGGACCTTTTTTTGGCTAAAAAACATAAAATAATTGTGAANCCCCTGTGTACATACAAGAACATATTACAATCCATTTATGTAAGATGGTGGAGGACATAGAGTAAAATGCATAGTAATGTTGTCAACATACAAAAGAAAATATAGGAACATACACTATTGATCAGATATTAAGTATAGACTTTTAGAAGTAGCCTGAATTAGATACTTACTAAGGTTTCTCAATTGTTTTACATTTTTGCAGGCGAATAATTGTATTAATTTATAGACGGATTTTGATTAATAAAAATATATGATTGAAAAAAACAAATCTTGAAAATGTTAGTGTATGCTTAAGCATACAAGCGTACATGTATGCTACGCCACTGTGTAAACATAGTACACATACATACCACATATCATGGTTAGCGTATTACTGAACTGATAGTATAGTAACTGGAAGTCAATATCGTATCTTGCCCAATATCAATCCGAGACCCGATATCAGCCCAAGGGGCCGGAAACTCGAAGTTTCGGAACCCCGAGGGCTGACACGGGACGAGGGTAGGAAATAGAAACCATTTTATCAAGGAATATACATTGTCATTAGATTTTTTTATTTTTTTTTTATTTACAATAACATATGTCAAACTTTTAATTTAAATACAGTTGTGATATCAAGTACTCAAATAGAAAAAAAAACATACGTATCGAAGCGCGTTATGCCTGCAAAAACAACTGTTCCACCGTTTGTTAAAAAAATGTTTCACGATACAAATGAAACACAGACAAAAATGATAGAATCGTTGTTTTGAAATTTTCCGACATTTAAGATTCTACATGTACATATATATGTCATACAGTTTCGCTCTAAGATACATTGTATTCTCAAAGAAACAACGGCACAGCATTAAACAAAGTTTGAACAGATCGGCATGGCATACCGTCTTAACTGTTTAAAAGGTGCATTTCAAAACTGAAAAATAAATAAAACATATATCAAGTGTGGACTCAGTGCATCAGATAGTAGTCATTTTATAAGCCCACCTCTAAAACTGTACAGGTACGTGTATAACTTCTTATGCGTCCTCGAAATTCCAGGGGTTACGCCTACTTATATTCTCGGCACCATGACGAAATCGACCACTCTGAACGCTAACGGAGGACACCAGTGGGCTAGTTTACTCCTTTGATGTACATAAAAAAATCACGCGGAAGCGTAACGGTAAAATTGACAGGCTTTGAAGTCAGGCGTCGCTCCTCTGCAATCTTCGAAATACCGGTATTAGCCTAGCGACTGATCATACAGCTACCCGCTGTGTTTGCCTTCGATTTTGTCATGCATAGATCAGGAGTGCAGAGAACGTAAGCGAATGTTACACCTGGAATATCGAAGACATAATGCCATACGGCAATTACACATATACAATATATGTAATACAGAATCATGTGAAATCCATTCTGTGTCCCCTACATTTCTTGATCATGCGTTTAAATTGGTTTCTAAAGTGTCTGTCCATGAAACCATATACTACTGGATTCACGGCGTTGTTTATGAAGAACGAATACCTCATTATTGGTCCTATTGAGCCAAAGGCACTGGCTACATTCCTTCTCATGTCATCATCCACGTTCCTCATTATCACGTGAACGAAGTAAGGCAGGTATCCCCCAAAGGAAAGCACCGATACCACGAGGAACATCATGGTTACTCGTTTACTCTTGCTTATCAGCTGGCTGACCTTTTTCTTGGATACTCTGTAATCCACAAAACGTTTGACGGATTTCTTTTTCACTGAAGTGTTTTGCACAACATCTGTCTGTTTATTGGACTCCGTTTTTGCGTTAATCTTCATGTCCATCTTCATATTGTCGGCATTGTTGTTTCCGTTCAACGTGTCATGTTTTGCTGGAGATTCCGGTGGTACAGTTGTTGCCACAATCGGAGCCAAAGCCTTTCCACTAATTTGCTCAATTCCGTTTAGGACAGTGTTTTGCTGGTAGGGTTGGTGATTGTGTGCTGAGTTTTGGTATCCAAGAACATCATCACTTGTGTAATTTGGTTGAAGTTCACATGTACCACTTACTGATGTAATGCTGATCTCACTCTCGGCAGACACTGTTGGTTCATTTTCTACTTTATTCTCGTCAGTTGGCGTTTCACTTTGTTTTACCAAAGGTTCTGGATGTTCTTCGGGGGCAAATTTTACAGATTTTTGTTGTAGTCGTTCGATCTGGCGCATAGACTGCTGTCGTCTGATACGCTTAGCAGCCTTTGTCGCTCTTCGAAATCGCTCACTTTTCATTAGTTTCCGTCCAATCAACGAATAGAACACAATACAGAGCACAAAAAGAATCACATATACGGCAAACAATAATGCAAAATAAATTGTTTCAAACAGAGACGCCCTGTATTCCTCAACAACATTGCATTCGTGTCCTTGAAGGTTGTTGAAGGGTGTGGTGACAGAAGTGATTCCGTACATGGCCAGGAACGGTGAACAACACAGCACAACAATTAACCCCATCAACCCGCTTATCAATCTTGCCTCCGCTCTAGTGAGCTGCCGGTCTGTTGGTTTGCAGATTCGGCGGTACCTTTCGATGGCGATCACGTCTAGCAGAAGAGGTGAATACATCGAGAAAACGAAGTTTATAAACACGAATATCCTACAGGACCATTCAGAAGTAAAGGTAAATGGGTGCGTGGAATCGTAAATAACGTACGGTATACTCACAGAGCAAGCCACAAGGTCTACACTGCCAAGCCACAGAATGAAAGTCCGATAGATGCTTGGCTTAAATCTAATTGCATACACAATCACTGTTAAACCATTTCCAAAAGTGCCGAGGAAACACAGAAATGCTAGAAACGCTAGCACAGGTATACCTGTAGATAGTAAATTTATCCGTTCTTCCTCCTCCAAAGAAATGTTGGCAACTGTAGATAGTAGATTTATTCGTTCGTTCTCCTCCATAGAAACGTTGGAAACTTGATTGGTTTCAGTGTAATTAAACATGTTTAAAAGAGCAAGTTTGACATTCTAATACCGTAAGTACAAATCTATTGACGAGTACAGCATGTGTAGTTGTTTCCTTTTCCAAGGTTTTCTGATCACGTGCATGAATTGAAACAATGGACACAGATAATGCACTGCAGGTTTATACTTCAAGTATTAGTTCACCATATATCCATCCGACCTAAACTACTAAAGTTAATAATATCCTGTCGAACAGTCCTCGATGACTTTTGTATTTGTCTTTTCCGATTATATCAAGGTCAACATATGTGTATAAAAAAATACTATGAATGCGCATGCGTCACCAAGCATATAACCACGGCACTGGACTCATCCTTACCATAAGCGTTAGCGTCAAAGGACCAGCCTCCCAATGTTCTAAAATATTAAATTATCAAACTGTTATGGGTGTAAAACTACGGGGATTAAATTAGGTATAAGTGGGGTCAACGATGACATCAGTAAACCTGTTGCTCCCGACTCGTCGTGTGTCGGAACTGGGCAGGCGGTAGGCACTTGAATGACATCCGTATTAAGTTCATGTTCAAACTCTTCTCTGGTACACCCAGACTTTCCTTTTACAAAGATATTTAACTAGATGCATAAGCACTTCAATTACTCTAGTGCTTGATGTATATACATATACACATATAGTTCTTAAATACAAGTACGTTTCATCTTGATATAAGTGACTAGGGATTAAAATTGTACTCTTTGTTGTAATAGAAAAGAGAATATGACTTTTTGTAACCACGTTTTGTAAACGAGATTCCATGCAAACGTACATTACCAGTAGTAAGTGGTGAGGATTTTTTATTCAAATTTGCTGATGTAATTGAAATTTAAAACGACTTTTGTGACAACTGCTGAAAGCAGTGCAATTAACATATTCCATATCGAGCTAAGTGGCAAGGATTGTATTAATGCAAGTTGTTGTAAGTCAGTAGTGAATTTAAGATCAGCCCACTTAATGTCTAAGGACAGCGGGGCTGGTCAAAGGTGATCGCCCTGAAGCAAATCCTCGTGTCGGCCAATATCTGATGTCCCCATAGCAATTCCATCCCCTATCTAGAAGCCAATTTGTATAAATATATATATATATATATGAACTTTGTTTAATTTCACAACAATTATGAAACAAGTTTCTTTTTTAAACTCTTGTTGGCCCGGATGTTAGCACGCAGGGAGTCTTAATGTGGGAGGAAACCGGAGTGCCAAGAGAAAACCCACGTGGTCGGCATGCGCAGGTGACCCCATATCCTTTCACGTCCGATCGGAGAAACGAACCCCGGCAGCCTTGGTGAAAGGAGAGTACATTATCCACTGCGCCACCCAATCAACCAATTTGTTTTTTCTTTTCTTCACAGAAGTGCTATGTTTTGAATAATTACTTGGGAATTAAATGTGTATAGATAGAAACAATACCAACAGTGGTAACAAATTCCATTGTTAACCAAAAGTGGTTGTGATATGATATAGACTAAAGGGTCACACAGGGTCACATGGTACAAGACCGGTACGTACATGTAATTATAATCACGTAGGTTACGGACGGTTTGAAGCTGCAGACAAGTGGGTAAAGCGGATAAAGATATAGATCACAACTGTTACACTTGGTGCAGCAGATGGACATGTATTTGTTTCTCTTGAATGTTACACTAGCAGTAATGAACCCTAGCAGAGACATGTAAGAAAACCCTTATTCTGTAGGTTCTGTAGGGGATGGGATGGGAGAGAAATGTGTTTAACCCGAAGTAAAACAGGCATGGGTTTGACAGGAGTAAAACCTGTATATGTCATGCATGTTACTGGCAGTTACATTGGTTCCTGCGCATGCTGGGCAGAAGTCAGCCCGGTATATGGTATAAAAACAACCCATGTCACAGGTAAGTATGTATCTGATAAACATGTGTATGAACCTGTATCTGCATCATTGCTTGATACATCAAATACATATTGTAATTAATTCTTTATGAACAATAACTTTTAATTACTTTCAAGTGAGATCCTGGAATGCATTACCGTTTACTCTTTTTGATGTATTTTTAAGTACACAAGCTATTTATAGCTTAGAACTATATGTGCTATATTAAGCTTTCTTCAATGCGTAAAATAATTAATAAGAATTAATAATATTGAATGAACATATATTACTTTGTTTTACTGACAGTAAACCTCTTTTGGTATCTACGCTAGCCAAGGGTGGTTACGATCCGGTACGATGAGTAGGAAGACCGGACCGGATTATCCCGGGTCGTAACGCTTGGCTATGGAAGATGCAAATACTCAGACACTTTGGGACATCAGCGCCACAAAAATTTAATTTGGTCTAGTTAAGTTTGTTCAACCCTTCTTGAGTAGTAGTCTTTATAGGAAAGTTTACATGTAAACAACGTAACAATGGCGCCACACAATAGTATAAGCTCACATGATATTTTGACTGTTAATCTAAACATGAAGTGGATGGGGTAGGAAAAATACAATAAGATTGGTTTTCTTTTGAAAAATATTTATTATGCAAATACAGCAAACAAAATATAACAGCATAAATATAAATGTATGAGCACTTTATAAAATTATAGCACAAATTATTTAACAGTTTTGCATGATAGTTGTATCACAGATTTGGTTGATAAGAATCTCCACAAAAATAATAATTGTTTGTTCATATGGAAATAGATACAATTACAAGGTACAAATTACATATAGATACAATACACATCTCTGGGTACGAAGGTTGGATTCTTTTCACTCATTCCACATGTCATATTCGACCTTAGGATCCCTTGGTGTTTCATAATGTAGGAAAATAGAATTATTGCAAAAACTTTCAAACTTCTAAAAAATGAAACTGAAAATTTGATTTTGATAGTAAAGTGATAAATTCTGCTGAAGTGATTGCAAACCCTGATTAGATAGAGGGAAATCCACCTGTGCTTAGCAATTTAGGAAATATGTAATGATTGCAATGATTTCCAAAATTCTAAAAAACAATTTACACTTTTACAAATAAGTTGATAAAATGGAGTATTATGACCAGGGAATGGACAGAGGGAGATCGTTATTGGACAAGACACTTATTTGGTTTAGTATGGTATGTTTCTTAACTCGTACAACCCTGATGGCGCATTTGAACACTTCCAATTCAAATGTTGGAATAGTTCATAAAGAAATTTCAGGAGTGAATGAGTTAAATGAATAAAATGCATACAGAGAAATTATCAATGGAGAGACATAGATAACATATGTGACTTAATCATTGACCAATCAGAACCTGATTAATATAACTCATGTCTACTTGCAATGGGGTTTCTCTGGCTGGGAATGTCAATACCTCGGCTTGAAGTATTGCTGTGATGTGTAATTAATGCAAAGAAAATAATTTATCCAGTTACTGTTCCTAAATCTCTTGTGACCTGACTGACTTGGAGACAAATATGTGACCATTGGTTAAATGATAAATGCTAAGTTTCTTTTGAACACAAACAGTAACTGAAATCTAAAATAAAAAAAAATTAACATCCAGTTGGTTGGATGGGTAAACATATCACCTGGCCCTCTGAATACCTGCAGTATTAGAGCGATATTTGGTGAAAAGTGTCAAAATTTTCTGACAGCTGACTTTACTGACTCAACACATTGTGGTGCAGTGAGTTGTTTTCAGCGGTTTAGATTCAAGACAACAGTCATTTGCACTCTTTGCTTGAAAAAGGAAACAGACGTTTTAAAAGTCTGAAACATGAGTTTTCAATTACTGTTTGTGTTCATACCAAACTGATGAATATCATTCCGAATGTTAGCTAAATGAGTTTTCGTATCGTCAAAATTTCAAATTATAAAAGGTAAGGTACCAGAACAGCCACTACTGTGAGAATACACAAGGAAACATTGTTCTCTATTAGATGTTTAGTATATTTTGTACCAGTCTACTGCATACTCTGAAATGTTCGTCCTCTCCAATGAGGGCAAATTTATGATAACAGCGAACATTGCGGAGACACAGTAGACTTGTGGTAGGATGCCAAGGGTTGCGGGTTCAAGTCACGGCATGGCATTGTGTTGTATCTTCAGCAAGATACTTTACTCAACTTGTTCCAGTCTACTCAGCTGTAAATGAGTACGTGGTTGGGCAGTGCTAGAATTGTAGAATGCTAGCTGTGAGCGCGGAAATGGCAGCACCGTCTGTATGCTCCCCAGGGAGTTGAGAAAGATGTTGGCTGGTTGCAAAGGCCCTATACCACGGATATTAATTTGTGAAACGCTTTGATACGACCTACAAACTAGGTTGTGATCAAGCAGTATATAAGAACCTCAGATTTACATTTTTTGCCCTCTGTAATGAGGGCAAATTTATCATTAGAGAACATTATTCAAAAACACAATGAACATATGCATCAAATGTGACGGGTGAAATTAACATCAGGTGAATATGGATTTTATCGGCGTGGGGCGAAGTATCACCAGGCAAAATTCTTCTGGTGTAGAGTTTGGTGGTACAAATGTTCAATCAAATGTACCTGAAAAAATCTTTTGTCTATATTTGCAAGTTCTTGGTATGGTCTGAGAAAATAATGTCTGCATCTGCCGTTAATTAGCACAAAATGACCACCTGATATGATGTCTGTAAAGATTACAACTTGTTATCAATTTTGAATGTTAAGATTCAGTTCACTATGATGTCACGTTCTTGAGGTGCTCTCCCTTGGTTACGATGTTGGACAGTAACTTGCGAGATTGCTTTTTCTTGTAACATGTCGCTATGAAAGGAAGGAAAAACATGACATTTCCGTTGCCAGGTAACAGGTTCAGGAAGTCAGCTGGTTCCATCGCACTAGCCAACCACGAGAACACACCTGTCAAAAAGGATAATGCCATAAAATTAGAAGAGCATACATGTAGGAGGG
>NW_018408910.1:1257352-1260348 GCF_002113885.1 Mizuhopecten yessoensis | reverse complement strand
GGGGGGGGGGACTTAATCACAACTTTCCTGACAGAAAAAATGTTCTGATGAAGCCTCAGCTATAGAGGCAATTCTAGAAGATAGAAAAAAAATCCTTTAAAAATCCTCTTATTGGGGACGCTCGAGTACATTATGATAAGTCCCCCCTAGTCATTTAATTTTTTTCCTTTAATTGCCTGGCATACTCCTTGGTATCTGTACTCACAGCCAAGTACCCAAATCATCACCCCTGATTCCTTTACCTGACGTTGCTCTACACCTATGGAGTTAATTATTAGAAGAGGAATACATCAATTACATCAATATCAATTCATGTACTTTATGCAAACTATATGCAAAATAAACAACAACCTGAAAGCTGATATCAGGAAATCCCCCCCCCCCCATTGAGACCTCAAAGTTCAACATAATGTCTGAATGTTATGAGAGCAAAAGGTCCCTAATCGGCGATAGTTGATTATCATGTTTATCTACATGTTTCTCTTATTTGTTAATTTTCAAATTGTTAAAGAAACACGATAAACCGTGTGTCTTTATACAATTTGAAAATAACTAACTGGAGTTAGATTAACATGATAACCAACCATCACTGGTTGGGGAACCTCTATATAGTCAAGATACTGACCTTTCAGACCCTCTAAGTACTTGGGTTCTCGTTGGTCAGGCTCCTCAGCCTGTTGCTGTAGTGTCGCCATCATCATGTTCAAAAAACCTTTCCACTGAAATAGAAAGACATTTTCTGAATTAAGCAAAAATTTATGGCATTCTAAAGCACTTTTGTAACTGTTTTTCTCAGATGTATTGCAGCATTTTCTTCTTATTTCTAAAACCTTCTTAAGACTTTTACAAATTAGTCCTTGTGCAAAATATCCCGACATACAGTATTCCGTCTTTTCGTATTGCAGATTTATCTGCTCTTGTGAGCAGATATTGATTGTTACGTCATTAGTTTGTGCGAGAAAATTACGTCGTTTTCTCAAAAAATTATGATGTTACTCTCACAAACAAATGAATATAATATATAAGAACACAGTTTACCCTATCTAGTAAATATATGTGAAGGACGGATTTACACAAGGCGTAAATAGATTTTATTAGTGAAAGGGAAATATTTGACTGTTATACAGTATTCCACCATTCCTGAAACCAAAGCGTTAGCTCTACCCTATGCATTAAAATAAAAACGGATACCATTAAATACCTTTTTTAAATATCAGATTTTCTTTAATAGCCATTTTTTACCTTAGTGATGTCTTTCTGCATTATAGAGATGCCGTAGTCTGCAAGTATGACTGGGTACTTGTCTATCACCACTTTTGTGGCCTTTTCGTGGTCCAGTCTCAGCATACACAGCATCCAGAGAGAATCATATCCCTGTATTTCCTCCTCCAGCAGGGCCATAACCTTCTCAACTAGGGCCAGAGTTGTGAAGGGGGAGCAGAGGATAGACTAAAAAAAAAGGGAAGGATTTTTTTATTCAAATATGCACATATCTCTTATGTTAAATGTGTAACAGCTAGGAAATAGAGTAGGATGCTTCTATGGGATCAAATCCACGACCCCAAACTTCCTAGTCAGATGCTCTACCACTAAGCTAAAAGGAAATTCCTTCTAGGACAAAACTAGTGACCGTAATCCTATGTACAATTAAAATCTGCCACACTACCCCCCCCCCCCCCCCCCTCTTTAAATGTGTTCACACTCAATCACCACAACAATCGAGGTTCTAAATGGATTTAACAGGTTCTCCAGGTTCAACGAGGAGGGTCACAGACACCATTTTGTAACAGGAAAGAGAGTAGTGTGCTTCCACTGGAGATCTGACCAGCGAGCCCCAGCTTCCCAGTCTGCTGCTCTACTGATTGAGCTAAAGGGAAATTCCCTCTAGCGCGAAGCTTGAATGCGACCGTAATTCTATAAACAATTAAAATCTGCCACAAATACACACAGAAAACACAATGATGATATAGGAGTACATACATATAAATCTGGTTACAAATCAAAAACTTTTAAAAGTCAAACATGTACAACTGTAGTTGAAGTCATAGGAATACATAGATATAAACACACCTGTACATACAGATTAAGTTAACATACCAGGGATGATATTGGGGATTGTAAATGTCAGCCTATTTGTACATACAAACATACAACTGGTACCTATTCCGTCTTTGCGTATTGCAGAGTTATCTGGTCTTGGGAGCAGGTATTGATTGTTACGTCATTTGTTTGTGAGAGTAACGTCATCAATTTTTGAGAAAACGATGTAATTTTCTCACACAAATCAATGACGTAACAATCAATACCTGCTCACAAGAGCAGATAACTTTGCAATATGCAAAGACGGAATACATGTTCATACAGCACAACCAGTGACTTGTTTATGTGTGAAGTTTTGATGACTGGTATGATGTATATTCTATCACCTGCTGTATCCCACTACATGTTGTAAAATGGAGTATAATGTGACAAGGTGGAATAATTTGCTGGGTTACTACGCATGTTATTTCAGTGAGGTAACACTCTAAAGTCGGCATCAGATCCACACTAATGCAAGGAGGCGAATACACCAGCATACCCTGCCTCCAGCACATATACACACAAGCATGCATACATTACACACATAGAGACACGTCCATAAATGACCTAAGCTGTTAATAGGACGTTAAACAAGAGGTCCAAGGGCCTTAGCGGTCACCTGAGTTATGTCATAGATACTGGTAGCTTTATTTTATTGTTTAGATGTGATGTGGAAATCAGCATGTAAACTAAGTGAAATACAATACTTGTCATGTCATCAATGGATAAGAATTTGAAATATTGGTAAATGTTCCCTTTGGGGCCCCGCCCTAGCCCCTGGGGATGGGGCAGGAATCCTAATTTTACAAAGTAAAACTCTCATTTACCCAAGATGATTCTGACTAAGTTTGAGCAATTTTCTGCTGAAAATGGATAAAATATATACCGAAAAGTGTTATTTCCCTATATAAACTATA
>NW_018408910.1:1123491-1257071 GCF_002113885.1 Mizuhopecten yessoensis | reverse complement strand
GTTATTTCCCTATATAAACTATAGTAAACTTTACCCCCTCCCCAAGGGAGAACGGATAGCTCGGGGGTCCTGAAATTTACAATTTAAGTAAAGCCCCTGATGATCTTTCTTTCTACGTAGAGAAAATGAGTGTAGTACCTCTGAGTCTGGAGAAGAAGATTTTTGAAATATTGGTTAATTTTCCCTTTCGGGCCCCGCCCTGGCCCCAGGGGTTGGGGTAGGAATCCCAATTTTACAATTTTGAAGCCTCATCTACCGAGGATGATTCTGACCAAGTTTGAAAAAAATCCATCCACTGGTTCTTGAGAAGAAGTTTAAAATGTAAAAGTTTACGCACGACGCACGACGGACGACGACGGACGAAAAGCGATTGGAATAGGTCACTTGAGCAAAGCTCAGGTGACCTAACAAAATAAAACAAAACCTACAAAATGCATCATAAAAAATGACCTGTAAAAGTGTATCTTCACAAAAGTGCAAAGCATGCACAAATTGACCATAAAATTGAAGCATCATATATACATAAACAGTTCATCGGCTGTGATTGAACCTGCATGTATACAATCTAGGTTTACCCACCTGATGAAGAAGTTATGAAATACATGCCTGTAATTTGAGCATATACACACCTGTAACTTGAGTAAGTCCTCGCGACATCTGAAACAGGAACAGGAAATGTTGGCCTTGACCTGTGTACAAGGTGTAGCCCCGGAGCGCCGCGCTGAGGTGGGGTGGGTCGTGATTGTGTACTGGCACGGCTGTCTGATGGACTTGGATCCCTGTAGAGGAGGTATGTGGTCAAGCCAGGCATATCGCTGACCAAAATGACCATCCCCTTTTGGCTGAAAATAAAAATAACGAGTTTAAGTTTTAATCTTAGCATCCCTGTACCGACGCCAAAAAATGTAACTTGTACTTTAAACCTTTTTTTCTGAAAAGAAAATAACACCTTGCCCATCTTTAACAAAATATTTTAAAGATAATTTGAGAAAAAAAATCAACAACATTGTTCTGAGTATAAAAATGCAAAGGAGTCAGATCAGGATGCGAACCCTGGACCTCTGAGTGAGCTACCCTGGACAAGTTGTAATACAGTTAATATAAAAAATGAGTTAAAGGGAGGTAACTGTATGCATGGGAAAAATTTGGAATTCTCCAGTGATTTGTCTGTATTGGGACAGGGATCCTATATACCCTTACAACACATATTGAGGTCATATAATGAAAGAGAACAAAAATGTATCTATTAATTACGATACTTTGATATATAAGGTTGAATTTGTTTTTCAATTTCAATTTCAAACACTTTTTAGAAGTTTGTTTCAATTTGTTTATGTCCTCCACTGATGTAGTAGGACTGACCCTAGGGACACAACCATTTATATCCTAGGTTCAGGTATCCCCTTGTCAAACATTCACCTAGTACTTGAACAAGGGTTGGTCACGACACAAGCACCGAATGTAACAGGCGCAGAAAAATGTACAGCCAGACCAAGGTTCAAACCCGAGACTTTTGAACTCTAGAACGCACTACCAATTGAGCGACCTGGTCGCTAACGATTGACTCAGTCCAGTTCTGCTACATTGTGAGTGGCTTTAGCTTTGCCATTATGAAAGTATAAACCAAGTTTGACTAAATCTCATCAATGTTTATGAAAGTTATTGCCCCAGAATTAATGTGAGACCTACAGATGTGAGACCTACAGCAAAGCTTCAGTTAAAATTTTCTTCTCTGACAAGATGCAGTCTCATTTATTATGGTACATGTAAACATGTCAGTATTTCTCACTTTTACTACCAGTAAATACTCCATATCAGGAAAACGTTTGCCCAATCAAACTTTCACCCTTCGCCAGAATAATCAACATTCGCCCAGTGTGAATTTTACCCTTCACATTTAATTTCTATGCATATTATGTTGTAACAACTTGTATGAATTTGCTAATATTCGCTGTATTATAAATTCACCCTCATTATGGTGGCAAAAAAAGCCAAAAAATTTAACTGCCGGGAAAATTTCCCGGTATACAGTATTACATGATGTACCATACATATTACATAGAATAAGGCTACAGATTTTATGCTCTTTTGTGAACTACTGACCAGGTGTCCAATGGCTGAGCTGACCGGACTGACCAGTAAAGAGGCACAAGGAGGACGCCACTGGACTAGGCACTTGATGTAGATCTCACAGAGGAGCACCTGTAATGGAAAGATGTGATTACTCAACAATTTGCTTGAGGAGTTTAATGAAAGTCATTTAATTTTAAAAGTGTTTTAGGTAAGGGCTCATTGGGATACTAATATACATTTTTGTATCTCCTTTACAGAAGAGTTCCTAGCTAAGGCCTCTCTTTTAGCCCCCTCCACTAGGGGTACATTCGCGTATCCGGTTGAAACGGTTGAACCTGTAAAGAAAACAACAGGCAAAGATCTGAACCGAGGCTGACCTCAGGAAAATTTGGCACGTGTAGATTGAGGGGTCCAGACGTATCTGACCGAAACTAAAATGCTGACTATTGCCAATTTCTTTCTAAAAAAATGTCAAGTCACCTGTAGTTTTTAAGATACGTTATGCAATTCAGTGGACGGATGAAAGGGCATATTTATTTTGATACATGTTTTTTTATTCTCCGAAACTGTGGATTTTTAGCTCTGCTTATAGAACGGTCCAAGTGCGTTCGTTTATCGTAGAAAATGTCTGCGCTACACGTATTGTTTTCAACTGGGATAAGCGAATGTACCCTAGGTTGTGGAAGCACAAAAATTGTGACATCAATTATTTTGACAGATTATCAGAAAATCATAGTTTCAAAACTGTCAATCATAATTTAAAATTGAAGTAAATCAATGTTTTGTCTTTCTATAACCATGTAGTCTTATGCAAATACAATTTACTGTAACGAAAATGTAAATACCAGTAGTATACATGTAAATGTACTTACCACAGCATCTTCAAAAACATACTTTCTTTGTTCATCTGAAATGTCAAAATTACTACATTTTACTGAGTATTATGTCAAATTACAGATTTCTGAATTCATTCCTGGTTCAAACCAATCTGAACAGTAAAAGGGAAAAAAGTTTACATGTCAAGCTTAACTCATGATTAACCCCTGAAGACACATTTGAACTCTTCCAATTCAAAGGCTGGAATAGTTCATTATGAAACAGGGGTGAATGAGTTAAAAGTCTTCTTATTTTTCATCTACATATGTTAACGTTTGAAATAAGCAGATGTCTTACCCTGCTTTTTGCTAAAATTGAATTAATTACATAGAACAGCTTCAGATTCATTATACAACATCACGTAGCAATAGACGTCAACCCTAGCATCCTCCTCATACCAACAGACCTAAGAACATGACATGCACACCCCTACACCTACAGACACATTACTGCTACCAAAGACACATACAACTACTCATGTTTCCCACACACCATCAATGATTACTCAATGGAACCTCCTACCGTTAGCAGCAGTACAACACCCAACATTAAATTAAAGGACTTCAAGGCCCATGTCCCCTACGAATACCTAGTTCTTCTAAGTCCTAACTCCTACACAAATATACTTATACAGTTTTTACCCTCTTTTACCCTAACCACTTTAAAATTACAATAACATTACGGTACATATGTCTTCACACTATGCACTACCTAACAAGATACTGGCATAAATGTCAAAACTGGCGACGCCCTTTACCAACAGGAAGAAGAAGAGCTGAAACTGGTTTTAATTATACTGTCATTTTGTCAAATAGGGTCACTGTTATACCCTCTCGGACAGTAATTTTGTCAAGTCACTTGAATATCCTCTCGGACCTTCATTTTGTCAAAAATGGTCACAGGAATACCCTCTCAGACAGTAATTTTGTCAAAAATGGTCACTACGAAATACCCTTTAAGACATTTTGTTTTGTTTTACAACACAAAACATACAGAACAGAACAAGAAGGGACATCATGGGATGGGATAAACATAGGCATCACTATATCCTTACCTCTGAATCCCTCCCCCCTATAAAATGACGGGGGCATTACAATGTGAAATTTATTCCTACCCACCATTAATGAGCAGCTCCAGGTATTCTTTCAGATGTGCATTCTGATGTATCTCCTCGTACCCACTGGGTCCCTGAAAATAGTTCAAATTTATAAATATATCCATTGGGACAGTTATTACATATTTTGATAATTAATGATTCTTGTCCCACTGTATTGTGGTTGTTCCTTTTTCCTATATACAGTATCCTCCCCTTAACTTGTGTGTGGATTTATCTGTAGCACGGTTGGGCCTGTACACTTACATTGTCCTGCAGGTAGATCATTTAGTTAGAGCAATGGTATCACAATCTGATGTTCAGGGTACGAATCCTGGTCAATCCCCACCGATTGTGTTACACTCAGAACACCGTTGTTTATCATGTTTTGTTTATTTCATCTTTATCATTTCTAATAAAAGTCCCGCAAGGTTTGGTTCTCGTTTCAGAAATCATTTATCAAAACTATAGTCATGCCAGATAAAACACTTTCCAATACTTAAGAGATCTTGGCAGTGGTATGGGGATCCTTTATATCAATGCTCTAACAATTGAATGTCTACTGATTTACTTGCAACAAGATGAATAAATGTAAAGATACGGTATCATAGCCTAATAAATCTATCACTCCTATGGGATGTAGACAAGTCTAATACAATCTATCACTCCTATGGGATGTAGACAAGTCTAATACAATCTATCACTTCTATGGGATGTAATGAAGTCTAATACAATCTATCACTCCTATGGGATGTAGACAAGTCTAATACAATCTATCACTCCTATGGGATGTAGACAAGTCTAATACAATCTATCACTCCTATGGGATGTAAACAAGTCTAATACAATCCATCACTCCTATGGGATGTAGACAGGTCTAATACAATCCATCACTCCTATGGGATGTAGACAAGCCTAATACAATCTATCACTACTATGGGATGTAGACAAGTCTAATACAATCCATAGAAGTGATGGATTGTATTAGACTTGTCTGCATCCCATAGGAGTGATGAATTGTATTAGACTTGTCTACATCCCATATGAGTGATGGATTGTATTATACTTGTCTACATCCCATAGTAGTGATAGATTGTATTAGGCTTGTCTACATCCCATAGGAGTGATGGATTGTATTAGGCCTGTCTACATCCCATAGGAGTGATGGATTGTATTAGTCTTGTTTACATCCCATAGGAGTGATAGATTGTATTAGTCTTGTCTACATCCCATACGAGTGATGGATTGTATTAGACTTGTCTATATCCCATAGGAGTGATAGATTGTATTAGTCTTGTCTACATCCCATACGAGTGATGGATTGTATTAGACTTGTCTACATCCCATAGGGGTGATAGATAAGTCTAATACAATCCATCACTCCTATGGGATGTAGACAAGTCTAATACAATCTATCACTACTATGGGATGTAGACAAGTCTAATACAATCCATCACTCATATGGGATGTAGACAAGACTAATACAATCTATCACTCCTATGGGATGTAGACAAGTCTAATACAATTCATCACTCCTATGGGATGTAGACAAGTCTAATACAATCCATCACTAATAAATCTATCACTCCTATGGGATGTAGACACGCCAAAAACAATCTATCACTCCTATGGGATGTAGCCAAGTCTAATACAATCTATCACTCCTATGGCATGTAGAAAGTCTAATACAATCTATCACTCCTATGGGATGTATGGGATGTAGACAAGTCTAATACAATCCATCCCCCCTATGGGATGTAGACAAGTCTAATACAGTCCATCACTCCTATGGGATGTAGACAAGCCTAATACAATCTATCACTCCTATGGGATGTATGGGATGTAGACAAGTCTAATACAAGCCATCACTCCTATGGGATGTAGACAAGTCTACTACAATCTATCACTCCTATGGGATGTAGCCAAGTCTAATACAATCTATCACTCCTATGGGAGGTAGACAAGTCTAATACAATCCATCACTCGTATGGGATGTAGACAAGACTAATACAATCTATCACTCCTATGGGAGGTAGACAAGTCTAATACAATCCATCACCCCTATGGGATGTAGACAAGTCTAATACAAACCATCACTCCTATGGGATGTAGACAAGCCTAATACAATCTATCACTCCTATGGGAGGTATACAAGTCTAATACAACCAATCACTTCTATTGGATGTAGACAAGTCTAATACAATCTATTACTCCCTAATACAATCCATCACTCATATGGGATGTAGACAAGTCTAATACAAACCATCACTCCTATGGGATGTAGACAAGCCTAATACAATCTATCACTCCTATGGGAGGTATACAAGTCTAATACAACCAATCACTTCTATTGGATGTAGACAAGTCTAATACAATCTATTTCTCCTATGGGATGTAGACAGGTCTAATACAATCTATCACTTCTATGGGATGTAGACAAGTCTAATACAGATGTAGACAAGTCTAATACAATCTATTACTCCCTAATACAATCCATCACTCATATGGGATGTAGACAAGACTAATACAATCTATCTCTCCTATGGGATGTAGACAAGTCTAATTCAATCTATCACTCCTATGGGATGTAGACAAGCCTAATACAATCTATCACTACTATGGGATGTAGACAAGTATAATACAATCCATCACTCATATGGGATGTAGACAAGTCTAATACAAGCCATCACTCCTATGGGATGTAGACAAGTCGAATACAATCCATCACTCCTATGGGATGTAGACGAGTCTAATACAATCTATCACTCCTATGAAGTCTAATACAATCTATCACTCCTATGGCATGTAGAAAGTCTAATACAATCTATCACTCCTATGCGATGTAGACAAGTCTAAAACAATCTATCACTCCTATGGGATGTAGCCAAGTCTAATACAATCTATCACTCCTATGAAGTCTAATACAATCTATCACTCCTATGCGATGTAGACAAGTCTAAAACAATCTATCACTCCTATGGGATGTAGCCAAGTCTAATACAATCTATCACTCCTATGCGATGTAGACAAGTCTAAAACAATCTATCACTCCTATGGGATGTAGCCAAGTCTAATACAATCTATCACTCCTATGCGATGTAGACAAGTCTAAAACAATCTATCACTCCTATGGGATGTAGACAAGTCTAATACAATCTATTACTCCTATGGGATGAAGACAAGACTACAACAATATATCATGCCTATGTGATGTAGATAAAGAAATCTCAATCCAAGGGTGAGATTTTTGACATTAGCATTAAGTTTTAACGAATATATTGATGTCATTACCATGGTTATGCTGCATAAATTGATAACACATTGGAGACATTTCCAGAATAATAGCTTAAGTGAAGTGTCTTTTCCAATGGAAGGAAAAGACAAGATTTAATTTTTCCCAAATGAATTTCGGAAGAATAATATAATCTATCACCTGTAATTGAGCGAGATCGGTTGAGGGCTAAGATTTTGTAACATATTCCCAAACGAGGCATAAGCCGAGGTTGGGATGTTACAAAATCTTAGCACTTTTACTTCAAAAAAGGTATTTAATTTCGCTAAAGACTATAAGTATCCAGTCTGAGGCCTCAAATAAATATTGCCTCTACAGTACTAAAAGCTATATTTGAATGCTTAAGCGTAAAAAAAGTACTTAATCTTTACAAAGAAGATAACTTATTTCACTGTGTAGATTATGTTTTAACTACAACATCAGCAATCAAATCAATATACACAAGCCATTTGGATTGATATGTCTCGCCTGTGCCCTGCCTTGGCCATAAATGCGCATATCAGAGAAACTAACTTGAACGCAAAACCTTAATGTTGATGGAGATGCTGACAAAGTCAATGGACCATGAAAGGTAGGCCGCATCCAGCATAAGATGCATGGGTTGAGATGTACTACCTACGATGCATCTATGGTCCAAGTTTGGTTGTTGTAGCAGTTATACTTTCAGTGAAACTTACATAAATGCAAAAACTTAATGTGGACTCAGCCGCTGTTGCCGGAAAAGCAACACCTTAGTCTCGCTTCTGCAACTTCATCGTGGCGAGACAATAACAACAAAACATACTATTTTTAATGCAGGTTGTAACTTTCAAGCAGTAAATAATGCAGATATATACATCACTGTGTAAAAATTCCATGAAATGTCCCACAAAGGTACCAGACAGAAGGGAGGAGACAGACAAATCTAGCAAGGGGTATGACATGGGGTATCTCTGTCAGAGTTGTGAGAAAAGTCAATCTCACACTGTATGTCTGGAAATACACAGACATCTATGTTTTACCTGTAGAAGTTTGATGGCCAGATCCAATGGGATGGTCCCGATGTCATGTAGAGCTATAAGACACTGTATTAGTACCTCCGGGCAGTGTCTACGCATCAGCTGTCATAATAATAATAAAAAAATAGTGAGTTGATCATAAAAACACATATATACTGTACCAGACAATCAAACATAGTTCATTTTATAATCAGGGCTAGATAATAAGGGTAGCCCGATAGTCTGAGACTAATGAAATCTCTAGCTTGACTAGTAGTTCTTAAAACCACTAGCTCAACTGACATGTCAAAATTTGATGTTTTTCTTCATATTGAATAATATTTGGTTATAGGAGTAAAATTGGAAACTACTAGCCTCACTGACTAAATTTTACATGTTGCTTTTCAAGCTGTAAGAGTAAATTTGTATACAGAAAATACATCACCATGACTATTAACACTGAACACCAAAAATTACAACTACTGGATTGACAGTAAACACCTACATTGACAGTCACCATTTTTAATTAAATGTGACCTTTATTACATAAACAGTGAATTCTATTACAGAGTGACCTTGACTTAATTGATAGTGATTCCAATTCGATCGACATTGACCTCTATTGAATTGACAGTGACCTCCATTGAATTGACAGTGACCTCCATTGAATTGACAGTCACCTCTATTAAACTTGACCTCTATTAGATTGAAAATGACCTCTATTGAATTAACAGTGACCTTTGTTAGATTACAAGTGACCTATATTATATTAACAGTGACCTCTATTAGACTGAAAGTGACCTCTATTGAACTAACAGTGACCTCTATTGAATTAACAGTGACTTCTGTTAGATTAAATTGGCAGTGTCCAAAATCTTTAATCAGGATTTTAAAGTGTGAATGCACTCCTCCGATATAACACACTGACCTGTGACAGGGGAGATAACTGTTGGAAATCCTCATGTAACAGTTGGTGGTGGTTCACACAGAATTGTCTCAGCTCCATCTGGTTGTGAAAAGGTTTGTTTTATCAATTCTTTATGCAACATAATGCTCATGTGTTCAAATCAGTTCTAAAATTATAGTTTTTATAAATAAACATAATTCCCTTGTGGGAGGGGGGGGGGGCTGTTACCGCTGATTTTGACTACTGTGATGCTATAACTATTGATAAAACCAAATGTGTGAATGAAAGCTGAAGACGTCAAGGTCTAATGGACAACATGCATGTCTATGCGAAATTCAGGTTAAATAGACCTTACCAGATTCTTTCAGGTCACAACTTTTTTTCAAAAATAATTAAATAAATACTGATTTTAAAAATAATTTGCTTTGACTTGCATTTTTTTGACATTTGAAGTCCTCTTAACTTCTTTTCTTAACTTCTTTTCATTACTACACATGCATTTTTAATTCTGGAGAATAATTTCTCTAAAAAAATCTTTTTCTACAGCATACAATTCTATTTTACAAACTTTAAAGATTTTTTAATGTAGTATATATAACAGCTTAACTCACTCACCCCTGAAATTTCATAAGGAACTATTTCAGCCTTTGAATAGGAAGAGTTCAAATGTGTTTTCAGGGGTGAATGAGTTAATAGGCCCCTTTGTCTCCACACTTATATTACCTGACTGACAGCGGCGAGAGCCAGGCGGGCGGACTCGGGGTCACATGACTTTAGGTGTAGCAACGAAAGAGCCAGCATATCTGTACCGCTGCAACAAACAAAACCCGGTTAAATACAGTTAAATACCACTCTACAAGATATCTTATTAAGGTTGAATATTAAATTATGAATTATCTATAAATCAGAATAACATCCATGGATATTTTGATCATTTCCATGATAAAAAAAAATTCCATTCAAATAATGTACGTAATCAGGGAAATTTTTGCTGCAGTTTAATTTTTGCCTTTTTTGCCCTCTGTAATGACGGTCAATTAATCATTACAGCGAATGTAAGCAAACAACTTAATATACAGAGTAATTAAATGTAAAGGATGAAATTATTTAACAAAGGATGAAAATTGATTTCATGGGCGATGGGCGAACGTTTGACTGAGCTAAAACTTGGGAGTAGACAGTAATCTTTTTACTGGTACTGTACTTTAAAAAATTGACTTCACCTTAATTTTATATCTTTTACTTGAACTTGTGTATTAATAATGGAAAAAGTTGAATTGCATAGCTTAATTTCCAGGTGTTTGATGTAAGATCATTAGTATGTACACTGAAGGCTGGGAAAGGAAATCTAAATAATTAATTAGACAGCCTTATAAGCTTTTTAATGATAATAATTCAAGGTTCTTATATACTGTGTTGTATCTTTGAACAAGATACTTTACTCTGCTTGTTCCAGTCTACTCAGCTGTAAATGAGTATGTGGTTGGGCAGTGCTAGAATTGTTGAATGCTAGCTGTGAGCATTGAAATGGCAGCAACAGCTGTATGCTCCCCAGGGAGTTGATAAAGATATTCGCTGGTTGCAAAGGCCCTATATAACCATGGATAATAATTTGTGAACCACTTTGAGACGACCTACGAACTATGTTGTGAAAAAGTTGTACAATGTATACGAAAACCTCGAATTATTATTTTTATCATTACTCACCTTTTAGCCTCATCTGGTTTGTATTTCTGTTGTAAGACATGCTTCAGAAGGCTAAGGGTCTTCTCTACAGCAACAAAAGTAACATGTATAATCACAGACAGTGTCTACTCTCTGAAAACTATAGATCATACTTGATCATATACACATTTGGGAAATATTAGCAAGGTGGCATAGGACTAGTGGTTAGCGTCTGATAAGGCAGCTCCTGCGAATTCATCAAAAATTGTATTGATGAATGTACATGCTAATTGTATTAATTGTATATCTATGTACTGTAAGGCGCTTTAGAGGGGCTTAATCTAGCTAGATAGGGCGCTATATCAAATGTTGTATATATCATATTACCGCGGTATATTATATGTCATAACCAAGGGTAGGCCAACTATTGCAATGGAGACAACTTTATGGTGTAACATACCTTGGGTGTAAGTTTGAAGACGTGAGAACAGGATAATCCGTGATAGTTTGTCAGGCACTGCCTCAGCACAGACATCCAATACTGTGTCTCCTTCCTCCTGTTAATATGAATACAATTATTTTAATACATTTACATTTGCTCTGCATCCTTCCATTGCAATGCATTGAGAAGGCAAATGTTGTTGTGAGGCTAAAACAACATTTGTAATTGTAACATCATTTATCTCTATTGTGACGTCATCAATTTCACTGTTGTCAACACTTAATTTGCTGTTCAAAGAACTGTTGGAAATAACTAAATAAAGCATAACTACTCTATCAAAATGTAAATATAAATAATGAATATTTAAGCAAATATTGTTATGGTCCTATAACACACATTTCTATTGCTGACAAACTTACATAAAGCACTGCCGGCTTAATTAAGATTGTCACCATTATCAATGTGTGTTATAGGACTTTATATCAACATTTGCTAAAAACTTAATTGATTAAATGACCTTAGTCTCGTCTATAATAAGCATTTCAGAGGTGAAGATAAATGACAAAAGAGTAATTACATATCATTCAAAGTTAACTCATTCACCCCTGGGAGGGTTCAAATGTGTCTTCAGGGGTGAATGAGTTGATATGGTATTGTACAATGTATATTATAGAAATAATAAACTCTTATGTGTAAAATTTGGAAAATTGAAATTCTCCCCAATATCTCAAAGTGTCCTTTCTCCCTACCATTATTTTAGTTGAAATCAGAAAGTAAAAAGTATATCTTTGGAAGCCCCTTAAGTCAGTCTCTGGAGTTAAAACTATGGGCTATACCAGGTTAAAGTCCTTTTAAATAAACTTCTGTCAAATTATTATTCAGTACATGTGTATTACAAAAAGTTTGTAGGGTGGTCAGGTGGTGCAGTGGATAACTCACTTGCCTTCCACCAAGGCTTCCAGGGTTTGATTCCCTGATTTACATGAAAAGGTATGAGGTCACCTGCCCAAGCACATAACTTTTCCTCCCATATACCCCCTCCCCCCCCCCCCCCCCCCCCCCCCTGACATCTGGGCCAACAAGAGTGATTAATATAAGTTGAAATAAATTGTTTCATAAATGCTGTAAAATAAAGTTAATATAAATAATTGATTAATCAGCATTGTATTCATTATATACAGAATACTACATGCAGAGCCAAACCTCTTTCAGTTGAAATGGTTCCTCGTCTTGGAAGAGAACGTAGTTGAGGTAGTAGAGAAAGCCTTGTCCGTAACAGTAGGCCGAGGTCTGTAATACAATTAGATATTTTGATGAGTTACTGACAATATCCGGAAGTCAGGGATACGTATATCATCGATACTCCAGGGGTTACGCTCACTTTCGCTCTCTCCACTCCCAGAATATGTCATAGCAAAATTGAAGTCATGCAACTAGCTATTTGATAGGTCTCAGGTAAAAAAAAAAGCATGGACAAACACTAGGCTGATACCTGTCCTTTATCATATACTACATACTGAATAAGTTATCATTATCATCTACATACTGAATAAGTTACCATTATCATATATATACTGAATAAGTTACCATTATCATATACATACTGAATAAGTTACCATTATCATATATATACTGAATGATTTACCATTATCACATAAATACTGAATGATTTACCATTCTGGTATGCTATCTATGCTGGAGGACATACATTTTGTGTGTGCTTATATAATACTGGAGACCCCAAAATTCTGTGTGTTAAATACTTCGACTATTACCTTTTTTATCATTTTGATTATGTTGCTACACTAGCACTTTTGGTGTGCTGTATCTAGTGTAAAACTTATACTTTTAGTGTGCTGTTTATACTGGAAAACTTACACTTTTGGTGTGCTGATTAGTTACTGAAAAACTTACACTTTTGGTGTGCTGTTTATCGTGAAATACTTACACTTTTGGTGTGCTGTTTATCGTGAAATACTTACACTTTTGGTGTGCTGTTTATACTGGAAAACTTACACTTTTGGTGTGATGATTAGTTACTGAAAAACTTACACTTTTGGTGTGCTGTTTATAGTGAAAAACTTACACTTTTGGTGTGCTGTTTATACTGGAAAACTTATACTTTTAGTGTGCTGTTTATACTGGAAAATTTACACTTTTGGTGTGCTGATTAGTTATTGAGAAACTTACACTTTTGGTGTGCTGTTTATACTGAAGGGCTTGCCGGACTATATCAGACAGACTAAGTCCAGACATCAGGTAGTACGGCAAACATAGATGCCATTGCATGTTCCTAGGCCTAACAACAACAACAAAATCCAGTATACAGTAACGCCTTTGGTCGACCATGATAGGCAAAAGACACAACTACAAATTGGAAGTACCTCTCACCTCCATTTACATTAATTTTAAAAACAAATGGCTGGTTTGACATAGTGAGATTGTTTCATATCACATTAAAAAGCATCTTTTATTAAGGAACACATTTTGGAATCGGCTCTTTATATAAATTTGTGATGAATCACTACAAACTTTCTTTGGGAGTTTTGGCAGATTAATGTTTGCCTTTTCACATGCACTGTTTTATTTTTAGATTTGCAAGCTTGCCTGACTGATCCTTAGTTAGTCAGGCAAGCTTGCAAATCTAAAAACAAAACAGTGGAATGAGGGCTTTATAGCAGGTACCTAAACATCATAAACCTAAATCGATTTACAGTACTCTTTCAGCTATTCTATATAACTTACATGGCATAGAACTCCCCAAGCAGTGCGGCAGACTCCTGGAGTAGGTCAGAGCTCGAGTTTGGTGACCCAGAACAGTCACCATGGAGATCTGTTACCATGGCGCTGCGAAGGATCATGTGACCTTCTTCCAACAGACTAAGGTATGTGTCGGGGTTCTTCTGCTGGTAACGTGACCCGAAGGCTATCTGAGATGATTACAAAAAAGGATGGATTACAGAATATTTTTTGCATAGGACACTATCAATTGATATCAAACATGTTATTCACAAGAATTTGGATTTGAGAAATGAACAATAAAATGAAACTAAAACATGTCACTAAGATAAGAATGCTCCATTGGCCCTCTGGTTTACCTATAAATAACAACAGTGACCTTGATAATGACTTAGTACCCTGAACTATTAACTCATCCAAGGTATTCTCATACTTGACGAAATCAGCTCAGATATGAAGCTAGTAGCTAGTATGGTGACAATGAATCGCGTTAAGATGGTATGAGATGAGACGCCATGGACATGAGTTACACAATATGTTACTCTAATACAATATAAATAAAGTCCTCATTGTATTTCCCACCTTGCCAATACTTCTGTTGTTCATGCTTTTTATGCGACTCTCCCACACAGTACACTTTCTATACCTGCATGCAACTCCCCCACACAGTACACTTTCTATACTTGCATGCAACTCCCCCACACAGTACACTTTCTATCCCTGCATGCAACTCCCCCACACCACAGTACACTTTCTATACCTGCATACAACTCCCCCACAGTACAATTTCTATACCTGCATGCAACTCCCCCCCCACAGTACACTTTCTATACCTGCATGTAACTCCCCCACACAGTACACTTTCTATACCTGCATACAACTCCCCCACAGTACAATTTCTATACCTGCATGCAACTCCCCCGCACAGTACACTTTCTATACCTGCATGCAGCTCCCCCACACAGTACACTTTCTATCCCTGCATACAACTCCCCCACAGTACAATTTCTATACCTGCATGCAACTCCCCCGCACAGTACACTTTCTATACCTGCATACAACTCCCCCACAGTACAATTTCTATACCTGCATGCAACTCCCCCCCCACAGTACACTTTCTATACCTGCATGTAACTCCCCCACACAGTACACTTTCTATACATGCATGCAACTCCCTCAGACAGTACACTTTCTATACCTGCATGTAACTCCCCCACACAGTACACTTTCTATCCCTGCATACAACTCCCCCACAGTACACTTTCTATACCTGCATGCAGCTCCCCCACACAGTACACTTTCTATACCTGCATGCAACTCCCTCACACAGTACACTTTCTATACCTGCATGCAACTCACCCACACAGTACACTTTCTATACATGCATGCAACTTCCCCACACAGTACACTTTCTATACCTGCATGCAACTCCCCCACACAGTACATTTTCTATACCTGCATGCAACTCACCCACCCAGTACAATTTCTATACATGCATGCAACTCCCCCACACAGTACACTTTCTATACCTGCATGTAACTCCCCCACACAGTACACTTTCTATACCTGCATGCAACTCCCCCACACAGTACATTTTCTATACCTGCATGCAACTCACCCACACAGTACACTTTCTATACCTGCATACAACTCCCTCAGACAGACTTACCATTTCTTTATACAACTCTGAATTAGAAAACTTCTGTAGAGCATACAGACTCCAGAGATTGTCATCTGGTCTAAAAGGATGAAAAATGAAAATTAAATTGTATCATATACTATGGTCAACATTATTGTCAACATTTGATTCTCTCATACATTATAATTAAGGATCAAGCCATCTCACTGCACTTCGTTTTTTCGTATACACAGTAACCTCCATAGCACAGGTGGGCCAGTACACTTCCGTTGAAAAGGTAGCTCAATTGGTTAGAGTGATAGCTATACATATATACATGCATAACAATTTGAAGTCATGTGTTCAAATTCCAGTTTTACCCTGTTGGCTTTTTTCCATTCTGAACACTGTTGTTGAGTATGTTGTTTTTATTTCATCTTTACTCTTCTCATTAAAAGTCCACAAGGTATGGTTTTTTTTTAATTAATGATTTATCAAAGCTATAACCCTGCCAAAAAAAGGTGCCTGGCCATGCCTACACTAAGTTACAGTTTTGGCAGTGGTACGGGGATCCTTCAGTATTTTTTCAATGACCCACTAAAAACTGACAGGTGCCACTCCATAAAAATATAGTAGATGATCAAGGATAAGCACAATCATGAAAATGGGATTATACGTATATATATATATATCTCTGCCATATCAATGTATCAGTTATGTTAATGAATTTTTTAAGTCATTTATTTTCTTTTATACAACACAAGTCAACATTGACATTCGTACAAATAATAAACATCAAATATAACTTTATACTGTATGCTGGCCATGGATCATTAGAATGTTTCTTTCTGATATAGGTCAATGTTTCTTTCTGATATAGGTCAAGGTCATTGTCAGAGATGGAATTTACAAGAGAACAAATTAAGTTCATTTTTGAAGGAATAGTGATAAATGAATGGCACTGTTATCATTAACCCATACACCCCTAAATCCCCATTTGAACCTTACCAAATCAAAGACTGGGCAAGTCTAGTTTCAACATGAAGGAGTGAATGAGTTAATCAGTTTTCTTCTTTATCACCCTGGATGACCTTGAGTTAACGAACTGTTAAGACTTTATCAAATACCGTACAGCAGGATGTTTTGGCTGGGAAGACATTTTAGGGATTTCGAGAGTGAATTATGCGAAAACAGTATGATCCCAAGAACAAGCAAAAAAATGAGCAATAAAATAGCATGCATGTGGTTGTGACAATTCATATACATTAAGAGTAATGATGTGTGAAAACGGGTTACATCACACATCCAATAGTTTTGTTGGTGATTTTTTTTGACAAGATACACTTACTTGTTGTTAATTAAAATATGCTATCATAAAGCCTATACATTTGACAATTTGACACTTTATATGCCGAGTGTTCCATCTCAGTGCTAAAACATCACAAAAATACAGTTGTCTAGACCACAAAATTATAATAGGTGTAAATTTAATTTTCTATTTTTTGGTCAAAATAGCGAAAATTTAAGCCAATGTATTATTAGAAGACTCTTTCATGCCCAGGGGTGTAGGATTCCACCCGAGGGGTTTTCAAATTTGGTAAAACCTGAGGCTTTGCCGAGAAAACAGTATATCTACGGTAGATAAAAAAATAAAACAAAACCTTTGACAAAACAAACCTTGCCCCACTGTCCATCATTGCCAGGAGGATGACGTGATTGTCCGACACGGTCAGTTTCCTCGGTCCTATGAATGGGTGGATACCACACAGACACACCTCCCGTTTGATAGACGGAAACACCTTCAATATCAATGTTATTTCAAATTATTTGGGATGTCACAAGTAACTGACACAATATAATTCATTATGATTTTTTACACGGTAAATTATGAATCATGATTCAACCTACTGTATACTGGGAATTTTTTGCTGTGGTTGAATTTTTCGCCATTTTCACCCTCGGTTTCTGTGAGAATTTATTGTAACGGCGAATTTAAGTTAACAACATAATATACATACTAATGAAAGGTGAAGGGCGAAATTAACACTGGGCTAATATTGATTTCATGGGAGAAGGGTCAAAGATTGACTTGGCGAAATTTTTTCGGTTTACAGTATTACAAATGCAAAAGTCACTGCAAAGTACCTTCAATTTGGCATTGTGGACTCGTAGAAATAACTTATAAAAAAGTGAGATGAAACCTAAATTGTCTTCAAACTATTGCCTTAGTCAATACATACCAGTAATATGAAGGTATAATTTCATGAATTGTTGCAAATTAAATTTTTATAATTCTAATCCCCCAACCCCCCCTTCGAGTAAAAATCCTACACTAAAGTATAGAACGGATAAAAATTGTTGAAAACAGAAAATGATATTTGCAAGATGGCCACCATGACAGCTCTGATTTTTTTTAAAGTCCAACTACAATCTTTTGCAATTTGTGAAGAGTATATGGCGACATGAATGTTTGTTTGGGATGAACAATGCAATGACAATATAAGATAGAGCTTCAACATCTATATCCATAGTTTTATTACCAGTACAGTTCATACTGATCATTACCACGGCAAAACGACAACTTCTCGAATTTTTCCAACACGCTGATATAAATAACAATGAACAAATTATTTCAATTATTAATTTATCTTTTTGTATTTATATTTTCCATGTTTCCACATCAATCTAAGTCTGATTGATATAGCGCATCTCACTTCCGGTTCCGACAACATAAAAACGATCGAAAACGGCTTGATCGGTTATTATGATATATCGGTTATTTTGGTAATTTTCTCTGGAAAATAGGATATCATAATAAGCAGGTTCCAATGTATTGGTATAGGTAACCTGTTTCTAGTGAAAAGAATTTTGAATATTGGACGATCTCGTTTTTCATTTAGGACTAGTTACAGTCAATAGATTGGTGAAAAGAGATAACAATGATTTCAAGATGGCCACCATGGTAGCCATTTTGAGTGTTCTATTTCCTTTAATGTGAAGAGTATGTGGCGACATGAACGTTTGCTTGGGATGAGTAATGCAATGATAATATTTTGATGGAAGCTGATATGTTCAACATACATGTAAGAGAAACAGGTTATTATACTTCCCAGTGATTTGTGTGTTAATTAAGACACTATCTTGCAGGTACTACTGTACAATTTAATTGTAAAATTGTAGATGCTCTGTACACACTTTTGTGGGTGAGGCATAGTCTTCCATGCTGAACACGGCTGAAGCAGACGCTCGACAGGTGTAAGTTTCGAGTCCATTGTCTGTCAGTACGTACATCAGCTCGCCCTCCGCCCAAATCTGTAACAACCAACCAGCATAGTGTCAACAGTATCTGTTTAACAAATCATAAACCTATTTTACTTTATAAGTGCCCAATCCCTTATAGGTACCCAATCCCTTAGGTACCCAATCCCTTATAGGTACCCAATCCTGTATAAGTGCCCAATCCCTTATAAGTGCCCAATCCCTTATAAGTGCCCCCGATCCTTTTTAGGTCAAAGCCACCTATCCCTACACTCTACTTTACACACTTGCTTAACTCATTTACCCCTGAAAACATATTTGAACTCTACTAATTTAAAGGTCGGATTTGTTCCTTATGAAATGTCGGGGTGAATGAGTTTAAAAAGTGTCTATTATGGCTATTTTCTATGATAACTGAAGATTCATGCTGTCATCCTAATTTTCCCACATTGATAAGAGCTCAGAGCAGATATAAGGTCAAATATGTCATGCAGTTTCATGTTCAGTATGTTACCTGTTTGGCGGGTTTGGTATATTTGTACTCCGTCAGGAGACAGTTGTGCGGCCACAAGCTGTACAGGAACCCGGAGGTGTCACCACTGATCAACACGGACACGCCCACTAGGTCACTGAAGGTGGAAGAGTGGACAGGAATGGTCCCTGTTCGGTCTGCAAGACTGAACCTCTCATTTTCTAGAAATGTATCAACAAAATAATTAAGCTAATGTTACCCAGCTAGTTCGGTGGGAAAAAAAACAGCCTTTGCTTTCTTTTCGAGAAGTGGTATAATATATATTTATATCTCCTACAGGATTAAGTATATGACATATATGTTAACACTGCCTGGATACAATTTATTGTTTTTATCTCCGTGGGATGAACAAAATCACTAAAACTGCAAAATGAAGTCATATAGTTCGGACATATTTCCTCTAATTGAATCTAAAAAATAAATAAATATATATATAAAAAATATTCCCCCAAAAAACTAAGATTGTTGCATCTTGTACTAGTATTTCAATTAACTTGATACATCCAAACTCTGAAAGGAATCACCGTCATCTCAACCTGTCAGGCGCGTAGCTGCCTACTACATATGTATATGCTGGTACATGGTGAATTCATAAAATTTTCAAAAACAAAAACAAAACAAAAACACTTGTCTCTCTACTAAGGCCCTCTCCTCAGGACCCCCTCCTAAAATAAATCCACTCCAAACCAGGGCTAGCTATGTCCCTGCCTGTTACGTATAGAGTAAGACTTACTTGCCAGGTATGTGGGTACCATCTGCATGTGACGCCAGCCTCCATCCACATCCTGTATGTTCCACCGTTTATACAGGAGTGTCTCGACCTTGACATCCCCAAAGGTCATGTGGCCCCCTCCTTGATAAGGATTAAAGTAAAATAAAGAAGTATCTATACATATCATCGCAAGGGCAGTTAAAACTGTTTTTCTAGAATGTCTAAAAATGTTTTAAGATTAATTGACTCTAAAAACAGGGTCATTCAGGTAGCAGGAAAACACATTTTCTAAACATATATTGGCTTTTTTGGGTCAATTTTCTAATTATGTCAACAATGCCTTGCGACGTCATCTTCCATTAAAACATCATAGTTCATGGCAAATTAATTGTTTCCTAGATTGTAAACAGGAATAATGTATTCCAAAGAGAAAAATATGGTTTCTAGATAAAATTTCTTAACGTTATGGGAGAAAAAAGGTCTCCAAACTTGTGATGGTTGATTTTCATGTTTATCTAACTCTAACTCTCATATGTTAATTTTCAAATTGTAAAAGACACTTGGTAAACTTTGTGTTTTTGTACAGTTTGAAAATTAAATGATAACCAACCACTTCTTGTTGGTTAACCACTATATACATAAATATAAAAGGCATATATATATACATCCATATTTACAATGAGCATGCAAGTCATTGATCTTCATGTATGTAAAGATTGACATTGGTATTTAAATGTTTTCTGATGTACATGTATGTATAGTTTTTACAGTACCCAATCAGGAAGCTTTATCATCAATATCATGATATATATACTTGCTAACCTTTCAAGTTTTTCATGTGAAAGGAACCATGTTAAAAAAGAATGTCTAAATAGTACCAGCAATTACCCATATTAACCAAAAACGATAACGTATACATGTTTTATGCTAATATGTATTTTATGGTAAAAATTACTGTCATGCTATATGTATGCATGTATATATATTTAGCTTATAACTTTGAATGGAGACTTGTGTTTTAACACTTTCTGTTTCATAATGTTTTATATATGTAATTTTTTGATTTGATGCTTTTTACTTATGTCAGTCGGAATAATAGCTTTTAATAGCTAATGTTAAATGTTTTTAAATATCCGACGTTAAATCAAGTTTATTGTATTGTATTGTACATATATAATAAAATAATAAATCTGTCAGATCTACTGGTACTCTGAAATATATTAGCATCAAAAAGAAAATGGAAATGAAGGAAATAACATTTTGCTCAAATAAAAATATATTAAACAGTTAACAGTCTGGTTATCATCTGATAACAGACATGTTTAGCCGTTGTCAGATTTCTACACAACCATGTACTAAAGACAACAAGTAGCCATGCAAAAAGGTAGATCAAAAGATATATTTGTCTGAATTATTGACTCTGTTATAATTAGTCAGCAAGGATTCTTGGGTTAATTGTCTAAAACTTCTTTAAATGTTTCTGTGTTATGTTGGATCTGACAAGTAGTGAATTGTCTGTAGGAAACATATCCAATGAAAAAAGATTTGACAATTTTGGGGAGTATTTGAACAATTTTTGTTTGATTTATTTTGATACCCCTTTTTATGAAGATTTTTCATTACTACCTTAATTATTGTTGGGTTATTAATTTCGTTCATTTTGTGGGTAATCTTCATCCACAAATTATGAATTTAAACGAAATGCTGTTTTGTCGGAAAACCATGAAATTTAGGTTAGGCCCCACAAAAAAATGATTTCACAGTAATTTTGTAGGTTTAATTTTGACATGAAAATATAAAAAATACAATGGATCATATTATATCATAGTTGTGGATTTAAAATTTATACAGGTCTTTAATCAGAACACATGAATAAAAATAGTCAGTGTAACTGTTGAATTCACAACACTATCACAATGTAAAGTCAACATTGCTATAGTAAGTATATAGTATATACCTGTGTGAATCAAGGAACTCAATAATACACAAATGTCAAGGCTTTCAGTATTTACCCTTACAAAGAGTAAGTGTCTCTCCCCTAATCTAACCTTAATCTAACGCATTCACCCCTGCAATTTCATAATGAACTATTCCAACCTTTGAATTGGAAGAGTTCAAATGTGTCTTCAGGGGTAACGGAAATACAACAATACTTGACTTCTGAAATTGCTTAATGTCATGGGTGCAGTGAAAGCTCTATGTTTGTATGAATCAATGGCAATGTAAAACAGAAACGATGACATATAAATATAGAAATATGCAGATTCTAGGTCAAGCTTAAACCATATTACCAATAAACTATAGATCTAGACCATGCAGTATATATTCTTACCTTTAAGACTGGCTGTTAAAAAATTGAGATTAATTCAATACCTGTAAATTTGTTCCATACAATTTCGAAATAAAGAATATATAGTATTTAATAATTATTTATACTTAAATACAGCAATAATGGGATTTTATTCAGTTTTTCAAATTCCATGTTCACCCTTTATAAGCACCTCCTGCATATATAGATCCATTTTTCTTGCCAAGACTGTCCAATCATTTTACAATAATTTGACGTCTTTTTTATTTATTATATCAAGTGACAAATTGGGAACAAAGGGTCAGAACTCTATTATAAAGTAGGAGATCTGGGCCCCTTTCACATATCCGGTTCCATTGCTTTGTTAAGGCTCATCTGAAAGCAGCATCAGATTACTAGGTCAGACCTTATTTCATAAATGAACAACTCCTGTCCAACCGATTGGATCGCAATAAAAAAATGCAGCCCTGATTTCAGAACACAACTCTGCCATCTTTAGAAGCATACTCACATGTAATAGCAAAGTTTTGCTTTCTACACAAACACTGTACGTTTTAAATGTGTCACAACTTTTCAAGACCAACTGGTCCCTAATTTGTCAAGCTTTGACTGATGAGTGAGCATTGACCTGTAACCAATCTGATGTAGTGTGTATACGCTCCCTATCAAAAGGCGAAATGTCCCGGGTTGAGTGACATAAGAAATATACAAATACAAATCGCTCACTCAGTCAAAGCTTGACAAAGGGACCAGTCGGTTTTGAAACGTTGCGACACGTATAATACGTACATTGTTTGTGTAGAAAGTAAAAACTTTGATATCACATATTTCCAAACTGATGAACCTTATTGAAGATGTATATATACTCACATGAATACAACGTGATGCAATCACAGGGCAGCTGATTATATAAGATATACCCCAGACAAAGTGCCCCACTACTTGAGAGATAGTGCAAACCTGAAATCCCATCTGGTAGAACCATATGGGGAATAACAATTGATATGGAAGTTCAAATAAGCATATCAGCTGATAGCTTTCTTGTTTATCAGTTACATAACTTATTAAAGTGTTCAAACTAGTTGTCTATTATTGGCATATTTTCTGATAATTCTTAAAATTCTGTTTTACCTCTCAGATCTGTGATCTTTGGTGGGTCGGCCAACAGAAGGTCCCTACACATTAAATCTGTGAGTCCCTTTAGATGAACAGTTTTGGTGTCACGAAACAGTTCTTGTCTTTTATTGCCTGTTAAATATTATTAAAATCGAAAATATATTTCAATGAAAGCCAAAAATTACTGGCATTAGGATAAATCTACACCGGATCATTTGGTAGGATATAAGAATATTTTTTATAAAACAGGGTGACTTACGAAACTGACAGGTAATCCTGCATCTAAAATATTTGTTTTACTTCTTTTACTGTATTCCAGGAAGTTTTTGAAGCAGTTCAAATTTTCATCTTTTTCATCCTCTGTGGCGATGGCAAATTTATCATAACATCAAATTAATATAAGTAAACAACATTAAATACATAGTAGTGAGTATTGAAAAGTGACGGTTGAAATTAGCACTGGGCGAAAGTATATTGCATGGGCGAAGAGCAAAAGTTGTACTGAGGAAAATTTTCCGGTATCCAGTATATATTGGTACAGTACTACTGACTTTTTAACACTGATTTTTTTAAAGGCTTAGACTAATTCTTATACTTCACAATCTTTATACTTACCAGATAGTTCATTTCTAGGCAAATCGATGTCTTCAAATTTCCATTGAACAAAGTTCTCGTCATCTAGAATACAGCTAAATGAATCTGCTATAGACTTCGTGACTGAAGAGTTAGATAGAGCAGGACTTGGAGTCGAAGAACTTCGAGATCCTACATTTGAAAATTGACTAACAACAGATGAGTCTTTGTCATTTAAAAACAATGGGTTCATGATTGAAGATGAAGTCTTTCTGTTTGCTATTCTAAAACTCTCTGTACTGACACTTCTAGCTGCTCTACTTGTTTCTGCATCATCAATTGCAAGCCTCCCGAAAGATTTATCGGAGTACAAGATTCGCACAATTTGGATTTCTTTCTCTGATGACACTCCAACAAAATCCTCACACAAAGTGATCTGATCCACAGTGAAGCTCCAGTCCAACTGAAGAAAAAGTACAACATCCAAAAACGTATTGTCAGAATTTGGCACTGTTTTTTCCACCAGATGGTATAGATATATCCCATTTTCAGAGGCAACAGCCAGGTTACCAGTCCTGCTGCATGTTGATATGCTAGATACTGCATATTTACATGGAATGTCAATCACATCCATCCACTCAGGTACTTTGTTAGATGGTTTCACACTTTGATTTCCACCTGCCAGACGTACATGTGCTATTGGACGGCTGTCTTCAGTGCATACATTCCAGTTCAAATAAATTTTTACTGAGTAAAATTTCTGCTTCCTTGAGACCTTGCATTCTCTTGTTGCAACATAACCACCTAGAACAGAATGAAATCGAATAGATACACTGTATTCAAATTCAGATAAACCATGTGTTTGGAGCAAATTGCAAACAAGTTGTATTTAACCATTTTGATTGTATTGAAGTTCAGGTATCCCCTTGCCAAGAATACAACAATTACTTACATTAGGACTGGTCACAGGATAGCAAAAGACATGGCTAGACTTCCAACTTTAGACAAGGCTCTATCATAAACTGATGGGCTACCAGCAACTAATTGTAGGTGAACGACTCAGTCCATTTCCTCGACATACATAATTTTGTATTACCAAAATAGTACTGTATTTATTTGATTATGTTGAACCATAGGTGGTGGGCACGTCTATCAAAAAATATTCATTTTTTTTTTGATAGACGTGCCCACCACCAATGGTAGAACGAATGATATACTGTTTTGTGGCTTATGTTCAAAATGTTTCATTTCACCTAACTCCCCATTTTGGTATGAAGAATGTTACTGTAAACAGTAACTGTTAGTCTGTTACCCAAATGCAAGTATTTTACCCTTATGATGGATTGTGTCAAACCTTACAGTAGTCAGCTAAAATTTGGACTGAGCCGTTAACTATAACTATGAGCGAACTCCTCCAACCCTGGAATTTATACTCAAATTTGAGGTCTTCCAGTAATATACAGATACAGATACAGAATATATTATGTGTGCTCAGTACCTGTGTAATCGCACCGGTTACTCAACGAAGAAACTGCATGATACAAAATACAATCAATAGAAATACCTGTTTCGTTATACAACAGCTGCTCAATTGGTGCCTCCGTCGAAAACGAGTTGGTTTTTGTGTATTTTGACCCAGAAGGATCCTGCTCGTCGAGTACAAAAACCTCGATAACACATTGCTGAGTTGCTACAAAGACTCTATGTTTAGATGAAAATACAGCAACCGGTTCCCCGTCAACAGGAACAACACTTTGGGACTTGAAATTATGGCACTTGTAAACCTTAACCATAGCTTTAAAATGTTCTGACAATAACTAATACAACAGAAAATTCTAAATATTAAAACACATTACTCGAAATGTTTTATGTTTAGACGTCTGCCATTTTGTTCATCACATGATCATACTCCTAACTTCATAACAAAGGCTGCTTTTGATTAGCCAAAGGTGACAATATCAACCAATCAAATTGAGTGTTGCGTTCTGCGAGTACCTGTGTATTCTAACAAGGTGGCGCCACATTCGAACACATGTCAAAACATAGCAGACAGTTGTTTGGCGGTGGACAACGGTAAGTGATTCGGAAGAAGTGTCATTGTTTTCACAGCGGTGGTTTGATTCGTAGTAGAACAGAAATCAGTACATTTGCATGTCTGGTGTTGGCATATCTTAACTTGTGGGATACCCGTTGTTATAGTGCATCATACATACACATACAGTTTCCCCAGTTAGAAAGCGTTGCACTGTAGACAGGTCCAGTACACTGCCGATTGAGCTATATATATATATAGCTGTAAAGACCTATAATAGCTCTATTGACCTATCTGAATAGGTCTTTTGAGCTATTTACAAGTGATTTTCTTTTTTAAGGAAAACGAAACAAAGTCGCTTTTAAAAGAAGATTGTATCATTAGGTTGATAACAAAAGACATTAGATATAAAGTATTCTTTTTAAAAAATAATGATGTAAAAAAAAATCGGTAATTTTACATTTATGAAAAATGAAAATAAACATCTCACTGTATGCTGTTTGTAGTCAACATTACCATAAACCTTATTGTTTTATGCGACTTTGCTTTAATTTAATGAAATTTGAAATCTGAGAAAATATAGCTCAATTCAGCTATAATTTATAGGTGTATATAGCCACAGACTTAGATAATCTAATTCCGTGATATAGCTATATAGGTCTTTATAGCTATATAGCTCATTAGGCAGAGTGTACTGGACCTGGTAGTGTAGGGGTGTTAGCCTCATGTGCTTGACACATACAGTTGGGAGCAAACTAACTTGGTGTCAAGTGCACTTGACAAAACATTGTGGATGTTAACCCCAGTGTTCTACAGTGCTAATTACCAAAGTTTAAAATACTGAAGTATTGATTCCCTTGTGATATGAAAATTGAAAGAGAAAGGAAATAAGCATTTAACTGAATATTTTATTTTATTATATCAAATCAACGATACACATATTTTTTGTTTTTTGATTACTAAAAACTTCAACTGAACATATACATACAGAGAATTTGTACACTATCTCTAGTGATTATAGAAAATCTATAGATAATGTATGTACTATTTGAGAGGAAAAAGTTTAAAAGTACACTTTATCATAGTTAAATTCACATCACATTTCATATCAATATTGTTGTGTTAGGATGGGATCAGTATCAGTTATGTGATATGGGTAAATGTGGTAAGTTCTCCTATATATATGGGTCAAAGAAGTAATATAGACGGTAAAATCCCATATAACACTAAATCCTAATGGAGGTATGTACGTAGGATACAAATTACTTAAAATAAAATATGGGGCAAAGAAGTAATTCCAACAGTGTGGACAAGTTAAGGTTGTCAAATTTTCGGGAGCGATCCGCTCCTTTATTAAGACAGTGAAACAGAACAGTTACATGTATATACATCATATTACAAGAAAATAGAACTGAGATACTATATTTTTCAATTATAGTATATTCAATTAATTTATATATATATATATGTATGTATATGTGTATATATGTATACATGTCAGGTACATGCATGTACATGCTGATGGTTGAATAAGAAAATATATCCCCCAACAACCACCCCCTCCCCTGGGTACCATACCAGGTGATCTGGTGGTATAGTAATGAATTGGCACTTGTTAAAATGATGACAAAATTCATGGTTGCAGGGTACAAGCACCTGAAGGTGAAGTTATATACAACATGATCTTTATGTACAAAAATGAAATAAGTTGATCGATTTATACTTATTAAAAATCAAATCAATTAAGTTTCACATGGAACATACAGTTACAATGTTAACTTGATTTCAGTGGCAGATTAAAGATGGTTGCTAGGGCAATGTATCCACCCCCTGACATATTTTTCTTTTCAATATGATATCTACCTGAGAATATATGGGCAATGACCACCCACTGACAGCTGTACCTATAATCTTAACACCTAGGCCTGGTGTGAAGGCAATTAATCTTGTCAATTAATCAAGCCCATTGTTTGTCCAGTATGTATACACAGGTAAATCAGTACATGGTTACAGGTAAGACACTGTGGCTGTCCCTTAGTCAGGAAATGACAGCCTAGGGCACAATTCTATTTCAAAACAGTAACTGTTTCACACTACCTAACCCTCAAATGGTTTACAAACTGGGTGTTACATAAATAGTCAACACTAATTGATAACACACCCCAGCATCAATTAATTGGTCACTGAACCATGATGCGGCCATTGTACATGTAAGTTCAATGGTTCATTTATGATTGATAGATTACTGCTTTGAATGTTTTAGTCATGAGATGCATTCTATTCCAACAATTATCTGATTTTAAAGTTTGAATTGTTTTTAGAGTTAGGTCTTGATTTTAACCAGGTAGGTTTTGTTTTTATGTAATATCAAGGAAATTAACAACTATATATATATATTTTAGAAAAATACATGAAAATGTCTTACTGATTAGCAATATTGTTCACAAAACATTAAAAATGAACACAAATAAGTTGCCAGCCTTAATGATAATATTGAAAAGTGAAACTTTGAAGAAACTTGTCAAATTTGAACAGTCCCAAAAAATTGTCAGTTTATCATAAACAGTCTTAGTCTGGTGGCTCTCAAATCAACGTGTTCAAATTAGTTTAAATAGTTGACTTTTTGTTATGGTTTAACTATCTTTGATTAGGGATAATTTGTAGATAGAGCTGTAAACCTCCTCTAATGATTCAAATACTGAATGTAAACAGTGCATGATTTTTGGTGTATTTTGAATCCTCATTTACCCTTAATTCCTTCTTTATCTGCATTATCTAGTGTCGGCATCTATTTTCTGTATTTCATTTCTCCGTATTCTGTTCATTCTTTTTCCATATAATATATTCTCTGCATTTTCCTTTTTTTTTCAAAATACAGAATAAATGAGGAAGTAAGTGTCCAAATTTAATACTCCCATCTGTATTTTTCTGTTTTTGTTTTATGGAGAAAATATGGAAATCCGAGGTACTAGTGAATAATGAGCTTGATTTCTCTTTAATAGCTGTGAAGTGGTAAGTTTATTACACTATATAATTAGCATCTGACTGTCCCAATGTAAAGTAATTATATAACAGACATGTATGTAGTATTTGCTATAGACACCTTCCCATTTCCTTACAGCACCATTATTCCCCTTGTCTTGGCACTGTTTAAATGATGAAAATACTCCTTTTTCAACCCTTTTTATCCTGGCTAGCTCCAGGAATAAAAGATGTGTATGCATATTAAAGATATACTACAGTGTCAGATCTGGTTAGACAGTTTCCAGCTTGTATTTGTACTCTAGAAAAAGACTGAATAAGAGTAAATTATAAGAGTGGACAAAACAGCTATATGATGAAATGTATTTTTTTGCATTACTTGTATACATGTATTAAACTACATGTGTATTACCATATTTTGTAGTTTATATACTGTAAGTGCAATCCTTACAATGTGTGTGTCTATGTTCATTTTTTTTTAAATGCATACAAGGTGGTAGAGACTGCTGGTGGATTTTAAATCCCCAAGGTTTGCCGTAACCTTGCTAGCCATTAGTGAGCTCTTTTGAGTAGTGGCACGGCTCGTAAAATTCACACTTTACTCATCATTATTAAAGGGAGCAAGACACCAATTTCATTTTGCAATTGCCTTCCAGAAATACATAAATGTATTACAAAATATGGTTAAAGTAGCTGAAATAGCAAGGATATGAATGCTCTAGACAAACTGTAGAACTAATAGATACATGATTGTAGCAAGCTTATTTTGTGAGTGAATGCAAGTGAAATAGCAAAACCTTGTGCACTGGATTAACTGTGGTACGAGAAATGTACAAAGGGCCATAACTCTGAACAGAGTGGAGAACAAGACTGTGTCAGCATTCCAAAGTTATGTTGTACATCACAATCTGACGATGTATTGTTGACATTCAGCAAGCTATGAAGACAATATGATATCATCATATGTTCCATGATATAAATGAAGTTTTGATGAAAGGAATAACATTAACTAATTGTGTTCATCTGGATTCACCAACCTTACTGTACAAGTTAAGAGAGTATGCATGAGGCACCAGTATACTGTATGCAAATTACTGATGTATATATATGACAAGATTTCCAAAAGAACAGACTTTTTCAATTCATACTCCAATCTGTCTATGATTTAGTAAGTCCCAGTGGGAAAAAGGAGAAATGTGCAGTCATTTTAATTTTAGAGAAACACTTATCATTTTAGGAAATCTTAAACTTAAAATATAGCAAGGTTGTCGAAAAGAAAATAAGTCTTTGTAACAAAAGTTCCATTTTATGGGCAATATTCAATCATCTTCAGGGTAATTATTTTTATGAATGAAGGAGGATGTCTAAATTGACATGAAATCCTTTTTTGGTTAAACCTTTTGATGATATTCTTTGCTTGCAGTGTCAGCTTTGGAGATGATTGTTTTAAATTCCCATGATCAATGTAGATTTCCCTCAGACTTTCAATAATTGAGAAAGAAAAGATGTACTGAAATAAACTTTAACATGACATATGGTTCAGGATTTTCATTAAAGAACAGGCGGCAGGCGAAAATGACTAGTTCTGATTTTGTCCTGTTCAAATCACCTTTTTCTTATATCATCTCATAGTCATATGTTATTTTACAACAGTTGGCTGGTTAAAAATGTTATTCAATCTATTCAAATTGAAAAGCCTGATGAAAAATTAAGTGCTAATATAATCAATTTGTCATTTTGAAAATTTGTAATTTTTCAGTTAATCAGGGTTTTTGCCAGGTGCTTATAGGGTCCAGTACAGGGACCCATTCCCTATTCAAAAATGTCTCTGCATTTTCCCAATTTCAGTCTTTATTTACCCAATTGGATTAAAAAGCATGTTTATACAAGTTTCCAGTTGTTATATACATTAGCTGCGGGAACCGTAGCTTCTATGTCCAATTTTTTTATTTTTTTTATTTTTATTGTTATCGGACCATTCCGATAACCATTCCGATAACAATAAAAATAAAAAAATAAAAAAAATCGGACATAGAAGCTACGGTTCCCGCAGCTATTATATACATGTGCAACATTTTAAGTATTCCATGAAGGAGCATTCAAATACATAAATAATGAAAATTTGAAACTGAATAAACCAAAACACTGAAAATTGATGTGTTTATCTATTGCTTTACATTTTACTGTAAGAAACAGCTAGATGGAAAACATTTTTCTAATCACATTGCAGGTTTTAATTTTCCCAAATCTGTACATGTGGGAACACAGATGATATTCCACAATTCCTTCTCAGGGGCCATTTTCCCATTCTGTCCTGCCATCCTTGGTATTATCTGGTACTTTTTTGACAAGTCACCCATAGCGGAGGGGGTGGGGTGGGGTGGGNAGATGAAAAAGTTATAGGAGACCCATTATTATTGATGCTTTGATCTTTATATAAATGTTTGTGGTATAAACAAGGAAGTATTTATGTAAGAACCCAGTCAGGGGACATACATGAATGGGTACAGGAGCTTGTTTCCCTATATCAGCTGTCACAACCACTGCGGTTGGAGTCAGAATCTTTGTTGTGTGTCCCAAAATCTTGTACTGTGACCTACATTGTACGGAAACAAATGCTAAATGGGAGGGTTTCGGCTACGTTGTGGAATTACCATCTGCTATATATTAGAAAGTCAAATACCCTGGACAAGTTCAAGAGGGACATCAAAACTCACCTCTTCAAATCTGCATTTTAGAATCCTTGCAAAGACATCATATATATACCACCCTTTTATTTGTTCAATTATGTGCACATTGCTTGCTTAAATGTATAAAAGTGATTGTAAGCCTTTGTTTTTTGTTTTTACAATTATAACCATTTACTATTATCCATATGTTGTAAACCGCTTTAGAGTAATTTTACAAATTATATAGGGCGCTATATAAATGTTGTATATTATTATTATTATGAGCCAACTTCTGGTCAGCATTCAGTGGTTTTTCTGGGGACTTGTTCTAAATTGAAATTATTTCATAATTATCACTAATACCCAAAATTAGCTGTTAACTTCTCAAAATTTCCTTTCCCGGAATTAGTATATTGTCTTCCCTAAATTCAGACAAAAAGGCCCCATCTTAAATTAATGGGAGGGGGGGGGACCCTACCATTGAGTATTTTTGTTTGCTATGATGACTAAAATTGGCAACACCCAGAGCCTTGCTGTTTTTAAAAACTGATATGGCAAGCTACAATATTATTGTTATCTGGCTTTTGAACATATTGTTATATAGGCTGTACATGTTTATGTAGGTAAGGTGTTTTACAAGATGAAATGCAGCTGAGCAATATATATATATACAGACCAGTTGCATGTAACAAAGACAAGACAGCCACAGAATGGAGTTGCTGAAGCTGATTACAACCCTTTTACAGTGCATGTGATTACAGGGTGTGATTATACAGGCTGTGGGAGGCAGCAGAACCACTGTAAAGGTCAGAATCAGGTTATGTATAGATCTCACTATGTTGTTGGTGCTGCTGCTGACAGATGCCGAGTAAGCACTGTGTCCCATAAATTGGAATATTATGCCTAGTGTGGAGTAGTGAGAGAAGAGAGTTATGATAGTGTGTTATTACCTAAGGCCTCCTGGCTGTACTGTAAACAGTCACAGGTAGGCACACCGGCAGCAGGACAATCAACAGTACTCAACAGACGTTTATATATTTATATACATTTACGCTAAGGAGCAGTCTTTATCGATGATAATGCATGACTGCTTTCACTGTTGTTCTCCATAGCAGTATATGGGGATTATTTGTTTTATTACGGTGAGTATTACGAATTAATGCTGCGTTCTGAAAACACACAATTTTCGTGTTGTCAGTGCATGAGAACATTGCTTCACAACATTGATTGGTGCATTGATCGGGGGACAGGATCGTATGGCTTTAATTATGGATCAAATTTTTTTGGTAACACTGGTTAAGATTGATTGTCAGCGACAAAGATCTTGGTCATAATGACAATGTTGCAGAGATGTTATGCTTTATGCCAAGTCTTTGCCGACGAAATATCAGAACCATCTTGTGTCAACAACAGGGTGGCTCATGTTTGACAGCCTTGGTGTTCAGTCAGCTTTCACTGAGAGCTAGTACCACTGACAGGAAGCGTTTTCTGATTCTTTCACGCTGAGACCAAGCAGGTAGGTGGATAACCAGGCTACATATAAGGGTTGTACATGTATTGATCAATCTGCTATTGACAAACTGATAACTGTCTGATGTACAGGCTGATCATGTCCCTGAAGGGTAATTTTCATTTTCCTGTGTTTGTTTGCAGATGAATAATGCATAGCATATCTATATATATATGCAAGCAACCTGTTTGAAGCTTTGAAATATGAATTTCCTATTTGTTGGTACAGTGTATTGATATCGATGAACTGCAGTGGCAATTTAGCTTAAATGTCTAAAACATTGAATTATATTAAACATGACGTGTGTCTATATGTTCGGAACAATTTTGTATTAATGTGAACAGTTTTGCATTTAATCAAAATAACAGATTACTCAGAGTATGCTGTTTATCTTAAGTTTTATAGAATGCAGGGCTTTTCGCACTACTTTGGGAAAGGGGACTGGCTTTGGAATAGAAAAAAAAACATGCAGTATACCAAACTTGGAAATATTAGAATTTTACCCAAATACTGTATTTTTTAACAAAGCATCATTAAAAAGACTACAATATCCTTATATTTATGAAAAATGGTTTGCTTTAGATGTTCCAGTTGAATTTTCTTCTGAAAATAACAATAAAAAAATATTTATGAAAATTTTAGAGAGATTTTTGTAGATACAAAATAATAGCAATATTTTCTTTTGGCTGTTACGATCAGTTATGGTATATGATTGGTTTAATTATCGCTGATTGTATAATTGCCCTACATTAAGCAATGGAAAAAATCAAAAACATTTTCCTCTTATTAATACAATATCCTGAAATATTTCAATTGAGTGTAATGATATAAAATGCTACCCATAAAAAACACCAAAACATTTTAATACCTTTGACTTTCCATGTAATATCAATACGATATGAAATATCACAACCTGATAGCATGTTGCAGTTAAATTGGTTTCATCTTGGAGCCAAATTATTAATTGACAATCAAAAAAAGAAAAACCATATTTATAATTCATGTGCTGAGATTGAAAAAGATAATTTTCAGACAATACAGTCATAACATCTTCTGTTTCTGTTTAATTCATTTTTAATGTAAATTTGAAAATTTGACATCGCATATAATTAAGCTAATTAAGGCTTGGTATTGTTTGATCCTCCAGGCCTTAAAGGGGCTGGTCGGGGGAAAAATGTCATATTTGCTAAAATGGCATACACATGTTTAAAATACCTTCTTATGAGATATACCGATTCAAATTTTGCTGAAATTCACTCCCTAGTAAAAATTATAATTATATTAAAGAAATCCTAAATCGTCACCTGACAGTCTAAAACTCTCAATTGACCCAGATCAGTGATGTAATTTTACCGCATGCGCGTCATCAGCAAGGCCAAATGTAAACATCGCGGCGAAAGAAAAAGATGCATGCAAAAGTCATGACAGGCACGAGGTATCAATAATGTTATATATAACAACAACATATAGGTAAGAATACCACGTACACTTGCATCATACATGACCCTTGAAAACAAATATTTACGTATAGTATTGCCTTCTTGTCCGCTAGTTGAGTCCGACATGGCACATGACGGCGTGCTATTGTTGTTATCTTCACTGCCTCACTTTCGAAACAACCACGTGACATATATAAATAGATCTGCGCTAAATTTACGCGGGGCTTCCCCGAGATTTCAGTGGTCAAAACTTGACTTTGCAAGCTGAACTCGACCATCATGTTGCCATGGTATAACTTTTGGAAGGCCAGAGAACGCATTTAGACCCATTTATTTTGTATTTGTTCCCCTGACCAGCCCCTATAAATAATGATTAGAGAAATGATTTACAAGGTTTTCAGATTAAACATCATTATCAAACTTGTATTAAAATTTCTTAGTTCATTTTACTCAATTACTCAACAAATATTGAGTCTAAGGGATATATTCCTATTTGCGAACTGTGTACTCGACACAGATTGGGGATTTGTTTTACAAAATACAGCTGATGCTTCCTTAGAAGACTGTGACTGCAGAGTAAATTTATGTTTACAAGAATTTTATCTTTAAAGATTAGTTAATCACTGTACACATTTTAATATTTTCTGTTTTCGTTATACTCTTCTCGTCTCCTGAGAAGGCTCTTTGGTTAATTGGTTTGTTAACAAGATAATGCAATAAGGTAAAGGGGTATGATTGATGCAAGCCTGCCCAAGTAATGAGACATCTTTATGCCCCGTAACAGCCACCATAGAGGCTTGTTAGAGCCTTTTCTTTCAGTCGGTGCCTCATACACTGTATATGCATAGACATTGTGCTAGCTCTAATACTATGCAAGTCCAACAGTTATCAATCTCCAAACTACATTATATGTCATGTAGCTCTTTCATTATACATGTACTTTGCACTTCACTCCATTTCTTTGGTTAGATTTTGTGTTTGGCTCCTTTTGTTTAGTTCGTCTTTGCATATTAAAAGCTCAATGATTTTGGTAAGACTTTGGATTTACCTCTCTTTTTTTTGGCAAAACTTTGCATTTAGTTAATTTCTTTGGTAAGATTTTTCGTTTAACTCCATTTCTTTTATCAGACTGGTTTGTTTGGTTATATTTTGCATTTAGCTCAATTTCTTTGGTAAGATTTTTCGTTTAACTCCATTTCTTTTATCAGACTGGTTTATTTGGTTATATTTTGCATTTAGCTCAATTTCTTTGGTAAGATTTTGTATTTAGCTCCATTTCATCAAAGCAGGTGCCCTTTATATATACATTATATAATGCATGGTTGAGAATGTTCTAGTGCTGTATATTGTGTAGGTGCCACTATAAAATGGCATTCGAGATATATATCCCGTTGTAACCCTTCTCTCCTCTGTCTTCGTTTTCTATCCCTTCAATCCATACTTTATCCCTTAAACTCATTTTCCTGTCTTTTCTTCATCTGCCGGATAACCAAAATACTCGGTAGTGAAGCGGCCGTAAAACCAATCAATCAATCAATCCCTTTGCTAGTGACTAATGGTGATGTATTTCTCTCAAACAAAAATTAACCTGCAACTCAATCACTTTAATATGTAACTGACAACTGACCCTCATACATGCCATGTGTATCTGATTGAAGTAGCTACTGTTATCACGACCAGTGTTGTGATAATGGTATTAAATCGACTGGCTTAACCAGCCCCTAAGTTTTTTATGAAGAATTTCCTGGCTGCATTTTACTACTAGCTTATCTCCCCCTAGTTAAGAATCAGACATCTAAGTGATCAAAATTATTAGAGTTTATTATTTTCTAAAATATTCAGTATTAAATAGACGGGGGCCAGTCTAGGTATTAACACACTCTCTATTATAGTAGTGAGATTAACAATTTCAGAAGTTTTTTCATTTTTTTTTTACGTCCGATGAGCCAGGTTATGGTGGTGTAGGAAAGCTTGAATTTTGGAGAAAAAAACACCGACCTTCGAAACCCAGTTTAGCCCTGCTGATTTTTTTACATCCAGACGCAATGGTTATTTCATTTTTATTATCAGTTCTCATTAAAGTCCTGCAAGGTGTGGTTTTCTTTTTGTCCGTATTCCAACATTTTGTCACGGTTTTGGGCAGTGGTCTAGGGATCCTGTACATGCAGGTAAAGCAGCTAATATTCAAGCTATCTGCAGTTGGAACTTTCACTATCATACACTGTACATTAGTAAAGATAGGACTCTGTGATGAAAAGGAGATCCAATTCCTTGTGTACACACACTGTTGAGCCTGACACACTGTATATATATGTGTGTAATCCGGCTGAAAGGTCACCATACAAATACTTTCAATATGGCATAGCTATAAGGTTGTTTTATTTTCAGTAATACTACAAGGTATTAGACTAGCAGCCCTGATTTACTTGGGGCCCTTAATTACATATTCATCTTGTATAATGAGGTAGGGCCAGGCTGATGCAGGTCTCAAACTGAGTTGTGCTCCACATGCTACAGGAGAAATTGTTGGTATCTGTACATCAGTCATATTTTCTTCATTAGATCTGCTGTGTATCTATTGAAACCAGATTGAGAAATTCTAACATAAATATGTACACAGACAGTATAAACGGGTTTTAAGGAGATATGTAATCATTATCACTATGAGATGCATCACTGTTCCAAAAATGTAAGACATTTAGCATAATCTGGAAATAATATCTTTTATAAATAGTAAGACTATATTAAAATTTGATTATAATATGATTAAATGATGGCACAGCAGGGAGAAACAACAGACTGCATCACCTTAATAACATTCAGAATTACCAGACAATATGTTTCCGATGTTTACTTATACACAGATATCTGTCAATGTTTCCAGACAAAGGTTTGTCTGCTTTAACTCTTAAATTACTGTACTGATATTAATTCAACTTAATTTGCACACATCTCACATGAATCTGTATGTGAGACTGTCATGTTTTCCATTTATATAAAGACAGTATCACTGTAAGATAGATTTCAATGAACCCTTTCAAGTAAAATATTAATGTAGGCATCTGCATGTTTAGCTGTAATGATGTTTTAACCCTATTTTGAAGAATGTATTCAAACAAAGCGGGGACAGCACGGCAGAATCTAGTTTAAAGATGATTTCTTAATTCAGGCATGGTGATGATATGGTTCGAAAAAGATCTCTAAAATGACCTTGTGAGTAATGACGAGTTTTTTTGAAGAGTTATGTACCCTGACGTTATTTTACGTATTGGCTATATTAATTGCTTGTACAGCCTAATAAATTGTTTAAACACTCTGCTATAATACTCTGATCAACCATAAAATTGAAATAGGGAGGATAAGGCATTGTGGATGGCAACTGTTATGGGGAACAAATACTAATGCAGTTCTTGACAATTTGTCTCATTTAACGTTCCTGTACAGTAAATGTACTTGATCTGTTCTTGCTCTCTGACCTCCTAGAGCAGTTCTTGCATTGTTCAAAAACGTTTCACAGGAGTAATTGTAAAGCATAATTAGAGTTCTTTTGAAGCTGTTTACAGAAGATGTCTCTTACAGAAATCAAAGTTTATTTGAAGCAATAACAAAGACATATTACATCTGTCTAAATGTACCTCAAATGTTTAAATATCTTAATGTTCTGTAGATAATATATAAAGATATATGTCTTAAAAATTATCCTCCTTTAACATTTTTAAACTGATCATTAGAGATGGTTTTGACAAGCTATTTCTAGAGAGAGTGTGGTCCAAATACTGTAGATACGTATATTGTGTATACACCTCCAGTGTTTTTACATTACGTATTTGAGGCTGATGCGATTATTTAATGACAGGGATATCGATTCCCAATTGAATTTTAGCTATCTTTTTGCCATACAGTATAATGAAACCTATTTTCCCATTTTATTGAACCTGAAATATATTGTCATATGAAAAATGCTTGCTTAAGTACTTAACATGTTGCAGTGACATATACTTTAAGCATGAGAAAAAGGATGATATTTAAGAGCAAATTTTCCCAATCTAAGGAATAAGAACATTCTCAAAATGTGCTGAAAAATAATTGACTATTATTTACTGTCTACATGTATACAAGCACTTAACCACTTGCTAAATAATGTAAGTTTAAGGTGCATTGGAAATGTCGGTGAATTCTTTTAAGTCTTCATTAACATATCTTAACTTTTATTTTGACATTAGATTTATCAACAACTGTAGGCTGATTGGATTAAGTGTATGGTATTCTCCCGTATATTTAAAGCTAACTATAAATGGTGAGTGCTTGTCTCTACCATCAGTGAATTCCTTGAGTCTTAATCAACTGATCTTGACTTTTATTTTGACATTAGATTTATCAACAACTCTAGGCTGATTGGATTAGAGGATCGTGTATATATAGCTAGTTGTACCATCAACATTCCCCAGCATCATAGTGCTGGTATATGTACAGTGATAATGGCCCCCCCCCCCCCCCCCCGGGAACTAATAGGTCAGGATTAATTTACCTCCATCGATTAGGTGTGCACAGTTAATTTCTACACAAATGTATCGCCCTCCTTGACTTATAGTATAAGTGGCCCAGCATAGTGGTCTTCATCAAGTTAATCTGCCCTCTCACTGGCTATATATAGGAACAGCTTTTTGTAAAGTGTTGGGAGAATGAATAATATAGAGAGAAGGATTTTCATAGGGTTTGGTTAATTGGTGCACTTTGCTAATGGGACCATACATGAACAGATACCGACAGTGTTCACTGAGAGTGGGGCCACAGCAGCTAATACAAGATCATAATGATAACGGTGTCCACTGATGGTCCAGCTACACAACAGCTAATTAAGGTCATAATGACAACAGTGTCCACTGATGGTGGGGCTAGCTACCTAGACTCAACAGCTAATTGCAGTGTCTACTGATGGTGGGGCTAGCTACCTATACTCAACAGCTAATTGCAGTGTCTACTGATGATGGGGCCACACATGCATAATGCAGTGTCCACTGATTGCGGTCAATTTGAAGTTCATGTCATGCAGGTTATACATGGTTTTATTGTTTGAGGTTATTAACCAGGTTATTTGACAGCATCCAATTGTTTAAGAAATCTGATAGAAGTCAATTATCATGTAAATCCTGTTACAAAAAATCCTTAATGGTATATGGCTATACATAAAAATGCTGTAGTGCTGTTATCCAATTTCTTATAAAAAACACCATATAGGACATGTGTATTAATCTAACATATCCTGTCTAATCTGATCAGTGTACAGTGTATTACAGGTAACTTCTCCGTATATTTCCTATAGCCTTGGATGATCTATAAATTACCATCAGACTTCAATAATATAGTCTCATCTATTATTGATCACACAAATATACATGAATTAATTAGTGTTTCAGTAATGTTGCAGTGCTCTGTTGCCTGTACTATGATGGTTATATGACACTAACAATTAAGTCTAGCAGTTGCTGTTTTGTAGACAGATATAAACGGTGATAATATTGGCTGTTGGTCCCCATTTGTGATTGTGCCTGACTGACCTTTTACATACTGCTACAGGGAAACGTCACTAACTGTTGTGCTTGATAATTAATATAACTATGTGAGGGTGCAGTGTTACCGGATAGTATGATAAAGAAGAATTGGAATGAAATGTAGATTATTAGATAATTGTATAATTGAAAAACATGTAGATATTAGATAAGGAAAAAGGTAGATTGAAGCATTCAGTCCTGCTTTCAGACAAATCTATGCAGAACCAATCCAGTTACTGTAGTGGTTCCAAAGAAATTCCCAACCAGCATAAAGTTAAGGATCCCTGTCCCACTGCAATACACTGTATGTGTGTTTTTTCCTATATATACAGTTACCTCCCCTTAACATCCGTTTGTATATAACTGAAGCATACTTTTTCATGAGCATGGGTCTTTCGGGAATTAATTACTTTACCGTATTTATTATTCAGTTTTTATATAACGAAAAGAGCTGCTTTTACTTATGATATAGAGGCTGATTTAATGATATTTCTATGACAGAGTAATATTGTGCGTATCATAAACAAAACATATTCAAGGTCCCATTTGGGTTGTACGTGTATACACAGTGCCGTGCGTGCGGTTCCTAAAATATTACATGCTGCTTTAGATTACAATGTTAAATATTTATGTAAAAACAATTATAGACATGGCTGCAATGGCCGAGTGGTTCAGGCCCTACCATTAGCCCTTCATCACTGAGTTGCAGGTTTAAGGCTAGGGCGGGCAGTCGCCAGGTATTGAAAATGACCTTGACCTACTCTCAAGGTCAGAGGGGTCAAATTTGTGAAACGCTACAAACAACTTTTTCTGAAGAACTAAAAGGTATAAAACCCTCATATTTGGTTGGTTGCTTCCTGGGATAGAGCAAGAAAAAGTTTGGGAATGAAAATGACCTTGACCTACTTTCAAGGTATCGGGGGTCAAATGTGTCAAACACTTCAAATGATTTCCTCTGAAGAACTAAAATGTATAGAATCTTCATATTAGGCTGGTTGTTTCCTGGGATAGAGCCTGACAAAGTTTGAGAATGAAAATGACCTTGACCTACTTATCCAAGGTCTCAGGAATCAAATGTGTCAAACACTTAAAATGACTTCTTCTGAAAAACTGAAAGGTTTAGAATCTTCATATTTGGCTTGTGGCTTCCTGTTATAGAGCCCGACAAAGTGTAAAAACAGAAAATGACCTTGATCTACAAATGTACTTACAAGGTCACAGGTCAAATATGTCGAACAATTAAACGACTTCTTCTGAATAATCTTAGAGCAAAGTTTTATGATATTTAGCTGTTAGCTTCCTGGGATGGCGCCTGGCAAAGTTTGAAAATGAAAATAACCTAGATCTCCAAGGTCACAAGGGTCAAATATTTTGCTATTATGCTTAAATATTCAGGTGAGTGATACAGGCCCTCTGGGCCTTTTGTCTCAGTTTTTCTCTGGGTACTCTGGGTTTTGTCCACCATCAAAACCTGGCAAGTCCTAACCTGGTAAGTCCTTATTAAAATGACCATAGCTGTTAATACGACGTAAAACACAAACAAACAACTATATACTTGCGGCAGTCATTCTTCGGGTACAATCAACATCGGATTGAACTAGACAACGGGACTCCTTTTAAGCAGCGAGACAGGAGAATCCCACCTTCCATGTTAGATGAGGTGCATGGACACCTTCAACAAAATAATCACTGCCACATACTCAATTTATTCAGATTGACTATAAGGTGTAGTAATGCATGGTGGCTATACAGTACAGTGGTTGTGTTGTGGTACAATGTATGTAGATCAGGTTTACATGAAAAACCTTTACAGCAGTTAGGGTTCATCAGGACAAACATCTGAAATGCATCAGACAAAATATTTGTCTTTGTATGCCTCAATTAGAGTGACAGTTCTGGCTGTACTTGGTACCTATAAATAAACACATCACTCTGATTTGTCCCTAATTTGAAGCCTGGATGTCAGAGCCACAGATCGGCCTGCTTTACTGATCACTGTTAATACCTACAATTATATACCTACATAGCATAGGTAATGGTTGTGTATAGCTTCTGTATCTCTGTAGAACCACTTGGAGAAATCGTATTGCAGCAGTGATGTATTAATTATACTGACTTCTTTTAGATCAGATGACTGTCTTACCATGCAGTGACCCTGACCTCCGGGGTAATTTGGCATGAAATATGAGTTTCCAGTCTATTTCTGTTTGATGGTTCAGTCTCCACCTCACAGGCAATCTGTTGTAGACAGTTGATGCTGAATCATACACATCTCCCTTGGGGGCACTGTACTATTTCTGTGGTACATTTGTCTTTTCTACAGATAGGTGGTTTGATTTCATGTCAGGCACACAGTTTGGATGCAGATAAGAATTGTATCTAATACAATTTGTCTTCACCAAACACTCAGTTCAATCTAAATGATTTGCAAATCCTGCCAGATAATTTGGTTTGGACATTTAAAACAATCATCTACGGCCAAATATGTGGTTCCAGGGGTGTCCTGTTTACTCAGTAAACTCTACTATGATGTAATGGTGGTTCATTATTCTGTGTCGTAGATTCTGCGTATTATCTAAAAATGCCCATTGTGAATATTAAGTCACATTGAAACCAGTGAATTTTAAGTTATGAATATCATCCCTACATAATTAAACTGGACTTGGCCAGTCTTTGATTTGGTAAGGTTCAAGTATAACTTTAGGGGTGTATGGGTTAAGTCACATTGAAGACAGTGAAGTCAAAAAGGCGACACTTGGTGATCAGAGAAAAGATATCTTTTACAAATATTTGCATATTCTCTGATCTTGAATATGTTTCTATTAAATATGAAATTAAAACGCATTTACTATCTAGTATATTCTGACCCTGTGATTGTGTTTACCATAGTCATGTACCAGCTGTGAAATATCAACACATTTGTATTTTCATTGATTTTAAAGGGGCTTGTCGGGGAAAAAATGTCATATTTGCTAAATTGACATACACATGGTTAAAATACCTTCTTATGAAATATACCGATACAAATTTTGGTGAAATTCAGTCCCTAAGAGTTAAGATCATAATCATATTTAAGAAATCCTAAATCGTCACCTGACAGTCTAAAACTCTCAATTGACCCAGATCAATGATGTAATTTTACCGCACAAGCGTCATCAACAAGGCCAAATGTAAACATTGCGGCGAAAGAAAAAGATGCATGCAAAAGTCATGACAGGCACAAGGTATCAATACCGTTATATACAACAACAAAATATAGGTAGGAATACTACACTTGCATCATACATGACCTTTGAAAACAATTGTTTACGATAGTATTGCTGTCTTGTCTGCTAGTTGAGTCCGACATGACACATGACGGCGTGCTATTGTTGTTATCTTCACTGCCTCACTTTCGAAACAACCATGTGACATATATAAATAGATCTGCGCTCAATTTACGCGGGGCTTCCCCGAGATTTCAGTGGTCAAAACTGGACATTGCAAGCAGAACTCGACCATCATATTGCCATGATATAACTTTTGGAAGGCCAGAGAACGCATTTAGACGCATTTATTTTGTAATTTTTTCCCCAAAAATAATATAGTTATATCCAGTACCTCATAGTATAAGAGATATTGAGGTTTTTTCCATATTTGAATATAAATCTATTACCATGTTCAATGAATTAAGCTCACAGCTCCAAATTTACACTTAAAGCCCCAAAACAAATATTATAGTTACCGTATATTGAGGGTTCCCTATACATTCTATACTTTATTTTTAGCACTTAATTGGGTTTCTGGAAGGTTCAAAATTATGATCAAATTGATATGTTTTGCCAGTTAAAAAATAATGAAAGTTCGTTCTTATACAACTAACCAAACCCAATATTTAACTTGAAACCCTAAACATACTTTGCTTTTTTTGGCCTAACTCAGAGTAGCATAACTTTGAAATTTAATACGTGTACATGAATTTTTCACTGTCCTATTTAATCTGACTAAACGGTTAACCGATATGTTCCCCTATGGTGTGGGATTATCCTGGCTTTGATTAATGACTTTAACTGTCAGAACGTAGAAGATGATACATGTTATTGAAAGGAATTTCAGTGAAATTGTATGTATCAGCCCTCTGATATGTGGTATTGTGTGTTCACGCTGGAACGAAAACATGTAAAAGATAGTAACGCTTTGCCAAAATCATTAAAACAACTTAACTGATACCCATTTTATCAGCGAACAGGATGCAATTGGCACTCTCTCAGACATGGGAAATTTTGATTTTCAAAACTCTTATCGTTTGACGGGGAAAATGCATCAGAAACCTTAAAAGATTCCTTAAAAGCAGAAGGCATCTTATAATTATTTTCACAGGAAGTAATAATTTGGCAGGATTAAAGAAACTTTTTGTGATGAAAACTTGTGCTGCGAACAGCTGTGTATCTTATTCTGTGCTTTATATCTTGTCGTTGGCACGCACACGTTGAAACAAATTGACTTTTTACAACAAGAACCATGTTTTTACTTGGATAGTGCACATTATTGATTTAGTGAAGTTCTAAACACTCCTTGTAATGAATTTACCACCCATGTTGCTGTACAGGAGAAACACACATGTTGGCAATGTGTCCGTAATTTGGTATTCATGGCTTTTGTCATTGCTTCCCTCCATGCTACTTCAGGCTAAAACTCGTGTTCAGCACCTTGAACGCTCACAGGTCTCGCTGTAAAAACCCAAGCATCATTTAAATACAATCCCCTATCCATCACTAGAACTGTTATGAAACCATCAGGGAAATATGAACCTCACCGTCATTTTCTCAAATTACAATGTAAAAAGTCTTTGCAATATGTCAATAAATATATAGTTCAGAAACAGTATACGTACTTAAATATCCCTGATAAGAACCACAACCAAAAACTATCCAAGTATCGAAAACTGTATCTAAGTATCGAAAACTGTATCTAAGTATCGAAATCTGTATCTAAGTATTGAAATCTGTATCTCTAAATACGAAAACTGTATCTATAAGTATCGAAATATGTATCTATAAGTATCGAAAACTGTATCTAAGTATCGAAAACAATATCTTAGTATCAATATCTATCTTAGTATCAAAATCTGTATCTAAGTATCAAAATCTGTTTCTACCAGCATGACTTAATATGACCTTTGACAAATTATCTCTTAAAAGAAAACCATACCCTGCAGACTTTAAAAAAAAAAAAAATGATGAAAAAATCAAAATTAAATCAACAACAGTGTTACCCTGCAGACTTTAAAAAAAAAAAATTGATGAAAAAATCAAAATTAAATCAACAACAGTGTTCTGATTGTAAATTTTCAGCAGGGCTACTAGACTGGGATGCGAACCCTGGACTTTAGATCGCTTTATTATCACCCTTATCAATGGAGTTGTCTGGTCAACGGAATTAGTGTCCAGGCCCAACAGGGCTACATTTATATCAAAACGCAAACTAAGGGGAGGTAACTGTATGACAGAAATGCCACAATGCAGTGGGACAGGGGTCCTTAAGGATTAGAAAAATATCCGAAGATCAGCTTAGACTAATTCCGTTGAATATGTTCTTAGACCTAAATTAAGTTGCAACTGGGTAATAATTAGTTTTCCAATCTTGATATTAATATTAGGCAACAAGGACAAAGTATTTCAACCTTTTAATGAGAAAACTTCTTCGATGAAAATTGTATCTTGGCAAGTCTCAGGTGTACCTGAATCTGGTTAATGATTAAATAGCCACTCAGCTTCCTAAAATTGATATGTACATGTAGCATGAATATTCGAGCCTGCAAATTTGGCACATAGCGTACATATAGTAAGAACCAAAATACATGTAAAATTCATAGTTTTTAGCTACTTTTTGTGTCTGTAGATGATTCTTTGCCAACATTTTGTGTGTACTATTGTGTTGGAATGTTTAATTATTGAGAGGGAATTGTTTTGGAGAGAGGATGACGCACTTCGTTTGACACAAGCCTGTGGTTATCAAAATCTGTTGCTGCAGAGTTTGCTCAAGGTTAAATTTAGCTATAGAAAAACTTTGGTGGGAAATTTTCATAAGAATGCTGCATTTTGCAAAACCAGTTGGGCCTAATTATAGTGATTACCCGGTAAATTGAATACATAATTCTGAGATGTTTCCTTCATCACCAGAATTCTTCTTGATTCATAATGAGAAAATGTTGTATTATAGAGTTAGTTCTTTTGATTTCTGTACTGTATTCGCTGTAATTAGTGCACTTCCCACTTTTCAAAATTTCACTAGTACCTCAATCCTGGCCTAGTACTCAAATAGAATAACAATAATCAGATTGCAAAACATGTTGACTACTCCTAACAATCAGTTGAATTTACAGGTAATAGACAGTAAGGTCTCCTATGCACATACTGTGTAATAATTACTGGGAAATTTTTGTGGCAGTTTAATTTCTTGTCTTCTTTGTCCTCTGTAATAATGGCAAATTTTTCATTACAACGAATATAAGTAAACAGCACAATATACATAGTAATTAAATGTGAATGGAAAAATTAACTCCGGCCAAAAATTGATTTCATGGGCGAATGGCAAAAGTTTGACAGGGCGAAAATTTCCTGGATACAGTGTAGCAACTGCAAACCCTTTTTTGTGAAATTGTCATAACTTTCAATTATCTTGATAACTTAGCAGCCTGCCTTTCGGCTATTTGTATAAGTGACCTGGGTGCTTATTTTGGTAAATACAGCATATATATGAAATACCCTATATTGCAGTATTGACAGTTAATTAAACACTGACAAAATACTGCCAGCTGTGTTTCCTTTGATATCAGTGTGTTTGGATCTGCAGGCCAAAGCAAACAAAACGTCTGCTTGTAGGGATAATTATCCAGGTTGATTTTATTTTTGTTTTGTTTGGGGTTCATCTAATATGGTTATACATGTATGTTTATTATATAGTGATGCCTATGGAGACTTAACAGTGAAAAAGACTAAGAGTAGGCAGAAAAGATAGAGGTCTGAACTAGACTAGTACTAGTGTTTTATAATGCATAGGTGTCAATCATACACGAACGAATACATCTGGTTATAGATTTTCTCACTACATTTATTCAGATTTTTAGTCCCCCATCGGGAACCATGTCCGCTGTCCTTCCGCTATCTTTTTCAGGCTCTATCTCCTACACTACTTGTCACTGGAACTTCGTACTTGGGGTATGGGTTCACCTTGGTGAGGCGGTGTGTCATGTTTCAAAAATAGGTCATTCTGACCTACATTTTGACCTTTGACCTACATCAAAGAAAAAGTTTGTCCGGGCTCTATCTTCTACACTACTAGTCACTGGAACTTCATACTTGGTGTATGGGTTCATCTTGGTGAGGCGGTGTGTCATGTATCAAAAGAAGGTCACTCTGACCTACATTTTGACCTTTGACCTACATCAAAGAAAAGTTCTCCGAACTATAGACGAAGCAGGGACACTCTACCAATTGAGCTAATCCTTAGGTCGCCGTCGATCAACTAAGTCTACTTCCGCTACAATACTTTACATGTGTTTATTTGGGCACTGTATGTGAATAACTATATATATATACCTCAGTTGAATGCAGGCACCACAGAAGAAAAATTCCAGAGAAAAGGGCAATAATCAAATTACATCAATTAAAGTCGTGACATTTATTATAGTCATGCAGCCATGTGCTTGTATGTTTACATGTATTTCATGTTTCTTGTAGAACATATGTGACAGCTGGGTTTAGACGGTGTCAGATGTAACACAGCATGTTGCACAACTTCAAACCCTGCTCCGCATCGATTTTACGGAAATAATGCACCAATTGATAGATATCAGATCAGTCAGCCATATTGAATTAATTAAAAACATAAACTTTTGAAAATATCAAATTTTATCATTACTGCGGTATTATGTTTGAAAAAAACGTGTTTGTATTCATGTGAAAGCTATGACATTTCCACTCAGCACACTGTAATCATGTCCTTCAATACTGACTTACTATAGTGTGCTTTGAATGGATTTGAGGTATAGCGTTTTAATGTAATTTTCATGGTTTTTCAAATCTTGAGATTTTAAATTTCAAGTATTGCAATAGGATGAAATGTTGTAAAATTTATGATGGACTAAAGATGGCGTTGTTTGGAGGGGTACAGTTTAATATTTTCTGTTTTAACCCAGGGTGGAGACGGGGAGATTAATTAATTCCCCTGTCTTTTTTCCCTCTGTCTTAACAACATTAATCTTATCAGAGAAGAGGAATAAGGATAAGTTCTTAACTTATTCTCCAATCTTCTTTATTCTATGTTTTGAAGTTTGTTTATTGTGCAAAACCTGGAAATAAATGTTATGTTTGAACTGACAATCATTTGAAGTCAGTGCGTACATCAAAAATGCGATGACATCACCTCAACATTAGCTGATCACTGGAGATATCTCTGATTTGCCAGAAATTACCACTTGTATTTGATTTTGGAGAAAAATAATCAATACCCACTTTAGGAATTAAGACAGAAAAATCTCAACCCTCAGGGCAAGATTCTTAAGTCTGGCCTTTGGCATTTAGGCCTCGGGCTTGACTTTTTTTTTGACATCTTACCCTTGGGTTGAGATTTTTCTGTCTAACCCCCACGGTGGGAAAAGATTATATTAACCTTTTCGTGGGTGAGCTCTTGTCTTTCATGAGCAAATATGGGAAGAAGAAAAATCTCAACTCTCTTGGTAATCTATTTCAATGTGTGGCCATCGGCCAAGCCTCGAACCAGACATTAAAGAAGATTACAAAGAGGGTTGAGATTTTACGTGTCTTACCCCCAAAGTGGGGAAAGATTATATTAATCCCTGCCTAGCAGATTTTCTATCTAATTGGGTACAATTCTACCCAAGATACCACTTTAGCAGAATTGCTATGTTTTATTGGGGGGAAAAGCAATAAAATATATAGTTAATGAGACAATTAACAAAAGCTGTGATAATGGACCGAATCTATGTAAGGCTGATCAGGTAGTTTTATAATAGGACACAAAGCTTTACATCTGTCAGGCCTGAGCTGTAAGGCATAAGTGTCTAAATGTATTAAAACAACAAGTCTGGTGAGATTGCAATAAGATATACAGCCAACGTAGAGGACACTTACTTCAGAAGAGAGTGTAGGAACAGATTGGGCAAGCAATCTGAATGGATAGTTTAGTTTCTCTTAAAATGCAAGAGATTTGCACTATACACCCAGAGCACCAATGTGACACTAAAGTATACGGTGGATATTGGAATTGCTCCAAGTGCTTGTACTCCAATACTTACAGAGCAATGATTTACACATCAAACAGAGCATTTCTATAGCACTATACTGTATACCAACTCGACTTTCTCTCCTTCAGGTAGCCAATTTACCCCATCAACTATAGACGCGTCATTGTATCACAATACTATATAGCACTATGTGTACATTGCCTAATAACTTACTGCTGTCTCTATATCCTTCAGGTAGCCAAAATACTACATCGACTGTAGAGACGTCATCACTGTCATAACAACGGCTACAGAGTGGTATCCCCCTGGACAAGTACCACATTTTCTGGATGTTTTCCACGAATAATTACACCTCTAGGATGTAGCTGTTGGATTCTCCAACGTCATGAATGCCAAATTCTAAATGAAGGCCCAATTTGTGTTTTATTGGGTTTGAACTCCAAGATCAAGGCATTGGTCGCTTGCGAAGGTGACACCAATTCATGTGCCAGTGTTTCGGCACTTGTTTAAGTGTGTTGGAATTTACAACAACATACCCTGTTCTCAGGATGTCACGGAAAATTAGCAACAATAATTCCCTCGTCAACTACAGGTAAGAGTGACATGAGAAAGTGTGAATCAAAATCTGTTAATTGTGTTTTTTGAACATATTTATATTCAATAGCTTGTATCTGTTTTAGACAATATTTCTATCAAATCGTGTCTGAAGCAAATACAAAAAATCTGTGTTTCGATTTCAGGTACCCTACCCCAAGTGACCCTAGATTTTACTTCCAACCCTAGCAATTTCATTTCACCAGTTATCAATCTACAATTTATTTTCATGGATCCTTTTTCAACTGTATTGCTAAAAACCAATCAAAGTTCTATGAGAATATATATAGATATATATATGACTTGGGACTGACATGTATGCAGTTTTATCACTGTTTACTCGAATGCACTTAAACGTGCTGAAAAGTCTTAATCATCTTTATAACACCTCTCTATACTATTTCATAGGTAGGTATTATAAGTATCAAAACCAAATCTAAATCACATATTGTTTCTTAAAATCTTGACCTAAAAAATAAAATGAAAAAATGAATACATTATTTGTCTGAATCTGTTAAAACTAAAATCTTTGGAGAATCAATGGTTTCTGTAGTTTCATTGACAGATAATACTACAATGGTTTCTAAATACCTTTTTATAAATTCTGAATTTTTAATCTTTAATTGTTTATTTACAAATTTATAACATATTCTCTTGATGAACTGAGCTACTTTAAAACTACCTAATTCACTCTAACTTTCGTATCTTAAAAGTATATAAATGTTTACACATTTTGTCTGCAGTATGCAGACAGGTATAAGTAGATAGCTGCTGTTGATGGAAGCCGCATGTGTGCCATTGACTGCTATGACAAGCTATTACAAAATCAATAATGAAGTAGATAAAATAACGAAGTGCGATGTTCCAATTGAAAGACTCAATTTGTTACAGTTTTAAGCTTTAAAGCTTGGCCATCATGCAGTATTTGCTCCTAATATTATACCAATATTGTGGTATTATTTGTATAGTGTTCCGATGGTCTTCTATATCTATGAAAAGAATGCAAACATGTGTTTGTAAATATGTGTTCCATAATGGCATAGCTTAAAGCCACATGCCCCTGCTAATGAGGTTCTGATGTGACCTTGCAAATGGGAGAAGCTAGAAGGTGTCCCGTTAGGTCTCCCATACTCCAGTACTCTCTCTCCTACTCCCTCTCCTACACATGTTGTGGTATATACATGTACTGTACCTAGATATTTTTAGGCAACACCAGCTGTCGATTATATGTCATTCTGGGTGTTTTGTAATAGTTGTATTCGAAAAAGCAGAAAATTTTGTTAATTTTCATTTCCAAACAGTAACTTCCTTAACAGTTTATTGAATTATGACAAACTTGGGGTCAATTGCATAATTGCAATACTCAAGCTAATTTGAAAGATGAGCAAAATCTGTGTATTTATACTGTATTTGACCTAGTAATTATATATAATTACAATTGCACTGTGTGATTTCTGAAGCACATGATGGCCAGGTGTGCTTGCATTTGATTACCCTTTCGTTCTCAAACCAGCCAAACCAGCCGTTTTGGGATGACTATTTAAACCGATGCCCATACTTAAGCTTGTTTATTGTTGTCACTATGGTAACAGTAATGTATCTGTGAGAATGTGTGAGATCTTTAATTTTTAGCTGAAGGATTTCCTGTTCAAAATGAACACTAACTAGTCATGTTTCGGTGAAAAATGATGGTGTTCTTGGAGTTTTTCCAGGACAAATGTGAATATTGGAGATGTTTTAGCAGGAGGACTTCCTGTTTGAAATGGACGCTAATTAATTCTTGTGTTTCAATAAAAAATGACGATGTTCTTGGAGTTATCCAAGACAAATGTGACAAACAACGTGATCACTAAAAAACAATGGCGGGGAGCACAGACTTGACAAGCGATGATGAAAGTTTTAACTGTCTATTTATGAAGTTAGAGATAGAAAAACAGAATCAGAAATGACAAGAACTTCTTTAATTGAATAATGGAACCAATATCAACATGTTAGATTTTGAACAGATAGATTTATTGGATGATTAAGCGAGTAATAATGAAAACGATTGTGTTTTGGACAAGATGAACTTGAAACATTGTGCAATCTTTCAAAGGATGAATCAAATAATTTTATGGAGACAATTTGTCAAATCTTGAATCAGAAAATGATGCTAGACCACTGGCTTATATTGCCTGGTATTGTAAACTTCAGACCAATTATTCAATTCATAATTCTGTTTTTTTTTTCTTTTTGCAGAAACCTCGGCAAGTCAGGGCTGAGAGTCTCCTGTGTCGGTCTAGGTAAGGGAGATAACATAGGTGTTACAATAAAACAAGGCTTTAGTATTTAAATTTCACTTTGTTGTTAGGCAGCCTTACATTACACAAGTAAAGCTGGCCCATGAACTAGCTACATACAGTACTTATGCTTCATGCATAGTAAAGCAACTGCAAAAAGGGTTCAATCACAGAATTTCTGAACTTAAACAATTTCAGCAAACAACAAAATTATGTTTCTTTAAAAAAAATGAATACAAATATGATAAACTCTTAATTTCTTTATGTACATGTTTACTTTTTAAGAAAACACTTAATTTGAATATGACATTGGCAATCTTTTCTTTCTTTCAATTGATAAATTAAAAGGCACCCCAGCCCTTGTTCTAAAAACATGGAATACATTCTACAGCTTATATATATCCTTCTACTTTATATTCAAGCCTCATATTATAAAATGACCGGCTAAATGGGACAACTTAAAATAGATTGAATGTCTCTTTGGATAGACATGCTGCAGTTCTCTTTCCGGATATCCTTATTGGCTGGAGAGACTAGCCTTAATTGGCTGTGTACAACGTTAATTAACTATTCCTAATCAACTGTTAGATCAGATGTACATTTCAGTTAATCTTTATAACAGCATGTCTGATTGGATGATACTGGTCACATGACAGGACAATAAAACATCATGTTGCCTTAACAGGCTAAAGGTTTCCCCAATCATTTTTCCCATGTTCGGAGCCTCTGTAGAAAAGTCTGCTAGAGCCAAACAACTTAGCTAGTTCCAAATGATTGAAGCAGATGACAACAATGGAGCCTCAACCTGACCATCCCTACTACATTATACATTATACATTACTTGTTTTAGAGCACTTATAATTAGAGTGTGATTAATTAAATAAATATTGTTGATATTATCAAGTTTTAACTGTACTTCAAATCAGAACTTCCAAGGTAGAAGGGATTTGGATACAATTCCACATTATAATTACTTCACTGCGGTATCATAAAACATAATCTCTAGCAGTACATACCTTCTAGGTACGTAGCTTACATCATATGTTGTAAAGCGCTTTAGAGTAGTTTTACAAATTATATTATTATTGAATGTTTTCTTTTGAGAAACTTGGACTGAAGTGCATTTTCTAGGTTATCACTCAGAATCTCTTGAAGAACATATAAAAACACATAATGTGTTATTTAGTATATATTTGACATCATGTGAATTATATATGGAACATCTCGGTCTCGAAATAGCTGTGAACTAACATCAAATCTGTTACTGTGGTGAATTATTTAATCTTTCCACGAGGAGTGAGCATAAAAATTGAAACCTTACTGATACTCCCTAGAGCACTTAATACTACATTGAGGGAACCTACTCGAATACCTATCGGTATATATATTCACTACAACGCCAGAGCTACACACCCAACAAACTCTAAAATTAAGATACACATGCTGATCTCAAGTTTGAATGGCGATGAGATAAGTAACCCTCCCTGACATGGATAGCTTGCGTTTGGTGTTATCTTGTATATGATGTAACTTATATTTATGTATATAAGTGATATGTAGAGATTTACCTCCCCTAATTAAGAACTCTTCACTGGAGATAGGTGCTACCCTTGCTGACATGGATAGTGTGGGTTTGGTGCTTCTGTCTATGATACTTGTTTAATGTGCATGTACGTTCCTGGTTTTAAACGAATAGTTGGAACATTTTTCTGACTATCAGATCACAGAAATTTTTAAAGAATAGTGACTTTCCTCTAGTTAATGACTGTGTCAGTGTATCACAGATACTGATATTGTAACAGAGGTCATTATTTTTTTAATGCCGCCACTAGAAGTCAAACCCGGGACCTCTGGTTTACTAGTCTTGCGCTCTACCTAATTATATAATGAGCTAAAGAAAAATTATCCCGAGTTGGTAGGAAACAGCTAGTATTTTACCTGGGTGACATACTCCCCCTCCAGGAAAGAACTCGTTCGGAGCTTTCCAAGGGTCACAGCGATTATTTTGCAAGTATCGCCGAGTATTTTTGTCATATCTCTCAAGTCCCTACGTGGGCGCCAATTCAATAACAGAGGTCATTATTTTATCACTGCCTCTGCAAGGAGTCTAACTCGGGACCTCTGGTTTACTAGTCTTACGCTCTACCAAATGAGCTAAAGAGAAATTCTCCCTAGCCGAGTCGGTAGGAAACAGCTAGTATTTTAACAGGGAGACAATATTATCAGAAATTTTCAGATATTTGAGTCAGCAGGACTCATGTCTTTCCTACAAGATCATCAATAATAAGGTTTTTAGGTCACCTGAGACAAAGTCTCAAGTGACCTATTGCGATCGCCTTTTGTCCGGCGTCGTGCGTCCGTAAACAATTTACATTTTCGACTTCTTCTTCAAAACCCCTGAACCAATTTCAATGAAATTTTGCAGAAACCTTCCATGGCCAAAGGTCAACTAAAATTGTGAATTATATGGGCCCCAGCCCCCAGGGGCCTGAGGGGCGGTTCCAAAAAGGGTCAAATTGACTAAAATTTCAAAAATCTTCTTCTCAACATCCAGATATGGTAGAATCAAATACTCTTCATAGATGGAAGGGTCTTAAGGTGCTTTACAAAAATTGGGAATTTCTTGACCCTGGGGTGTCACGTTTCCCCATGGGGAGGGGGTAAATTTTACTATAGTTTATATAGGGAAATCACATTTTGGACCAACATTTGTTTAATTGCCATTGGAAGTAATTCAATTTAGGTTAGCATTATATCAGTATTGGGTAGCAGTTTGATAGTATGCACATATCAGCCCTGACTGACCCCCAGGGGCTGATGGGTGGGGCCAAAAAGGGTTGAATTGACTGAAATTTCAAAATCTTCTTCTCAAGACCAGATATGGTAGAATCAAATACTCTTCATAGATGGAAGGGTTTTTATGTGCTCTACCAAAATTGTGAATTTTATGACCCTAGGGTCTCACATTTACCCCTGGGGAAGGAGGGGGGGAACTTTGTTATGGTTTATAATGGCAAATGATACTTTGAATATTACATGTTGATTACTTGATTGCAATTATAACACTAAGTTCACAGTTTGATACTTTGAACATTTTGAGCCATCCCTACCCCCAAGGGCTGTAGGGTGGGCACCAATGGAGTCTGTGTGCTAAAATTTCTTCATTTTCCTTGTTTAGAATCAGAGGTGCTAGTTTCAAATACTTTCAGTCTTAAATCTGCATGCTAGATATTGTATAAGGTGGTTTTATTGTTTTTTGTCACTTTGAATAATACTTCTGTTCATGTTAAAAACAAAAATCAACTCTCTGTATAAGTATATCAGGTGACCGTTAAGGCCCATGGGCCTCTTGTTTAGTAATGAGATCTAGACTCATCATTGTGTCGAAAAAAATACCACAAAAATCTGATTATTTTAACACATTCTATGTTTTATTGCCTTTTATAATCATAGGAAAACATATTCAATATTGATTCTGTATGCAGATTCAAGGTTATTCTTAGTGCTGGATTCTGCCTATAGAAACTACTGACATTTCATGTCTCGTGTCCCATGAGAAATGACAGTCAGACCTGAGCACTGATTTGAGCAATCCCCATATAACTCATGTCCAGATTGCTCCTTTAGAACTCTTTTTAATGACTTCCCATAAGACCAGTCACAACTGATTCTCAAAGATAGGATTGCTAAATGCTTTTGCCATGTCTGTAGTAGAATATAGGAAAGATATATCTTTTTCGTCCACTTACTTGAACAAGCTTAGGTCGGGGATCCAGTTACCCTATATACATGTGTGTGGCTGGTCTGGTACCATTGATTTTTGTTCACGCAATGTTCCCTATCCTACAGGGGATTTCTGTTGACTCCATTTGTTGTTCAGTAGACAATTTGTATAGTATTTCGGAGTAGCTGTGAATTTATGTACAACTAGATAACAGTGGTTTTGCGTAAGAATTTTTTACCGAAACCTAGCTGTCTTTAATCTATCACTTCAGTGGGAGAGAAGTAGGCCCTTAAGGACAGGCAGTCTTTATATACAGGTTGTTTAATTCAATAATGATACTCTTTTGATTGGTGGTTAAGGAATATGATTCTGTACCACTGCACATATACATATACCCTGTCTTTAGCATACATACAGTCACTTGCACGCTTACACAACACACATGGAGGCACATCCTTATATAACCTTAGATGTTAATAGGACGTTAAACAAAATAAAACCAAACCAAACCAGTCACAGACTGTAAATAAGTGTTGGAAACTGTTTTCCAGCTTGACTAGCTATAGCTTTGATAGCTTCTCCTAAACCTCTCATTCTGCTCTGTAGGTCTATAGAATAATTAATAGTGTTACTGGTTCAGCAAATTTTATATATATATATATATTCTTTTTAAATTGAAATAATTCCGCTGCATGGCACATTGATATGTTACCTAGACGGAACAGGAATGACTCGAGGAAGGATTCTAAGGAATGTGTTTTATATGGACAAACGAATAGTTGATGTGAAAAGAATGTGTATCTATAAAGCTAGTGCGTGCCATGCAGTAGTTTAAAAATATTCATACTTTGAATGAACCTTTTGTATCATTCAAAATATACTCTACTCATCTCTATGATCTCTTCTGTCTTTCAAAACCCCCCTTTTTTAAAAAAAAATAATCTTCTATGTTCCTTGTTTTCATACAATTATTTTGATAGGCATATGTCGCTATCACTATCAATGTAATACTATAGTTGAGGAGAGGGCTTCCATAAGTTGTTATAACTTGTGCCCAATCCATTTGATTATATCAATAAAATATGTTTAAATTAATCTTTGATAAATCATTTCTGGAAAGAAAACCATACCTTGCGGGATTTTTTCTTAGAAATAATAAAGATGAAATAAATAAAATGTATGATCAACAACAGTGTTTTGAGTGTAAAAATGCAGGGGGGCTAGATTGGGATTGGAACCCTGAACTTCAGATACTTACTGTATATATACGGAAAAACGACAGTGCAGTGCCTACATGTATATGCAATGTGCATTTGGAAATAAATTGAATTGAATTGGGTGCCCTGTGTCATGCATAAAATGTACGTCATGCATAAAATGTACTCCGGATACTTTTTATACCCCTTCCAAAAAGTAATACCCCCCCCCTGTATAAAAGGAAGTTGATCAGGATGTTACAGTTGAATATTTATCCATCCCTACCCCACCAATCCCCACCCCCGAGGCCAGTAAAATTATGCCAAAATAATTTACAATCACTAGACACAATATAAGGTTTGGGGAGTCAAGTAGAAACATGAAAAGTCATGTTATAATCATTACCAACCTCTCTTTAACTTTTTGGTCAGAGTATAAAAAGTATCCGGGGGGTACATTTTGGTCGGGTGCATAAAAAATATTTCGTGGGTGCGGAGTCAAAGATAGGTTGGGCAATGATTGTAACATAACTGTTCATGTTTCTACAGGTAGTTCCTTAGGCAGGATTCAAATTATTTCATATACCGCCACCCCAGGCAGGTGATCTTTATATACAGGTTCTCTCCGAGGGCTTAGAGGTGCTCTTCAAAGTAGACTTTATACTTTTATTGCCCTTACTGTAGGAAAATACGATTCTTTGTTTCTCTGAGGGTAATCATGTTTCACGAGTGTGTTAGATTTATGTCGGGGCTTTTTTGAAAATCACTATGAAAACACAGCTCTGGTTAGTAAAATTTTGCAAAATCTACCTAATCAAAGTATATTATTATTAAAGAAAGCAGTCTACAAGCTTATAAGAATCAGACCTATGCAATCTGATGTTTGCATCTACACTTCATTTTCAATAGGATTAATGAGTTACTCTCACACACTGTTGTTAATTGAGACTTTAATTAACGAAACAGGTGCTCTTTGCCTGATGACATCACCATCATAGCTAATGATATTATAACAACAAAATTCTGGAAGATTGTTCCTGACCTGAAGAACTCCAATTAGGCCTGACATTTGCAGTCTTGCCTTCAGTTGATGGGGTGTTGATACTAAACCTTATAGGCTAAATAGGTACCGTAGACACACAGAAGGTACCGTAGACACACAGAAGGTACCGTAGACACACAGAAGGTACCGTAGACACACAGAAGGTACCGTAGACACACAGAAGGTACCGTAGACACACAGAAGGTACCGTAGACACACAGAAGGTACCGTAGACACACAGAAGGTACCGTAGACACACAGAAGGTACCGTAGACACACAGAAGGTACCGTAGACACACAGAAGGTACCGTAGACACACAGAAGGAATCTGACCTACATTTGAGGGTCTTTACCTCTAAATGTCAGGAGGTTTCATGTTCATTTCAACAACTCTTTAAATAACCCTAATCATTCCAAAGCTATTGGCTTTGTCTGTGCCAGCATTCTCGTGTTTCGATGACCTGTTAAACGCTGAAGGGAGAGGTGATTGATATAGCACATCTTGCTGGTCATCCTGAGTATTTTTGGAAATTTCACTCCCAGAGGCCGAAGTGGGGAAAGAACAATTTTGTAGTTCTGGGTACGTAAACATTTGAAATTTGAGGAATTTTCAAATGCAGAATAAATTTATGTAAATGGATTGTTATGTTTAGAATGTCAGATTATCATGAAAGACTCTGCTTTTTATACAGTACTTGCTTTTTATACAGTACTGCATAAAATTAAAAATCACCACACACAAAACTTTGTTATTTGTTGAAAAAAATGCAGCAACACTGTGTGCAGTACATACGTGCATTTATATTTACTTTCCGGTCGGGTCGGAATTGTTCCAAGGTTGTGCAGCCTATTTTTGTTGGTGAGGATATAGCTATATAGGTCACTCACCAGTGCAGAAAATTCTCTGGCTGAGAATCAAGACCCAAATGACAAACCCTGTTATATAGCATCAGCAGAATTATATCTGCAAAGGTCACACAGCGGGCATCTTTGAAATTCATGAGTTATGCTGACGATATCCATAACTTCCCTGTATCCTTTGATGTTTTTTTACTGACGCGATAAAAGGCTAACAGCCATTTGATTGGTTTCAGACATAAACAACTGACCAATCACATGGTTGGTAAACTGCAGTAGCACCATTATACTTTGAAGGTTTGGTTTCAACAAATTTTATTGTGTTAACAAAAGGATTAGACAACAGGCAGTGCCTATATACAAGTCTTCTCCTGAAAGGTAACTTTGAAGGTTACATTTGTCAAAGATATATTCTAAGATCAAAGCCAGTAAATTTAAAAAAAGAGAGTTGTCTACCTTAGTAGTGCATGATGCTCCAGTATAGATGTAGAAGTCAACTACAATAATTGTACAACGTTGTCGGTGAAGACAGCAGTTACATCACAAGTATTGATTACCTGTGTACCTCATTCACCTGTTAATCTAGATCAACTTTGATTAATTACAATGCCCATCCTCAAGGTTCCTGCACACCAATACCTGTCTGAGCTGTAATTTAATCAGTGGTACATCTATTCCGTCTTTGCGCATTGCAGAGTTATCTTCTCTTGAGAGCAGGGATTGATTGTTACATCATTGTGTTGTGTGAGGAAATTATCCCGCTTTCTCAAAAAATAACAAAGTTACTCTCACAAACAAAGGACGTAACAATCAATACCTGCTCTAAAGAGAAGATAACTCTGCAATACGCAAAGACGGAATATATATAGATACAACTACAATTTGTAGAAACCATATTTGATATTGGAAGCATACCTGTAATGACATTGATTACTTGACAGGTGGAGTTTCAGGGAAAAGCTAGCAAACATAATCTGCTGTGCAAGCATGCGCACCCATATGATATTATACTTGTCGTACATTAGTTATTAAATGAAGTGCTTGTCACCGTCACAGAGCTTATGGTATAGTGTGCATGCAGCGTCTACCGTGCATCCACCATCCTTTTTTTTAACATATTGGCTTCATGAAAACTGAAAGTCCTAGGGTCTTATACATTGTAGTTTCACATTCATTAGACTCAAATTTGTTAAAATCTTCAAGCAACACTATCTAAAGAGCTATAAGGTCTAGATCTAGAGCTATGATGCTTAGATACATTATGAAGGCCAATAGTAACATTTCTCACAGTTGGTGGGTTATAACATTTGAGATCTCCGACATGAACAACCTTGTAGATGCTTGCAGGGAAAATCCTGCAATTAAGAGCAGTGGGCCATTTTCAGCAATTTTAAGTCCATATCAAAATTAAGAGGGGCCATTCTTTATTGTAAGATTAACAGAAAATTGGAACATATGGAGGGGTTAATTTCAGTTTTGAGGGGTCAATGGACCCATGGGGGCCCCCCTCCAGGATTATCTCTGTGCTTACTGGGCATGAAGAAAAGAACGCAGGCATGCTGCCAGGATTAGCTCTAGGATCTAGCCCTGCCCCTAAGGATTTATTTTCAGGTTATTATATGGAAACAATTTAGATCCCAACCCTAGATTCCAATTACATGTGCATATGAATCTCAACCAGATTTGCTATGCAAAATTAAAATGTCCATAATACAGTTACAAAGATTGGTACCTTCTGAATCTGGATCTGCAGGTAGTCAAAAATTATTGTAGGTTTAATGTGCATTCCACTTGTTATCACAAGTGTTTTTCCCCATATTTAAAAATGATGAACAATGTATTTCGTGTTTTTTTCAAATATTCATTTCCTTTGACATCTTCATAGATAACACATCCAAATCTCAACATCATGTTCCTTGATGATGTTGGATGTTAAATCTCTTCTGTAACTAACTTTACCCAGGAAACGGGACCCTCACACAGCCTAGCTGATTTGTTGGCAGTTTTACGACTTTTTCTAACCAACACATGGTTGTCTGCTGTCTGTTTATTGTGTAATGTTTATGATTTATACTTGTTGAGGTAGCGAGACGATTTAAGTCCACAGAAATGTGTCTGTAAGTTCATATCAGTGTTACTGGGTGTTTGTACATCCTACAGTAATGTAATTGTTCCCATCATCAACATTGCAGCATTCCTCACGGCCGTAAACCACCAGTGTTTACAGGCCAGAGCTATTAGTGGTATTTTGAGAAGTTCCACATACCAAAAAATTGGAAATATTGAGAATGTTATCTAGTTTCTGGAAGCACATTTAATGCACCTTTTTAAGAATAAATATAAAATATAAAAAAGAATGTAGGTAAAGATCAGAAGTACAAATTGTCAACACACAGGTTAGAGGTACACTTTGTCAACACACGGAGATCACAAGTACACATCAACACACGGAGATCACAAGTACACATCCACACACGGAGATCAGAAGTACACATCAACACGATGAGATCAGAAGTACACATCAACACGAGGAGAGATCAGAAGTACACATCAACACACGGAGGTCAGAAGTACACATCAACACGAGGAGATCAGAAGAACACATCAACACACGGAGATCAGAAGTACATAACATCACACGGAGATCAGAAGTACACATCAACACCCGGAGATCAGAAGTACACATCACCACACGGAGATCAGAAGTACACATCAACACGATGAGATCAGAAGTACACATCAACACGAGGAGATCAGACGTACACATCAACACACGGAGATCAGAAGCACACATCAACACACGGAGATCAGAAGTACACATCTACACACGGAGAGCAGAAGTACACATCAACACCCGGAGATCAGAAGTACACATCACCACACGGAGATCAGAAGTACACATCAACACACGGGGATCAGAAGTACACATCAACACACGGAGATTAGAAGTACACATCAACACACAGAGATCAGAAGTACACATTGTCAACACACATAGATCATAAGTACAAATTGTCAACACACATAGATCAGAAGTACACATTGTCAACACACATAGATCATAAGTACAAATTGTCAACACACATAGATCAGAAGTACACATTGTCAACACACAGAAATCAGAAGTACACATTGTCAACACAAGTACACATCAACACACGGAGATCACAAGTACACATCCACACGACGAGATCAGAAGTAAACATCAACACACGGAGATCAGAAGTACACACCAACACACGGAGATCAGAAGTACACATCAGCACACGGAGATCACAAGTACACATCAACACACAGAGATCAGAAGTATACAGACACTGAGATCAGAAATACACATCAACACGAGGAGATCAGAAGTACGCATCTACACACGGAGATCAGAAGTACACATCAACGCACGGAGATCAGAAGTACACATCCACGCACGGAGATCAGAAGTACACATCAACACACTGATATCAGAAGTACACATCAACACACTGAGATCAGAAATACACATCAACACGAGGAGATCAGAAGTACGCATCTACACACGGAGATCAGAAGTACACATCAACGCACGGAGATCAGAAGTACACATCCACGCACGGAGATCAGAAGTACACATCAACACACCGAGATCAGAAGTACACATAAACACGAGGAGATCAGAAGTACACATCTACACACGGAGATCAGAAGTACACATCAACACGATGAGATCAGAAGTACACATCAACACGAGGAGAGATCAGAAGTACACATCAACACACGGAAATCACAAGTACACATCAACACACGGAGATCACAAGTACACATCCACACACGGAGATCAGAAGTAAACATCAACACACGGAGATCAGAAGTACACACCAACACACGGAGATCAGAAGTACACATCAACACGAGGGGATCAGAAGTACACATCAACACGAGGAGAGATCAGAAGTACACATCAACACACGGAAATCACAAGTACACATCAACACACGGAGATCAGAAATACACATCAACACGAGGAGATCAGAAGTACAAGATCAGAAGTACACATCTACACACGGAGAGCAGAAGTACACATCAACACCCGGAGATCAGAAGTACACATCAACACACGGAAATCACAAGTACACATCAACACACGGAGATCACAAGTACACATCAACACGAGGAGATCAGAAGGACACATCAACACACGGAGATCAGAAGTACACATCAACACACTGAGATCAGAAATACACATCAACACGAGGAGATCAGAAGTACACATCAACACACAGAGATCAGAAGTACACATCAACACGAGGAGATCAGAAGGACACATCAACACACGGAGATCAGAAGTACACATCAACACACAGAGATCAGAAGTAGACATCAACACACGGAGATCAGAAGTACACATCAACACGCGGAGATCAGAAGTACACATCAACACACGGGGATCAGAAGTACACATCAACACACTGAGATCTGAAATACACATCAACACGAGGAGATCAGAAGTACACATCACCACACGGAGATCAGAAGTACACATCAACACACCGAGATCAGAAGTACACATAAACACGAGGAGATCAGAAGTACACATCAACACGAGGAGATCAGAAGTACACATCAACACACAGAGATCAGAAGCACACATCAACACACGGAGATCAGAAGTACACATCAACACACCGAGATCAGAAGTACACATCAACACGAGGAGATCAGAAGGACACATCAACACACGGAGATCAGAAGTACACATCAACACACGGAGATCAGAAGTGCACATTGTCAACACACACAGATTAGAAGTGTACATTGTCAACACACAGAAATCAGAAGTATACATTGTCAACACACAGAGATCAGAAGTATGCATTGTCAACACACAGAGATCAGAAGTATGCATTGTCAACACAAATAGATCAGAAGTATGCATTGTCAACACACACAGATCAGAAGTGTGCATTGAGATCAGAAGTACACATCAACACGAGGAGATCAGAAGTACACATCAACACGAGGAGATCAGAAGTACACATCAACACGAGGAGATCAGAAGTACACATCAACACACAGAGATCAGAAGTACACATTGTCAACACACAGAGATCAGAAGTATGCATTGTCAACACAAATATATCAGAAGTATGCATTGTCAACACACACAGATCAGAAGTGTGCATTGTCAACACACATAGATCAGAACTATGCATTGTCAACACACAGAAATCAGAAGTACACATTGTCAACACAAATAAATCAGAAGTACACATTGTCAACACACAGAAATCAGAAGTATACATTGTCAACACACAGACTTCTATGTCAGAAGTACACATTGTCAGATCACAGAGATCAGAAGTATGCATTGTCAACACACAGATATCAGAAGTACACATTGTCAACACACATAAATCAGAAGTATACATTGTCAACACACAGATATCAGAAGTATACATAATCAACACGGAGATCAGAAGTACACATTGTCAACACACAGAGATCAGAAGTACATATCAACACACAGAGATCAGAAGTAAACATTGTCAACACACAGAGATCAGACGTACACATCAACACACAGAGATCAGACGTACCCATCAAAAAACAGAGATCAGAAGTCCACATCAAAACACAGAGATCAGAACTACACATCAACACACAGAGATCAGGAGTACACATCAACACACAGAGATGAGAAGTACAGATCAACACACAGAGAGCAGAAGGACACATAAACACACAGAGATCAGAAGTAAACATTGTCAACACACAGAGATCAGAGGTACACATCAACACACAGATATCAGAAGTATACATAATCAACACGGAGATCAGAAGTACACATTGTCAACACGCATAAATCAGAAGTATACATTGTCAACACACAGATATCAGAAGATCAGAAGTACACATCAACACACGGAGATCACAAGTACACATCCACACACGGAGATCAGAAGTACACATTGTCAACACACAGAGATCAGAAGTATACATTGTCAACACACAGAAATCAGAAGTACACATTGTCAACACAGAGATCAGAAGTACACAAGATTAGCACAAAGAGATCAGAAGTACATGTACACTACATTAACACAGATAAGAAGTACAAATTATTAACAAACAAATATCAGTAGTATTATAGCCTTTACACACATTAATTTGATACCAGAAGTATAAAATGTTAGCACACAGAGAAAGAAAGGACACACTTTTAACACAGAAATCATAAGACCCAATCATGACACAGAAATTGGAAGTACATGTACAAACATTATCACCCGAAACACTGATCACTCTCTGCCAGTTTTATATGGTTTTGTTGATGACGGAATGCAGATTCTCAATCTTGCCAAACTGCACCCCAATTATAAATTTAGCATATAGAAGAGATTATGAGCATAACTATCCATCATTCCTGAAAAAGATAATTAGCTACATTGATGGTGTGTTATAAGAACCAAGCGCGCTCCTGCTATTGCTTTTAGCAATAAACAGTATTACCAAGGGGCTTTTGTATCCATTACCAGTAACTAATAGGAACCGTTCAAAAACAAGGCTGACAAGCATCATCAAATTCTCTGAATAATACATGTTTTCTGCATCCTTAATATTCCCCTATCAACAGTGGTCATATTTGATGGAAAACATCATATCTCACTTTTACATTTAATTTTGTATCTTCCACGCAAAGCAGATTTGTGTGTACAGGTTATGTATTACATATGGTACATACTGAGGGTCTTCATGAGTACTTTCCTTTGGGACATACAGTCCGGTTGAGGTCTTCTCGGGCTGTTTGTAGTAAACAAGCTTCAATATTTTGATCAGAGATTTCAGAAACAATCTGTTTGCAAAGTAAACACATGCAAAACAAAATTGGTTTGTGTGAACTTGTGTCGGTAAATAACGGTAGTGCTTGCATGCTCTGTAACAGATCTACAGGCTTTTGTCTTCCACATGCAGAGAGATGTTTGTAAATGCATGTAGACCTGTATCAAGTGAATTGTCTACTACCAGCTAGCTAGTACATGTACATTTGGATTACTTGGTTTAGAAGTTTTGTCCGGCCTCCCCCTCGATCTATGACAAGGAAATATCCCCAACAACCTGCTGCTTTATTATTTCATATAGAACTTTCACTTTAAATTTTGTGTTTAAGCATCATTAGGCCATTAGGAAAATATGTATCTTATTCAAATAAAGGAACTGACTTTCCTGGTGGCTATAAGGGATTCTGCATTTCACCCTTAACCTTCGTCACATGCCTGAAACAAAGTGACCCACCTGTTTACCCTTACTGCTGTAAACAAAATGACCCACCTGTTTACCCTTACTGCTGTAAACAAAGTGACCCACCTGTTTACTCTTACTGCTGTAAACAAAGTGACCCACCTGTCTACCCTTACTGCCTGAAACAAAGTGACCCACCTGTTTACCCCTTACTGCTGTAAACAAAGTGACCCACCTGTCTACCCTTACTGCTGTTAACAAAGTGACCCACCTGTTTACCCTTACTGCCTGAAACAAAGTGACCCACCTGTTTACCCTTACTGCTGTAAACAAAATGACCCACCTGTTTACCCTTACTGCTGTAAACAAAGTGACCCACCTCTGTTTACCCTTACTGCCTGAAACAAAGTGACCCACCTGTTTACCCCTTACTGCTGTAAACAAAGTGACCCACCTGTCTACCCTTACTGCTGAAAACAAAGTGACCCACCTGTTTACCCTTACTGCTGTAAACAAAGGGACCCACCTGTCTACCCTTACTGCTGTAAACAAAGGGACCCACCTGTCTACCCTTACTGCTGTAAACAAAAGTAACACATCAATGGATATGAAAAAAATGAAAAGTTATGACACCCTCTGATGAAAACATACCTTTATTTAATTTAAGTGTTATGTTAGAATGAAGTATGTTAATCTCATCTGAAACAGTTTTATGTTTAGCATATATATAACATGGAAAATGTAGCTCACAGAAGTCGGTAATTCAGATTTATAATCCAGATGTTGCAATGACATATTTTTGACATTGTGAAATTTCGGTGTGTTTAATTTTAGCTCGTTCACTTCCAAGTGTTAAATAAACTAAAATAAAACTCCCAAAGTAATAGGTTATAGATTATGATGAAAGAAAGACACAGTAAGATTTAAGTATACCTTGAAAACATTACTTAAAACTATCTGTGAAGCAAAGTGAGTGCTTCTGTAGTGCCAATAAAAAGGTCTGCAACAATGTCAATTAATTAGTGAATGTATCTACATGTATTCGTATATATGTATACAGCTGTACCCTAATCAAGTAAAAATGCTACCCAGAGATGTACACCGATCAGGCACAGGCAATAAGCCTATACTAGCAGACTTAATTATTCATTACCTTAAGGCTTAAAATAATCCATGGCATGATCCATGAGTTATTCATTGAGTAGCTATTCCGTCTTTGCGTATTGCAGAGTTATCTTCTCTTGGGAGCAGGTATTGATTGTTACGTCACTTGTTAGTGAGAGTAACGTCATCAATTTTTGAGAAAACGACGTCATTTTCTCACACAAACCAATGACGTAACAATCATTACCTGCTCCTAAGAGAAGATAACTCTGCAATACGCAAAGACGGAATAGTGTAATGACAAAGATTTGTTACAGGGCACGTAACAGTCTCCTCAAACAGCTGTCAAACCTCAAACCTTAAATATAACCTTTTAACAGTTTTTAAGCATCTCATGATCAGCAACAAGAATTTATATATGTTACCAGAAAACATTAACATAGTTTCATACCATATAAACATACTTGTGTGTGCTAAATTAAATGAAATTAATATTTATCAACAGAAAAGGATATCATTTTCAGCTTTTTATGTGTGAAGAGTATCGATTTTGTTTTGAATACCGTATTTAACAAACTGTTTCTCTTTTTCTATGTTCACAGGGACATGGGTTACATTTGGTGGTCAAGTCACTGATGAGGTAAGAAGAGCACTGCAATATGTATCCTGACCATTCCTTATACAGTAAAACCTCAATAAAACGCCTATATCATTTTCCCTCCTTGCTGAAAAGACTTTTTTTCCTTTTTAGCTCACATGCCCGAAGAGCAAGTGAGCTTATGCCATGGCGCAGAGTCTGTCGTCCGTTTAGCCATCTTCCGTCTATCAACTTTTCCTTTACAAGGCTACTAGTCCTGAACGGCTTAGTGGGTTTTAGCTAAATTTGGTCTGATCATCTTAGTGCCTTCAATTTTGTATAAACAGTGGGTGTGGCCCCACTGGGGCAGGGGAGCTGGGCCCAATAGGGGTAAAACCTTTGAAATCCTTCTTCTACAATGGAGATAATGGTATTTATCCCAATTTTGTCTCTATCAAGTTGTCTAGTAGTGCCTGTTACTATTATAGTGTATTCGTTAAAACAAGATGGGCACCAGGCCGTCATCTTAGATTTTGACATTTGAAGTTTGTTCTCGCTATATCTCCAGAAATGCTGGATGGATCTTACTGAAATTTCATATATACATGTACATACAGTTCCTATTGTGGTGTGCTATATATCTATACCTCATATCAAGTACTTTAAACATATCCAGGTGAGGGATACAGGCCCTCTGGGCCTCCTTGTTTCTTAACATTTCATTAACTTTTTCCCTTGATTTTAGAGGACTACTGCATGCTGGGAAACGTTCGTCCTCGGCTCACTGGTAGAATCTATTTTTGCGCATCGTTAATTTGGCCCTTGACATGTTATTACTATATATAGTATGTCGTGATAAATTGGCCCTTATTACGGTCAGCGGAAAAGGCGAACTTTAAACTGCAGCAAAAACTTCCAAGTATGCAGTAATTAAAGTATAAAGTGTAAGTTAAAAAATCCATTAGTGGTTAAAAAAAATCATGGATTGAGTGCACAAATATTATTTACTCAAAATAGGTTTTTCAAGTTGGCGAATTAAACATAAAATATTTAAGTGCATGTAAACATAAACAGGATTATTATTAAAACTTTCACATTTCTTTTACCTGTGACAGATCGATGCTCTCAGCCAACTTCATCAGACAAATTAAATCACACGTGAATAGCTAGAATCTGAGTATAAAATGTCACCTTACTAGTCAACAACAAAGTTTAGATCAATTTTCTACACACTTTGCATAACTCTTGCTGAAATTAAGAGGTGTGCAATCTTTCTGTTTAAAAGTTGTAGTGCAATCATTCGCAAAACAATAAAGGACAAGAACCGCACATCTGTGATGCATTGAAAACGTGGTGCTCGAATGGGTAACCATTAAACAGCAAGCTAACAAGGGAAATAAAAGTACGAGCAAAATGAAAAAAAAGGTTGTCAACCACTATATCGAAGAATTATGGAATCTATTCATGGCATATACAGTATAAATCAACCATAATGTATAGAATGTCTATGAGACCCTGTCTGACTCTCTGAAACATCGCATTATACTACATCGAGAAGATAAATGGACAAGAGAAAATATTGCAGCATACATCTACAAAATCGATAGAAAAAATCTTTGATACATAAAATATATCTTGCATAGGGGACACCGGCAGACAGTTTGGGATCTGTCAGAGAGAAAAGAGTTTATATTAAGCCAAGATACATTATACACCAGTTCTCAGAGAGAGAGAAAAATAGTTTGACCATCAGATCAACAAATCGATCATCCGACAGATCACGTCATTTATTAGAATAAGCGCATATATGATGGACAGAGAAAATTAGACAGTGACGGACAAAGACGGAAATCGAACAAAACTGACATATGAAAGACAGAAAAAGAATTATAGAAATGTGACAAAACTGACATATGAAAGAATCTATTTGTGTATGCCATTTTGCGTTGGGCCGGCTGATTTCTGAATTGGATGTCTCGGGAGCCCACAGAATACATATTGCACTGTGCTCAGGTTCATGAATTTGTCATGTTATATACAGAGATAAAGCTGCATCAGACTGATTATTTGTCTAAGAAGTTGATAGAGTGCATGTCAACCATCTTTTAAATCTCTAAAATGTTACATATTAAACCCATTCAGTGCAAATGTCACCCCCAAAGTCACATTTGAACCATATGCATACCAAATCAAAGACTGGGCAAGTCTAGTTTTAATAAAGTATGTAGGGGCCGGGTGAATAAGTTAAATAGACTGTATGCAGAACATTTTCACTGCAGTATAGATTTTGTCTCTTTTTAATTCGTCACTGCAGCAAACATTTGAAAGGAACAAAGTATTCCAATGTGAAGTAAAAATAGGCAATTGGATGTCATAATTAATAAGTGAAACATAATTGAAATTAACACATGTTTACAGCAATACTCTGCAATGTTCTTGCTCCAATATGTCACCAATATTCAGAGACCACTTTGAGCTGAGATTCAGCTTTATAAGTATCTACATGTATATATATATTAAACATATGAAAAATTAAGTTTAAGGTGACAGTCAGACTGTCATTTTTTGTGATAATGAGGTCAGGACACTTACATCTAGAACTGTAATATCTGAAGTTATCATGTTTTATTAATCAGGAAGTTCGGGTATTTTAGACTTTCCGTTTTATTTAAGCTATAGATGTTAGATGTTCTGACGATATAACAAGGTTTCACAATCTGCTATTTCACAATAGCTCCACAGTCTCTATGATTATACAGTAAGTCACAAGTCTGGAACTTCGCCACTTGTAACAACCCCAGGCTCTCAATGAGAATCTGGGTTAATAGGTTTGTATTCCAGGTATGTGACATTGCAATCAATTCAGGAAATGACTGAGACAAGTTGTTGCTGTACGTATACTCAGAGAACTAGTTGAGAGTTCCTCAAACAAATCATTAATTCATGCTCTGCAATAATGGTGAGGCCTGTTTTGTGTGTAGGCACATAGCTGCTCATTCCTCTGGAATTAGTACATGAACTATAAATATACTTGTCCTCTCCCAGTACAAAGAGAACTTATCTGTGGTATTACCAGTGATGTCTGTCAGTGCATTTTCTGTAATTAGTACAAGTTTGTCTTCGCTAGCCAAGGGTTACAATCTGGTACGATCAGATATACCGGATTGTATCGGATCGTAACCCTTGGCTAGCGAAGATGGTAAAAGTTCTGCTGATATTGTTTTTTTCTAAAAAAAAAAAAAAAGAGAAGCAAGCTATTATAGGCCTTGTATCGTAACACATATGCTGGCATTAGAAAATTTCACCGCGCGCAATTTCCTGATAGTTTGTCAAATATCTTTTTAGGTCACCAGAGCCTAAGACCCATTGTATACCATCAGTCTTTGTCCATCGTTGTTGGTCATTTATGGTCAGTTAACAATTAGCTTTTTCTTTTACATATTTTTCATACCATACAGGCCAGAATCACAGCATAATGACTAGAAATTGCTTTGGTCGAGGGATATATCAAAGTTGTTCAAATAAATTATCTTGACTTTCATTCAAGGTCACAGGGGTGAAACGTGTCTTTTAGGCACCAGTGACAAGTAATTCCATTTCACCATTTCATTGTAGACATTACTGCTCCACTATATATGCTGTTCTTGTTGCAATGTAGGTCAGACATCTGAATATAATGGCCCTGTACCAAACACCTGACTGCATGGGTATTGGTAATAAGAGTACTTCTTTGGGAACAAATGTACAAATTATGTAATAACATCAGAAGTCTTTAGAAGTCTCTAGAAGTCGTATCTGTCGACCCTCCCTCATTAGGAGGGAGACTCCCTCATTTTGACTAAAATTCATCAATCGCCCTCGAAACTCCTTCATTCATGTCCAAATTCACACAAACTCAAAATCTACATCCTGTGGTCAAATGATCTCCTAGTAACTGCAGGGTTTGTGTAATGATCATAACAGGTGTGTCTGAATAAAATGAATGTTTATTTTAGTTATTTTGGTACATAAAAAGGGGAAGATAAATTGAGCAAAGCAATTTCAGCTGCGTTTCGTGCACTTCTCCCTCATTGGAAATGTGGAGTGAGGGAGATCTCCTTCATTGAAGGTTTCAGAGGTTGACACCTATGAAAGTTTGATAAAATATTTCAGCTAAATGAGAGAAGATAACTAACCGAAATCAGTATATACTTAAAATACTGAGTGTTTTGTTTCAAGGTGGCTGAAGAAATCCTGACACGTTGATGAAACCTTTCAGCTTAATTAGAGAAGATGATTGATATATAAATGACTGAAATCACTTGTTTATTGTGAAAGATCATAAGTATATTATACTGAATGTTTTTTTTCAAGGTGGCTGAAGAAATCCTGACACTAGCCTACGAGAGTGGAATCAATTACTTTGACACTGCTGAGGTCTATGCTGCTGGAAAGTAAGTACATTACACAAAGTGTTGGACCTATTTACATACATTGTCTTGCCTTTTAACTTGAATCTTCCGAGATGGTAAAAGACTTCTTGTGAACCTTCTCATGTTTAAATATTTCATTCAATTAGATGAATGCTCAGATTCGCTACTATTTTATTTGTAATCTATAAAAATGGCATTAAATGAACCAAGATCTCTTAAATTCCATTAATTGTTACAGAATTTATTTTTTTGGCAAAAACTGTGAACAACAAGCAGGTTTCCAACAAGAATTGGAATGATCTCAACCCCTTTAGTTTCCGTTGCTTAACTCTGGTATTCTACCCGTCTGTACTTGTGTCAGTGTTGTGTCCCTATCCTTCTGTCTTTGGTAACAGTAGCTCTGTCTCGGTTGCACTGGCTGTGTGTGATTGTGTTCTGATTTCAATATATCATCAGTGAAAAGTTTTTCATTTAAGAAAGATCTGTCATTAACCAGTTCAAGAAACATTCACAAACTACATCATTATGTTTTCAAATGTTACTGCAGCAAAAAAATAAAAATTCAAGTCCCATAATCTTGGAAGTAAATGAGCTCATACCATTTCCCTCACCTCTAGGTATGTATTCCTCATGAGCGCAATCAACAACCTTTATTTATGTGACCTATCAATCAGATGACGACTTTATTAGCTCACCTGGCCCGAAAAGCCAAGTGAGCTTATATGCGATGGTGCATCGTCCGGCGTCTGTCCAGCGTCAACTTTTTACTTTAAACAACTTCTTCTGAATAACCAAGAGGCCCAGGGTGAAGATATTTGGCCAGTAGCATGCTGGGATGAAGGGCTATTAAGTTTGTAAAAATGAATGGCTTTGACCTTAAATATTCAAGGTCACAGGGATCAAATTTGTTCAAAATCTTGAAATCACTTCTTCTGAATAACCATTATCCACAGGGTAATGATCTTTGGCCAGTAACATATAGGGCTACCACCTTTGTTAAAATGAATGACCTTGACTTATATTCAAGGTCACAGGGGTCAAATTTGTTTAAAATCTTCAAACGACCTCTTCTGAATAACCATGAGGCCCAGGATGTTGATATTTGGCTAGTAGCATGCTTGGATGAAGGGCTATCAAGACATCCAAGTTATCAAATTGAGTTTATTTTTTTCAAAATAATTAAATATTCTAGAAACAGGGGGAAGTCAATAATTAAATATTTTAGAGACAGGGGGAAGTCTACCATTGAAAGAAATGCCATTACATTTTGTACAGTTTTGTGACAGGCAGGCAACTGTTATAAATACTGTATTAGCAAAGTCTGAGATACGTTCAATTATCTTCATGAATCAGTTAATTTTATGTAAAATTCCATCTTTTAAATTGTTGCTAATTTTTTTCTTAACAAGAATTACATCTAAAGTTACATGGTGCGTACATTACTTTATAAGAAATAAATCAGCCCCAACCATGGGCTTATCTTAAATTGTGTAATTAGCACTTTGTACTTTAGATATGAGTTATCTAAATTGATTATCTTAAGACTGCTCAGTAGGGAAAGACTTTCAAACAGATTTGCACTGTACATTTGTAACTGTGCATTGATTAAATGTTGCTGTGAGCCTTTCCATACTTGTAAACTCTCTCTATTTAGGAGGGAGACTCCCGATTTTGGACCCTAAAATTGAGCACTTTCAACCGGAGAATATGCTAAACTATTCCTATTTTCTAAAATCTTATGATTTCATTGGAAAGAACTTTTTTTTCCTAGGGTGTACATACACACATTCTACTTATGCAACTATATATATATATGCCTTTCAAGATTACTATCCATTCATTCAATTTTATTTTTCTTATCCTTTGTAAAGAAAAGAGAAAGTTTAGATTTCTTAGTGTAGAACTCTTTTGGCATGGAGCTCAAGATACATTTTAAGTTAAAGGTAGCAGAAATCCTTAAGTGAAATTTCCACACATCATATATCACAGTCATAAATGTACAACTAAACTTCAAACATAAGAAGGATTGGATTAATGTTAAATCAATGAAAATGTCTTTGATCTGACAGGATAAATGTTTTATAGGGTTTTCAATCATTCCGTGCATAAAAGATCAGTACTGTAAGAAAAAGTGTGCCACAAGTGTTTTACATAGTGTAGAATTAACATCAAACATGCCTACCACAACATGTGGATACCATTAGCTATGCCCTAATCTACATCTATAAATATATACCCTACACATTTTGATAGATTCCATCTGACAATGTAAATGTTTCTCTTTCATGTTGCCAGAAATTCAAATGTTCCATGGATTAACAATAATTGAGAGAAGCAGCTATATGATGATGTATTATTATCTGTCTTTGTTGCTGTATTAATTTTACCTGAACATGTATAACAACACTGCGAGCTTCGCATGTGATCTCAGAAACATATAGAATCTAACTGTAATGTTGGTACAATCCTTGCACCAAAGTTTCCCCAGCTGGCATTTTAAAACAGAAATATGCAGTGTTGAATTCAGCCATGTCTAAAGACTCGGGTTCCTTAATGAATCCCTCTTTGTGTACTTCTATAAGGGACGCTCTATATTATTATACTTTCATCTTTATAACAGTATATCTGATTGGATGATACTGGTCACATTATGGGGTAATAAAACATGTAACCCTCACACACTCAAGTCTCCCCGATCATATTTCCCATTTTTGGAACCTCTCTAGAAAAATTGGCAAGAGTCACCACAACTAAGTCTCGAATGATGGAGGCAGACAACAACAATGGCGCGTCAACCTGATCATCTCTACTATTGTGTTTTGTTTTTGTTTTATTTATTTTTAGGCATAATAACATATTTATTGCCCTTGCAGCAGGGAATCACGATTCTTCTTTCTCATCGATTAGTCATGTTTGGCTTGGGATTCACTCTGACTTCACCCTCATGAAACATGATTAATCTCAGGGAAACAAAGGATTGTGTTTCCCTAGAGTAAGGGCAATAAATGTGTGTCTGCCAGTCAGAACTTCACTCTGTCCAGGGCATACCGGATATATTTCCAGATACCTCTTGGAACGACAGAATATTGTGTACATTTCAGGGGTCGACACTTACACTAGTCTGCTAGTCCTGGACTACATGTAGTAGATTTCAGCCAGGACTAGTGAACCACCTACCCTAATTTATATAACTGGTCCTTTGGACTTGTGAAAAATATGATTTTAAAATAAAAATGTTCCTTTTAAAAATTTAGTAAACTGCTAAAATTAAGATATATTGCATGATAATTGTCAAAATTTTCCTTAAACTTCACCAGATTTTTATGGCAGTATTTATTTAAAGTCCCCTAATTATAAATTTGATTACTTTTGATGTTTCGTGCTGTAGATCGCAGTGTTTTCTTATCAGGACATCTTGGGACTAGTTACATTGAGGAAGGACTAGTAAATAAACTATTTGTATAGTCCTGTGGACTACCAAGCAAAAAAGTTAGTGTCTAAAGTAACCCTGCATTTACTGTTATCAAGTCTTGTGCCCCTGGTGACTATACACAGAGTTATGGCCCTTTGTTTATAGTGTGTCACTTGTGTTTAGGGGCATACAATTTGTATGTCATTTTCAGTATAACCTACAATTGTCAACTTATAGTTAAAAATTATCTATCAAAGTTGTTTAACATTTTATTTCCATCGCTGTCATAATTCTCATTTTTAAAGATGTTTGAGATTTTCTGAATTAAGGCATCTATAGACATCTTTAAAACAAGAGAAAAAAAGTTCTTCATGACCTGTTTTGAATATTAATACTTAATTTGTATCATGATGTAAATCAGTTTATTGATTGATATAATACATTCACTGAATTAGTAGAATTAATTATCATTCGCAAAGTGGAGAGAAATGAGTTAAAATGTAAACAAAAGACAGCTGAACAATTTGTCTTTGATTTCATGTACCTGTGTATGTCAATGTTTTACTTATAAGAGTTAAAAAATCATTCTATATTAATCCCAGTTGAGTGATTTTTCATTTTTGTCCGTTTGTGAATATGCATAGCTTGGTGTGGTATGTTTAACCATGGAATTTATAGTTGAGAGTGAATCCGCTACGTCTGTATGTGTCTTAAATGTCCTTTCAGTAGTGTTGTCGAAAATCGGTTCAATAGGCCCGCTGATACAATAATACATTACCAATTATCTTATTGAATAATCATCGGAAATTCTCTAAATCAATTTGCTTTTCAAATTGCAAGAAATAGAGTTAAAAAACTTTCTACAATCTAAGAAATTTGGTTTTATAACTCAATTTCAATTGAATAAAATGAAACATTGCCAAAATTTCCCGTCGAAGAGTTGCAACTTTTCGTATGAATTGATTTTCATATTTACGAACCGATTGCTAACAATACTTTACTTCTTGGTGTGTGCGACCTCTTCAAGTGTGGGTCTTATTTCTTGTTTACAGTCATAAGAAGGATAATCCCGATCTACCTATATCTGCCTACCAACAGATGCAGGTAGCCTGCGAGGGGTAAGGGCATCGGAATGCACATGCGACATGCATGAAATATACCTTTTTTTCTCGTTCAGATTCATTCTTTCATTCATTTTTTCAATGTTCGTTCATCCCTTCATTCACCCATTTGTTTATTCGTTCGTTTATATTGTTATATTTATTTTTTGCATTGAACATTTGACATTTGTCTCTTTCTTCACTGATTCCTGTTTTTCTGTTCGGGTGTGTATCGGTGGTTATAGCTGTTTTGAAGAGTGGCTGGTCTTTTTTGTGTCATTCTGTCTTCGTCTCACTTATCACTCAATTTTCTCTGTCTTTGTGATATCTTGTGATCACTTCTGATTATCATGTGTCGTATCCTCACAATGCAGACTTGTTCTTACTAGTTCGTTCAGATTGAAATATTTCAGCTTGTTATCTTTTAATATATTAGTCTTGTACATTCTGTCTCTCGAATGAAAATACCATCTAGGTGTATATCTTATCTATTTGTAATGATTTGCACAATTTGTTATAAAATATGTCATTCAAGAATTCATACATGCCATCATGATATTTCTCCTTTTTGTGACTGGTATAATGCACCGTGCATCGTTTCTTTTTTTAATACTGTGGAGCAGAGTTAAATGAGACACTTTTCGTCCTATGAATATGAACAAAAAAAGACTTCACATGACAGTTTATGCCTGTCTGGATAGAGTGCTTTCTGGATAATCATATGGAGTCTGGATTTCCATTGTTTACCAGCTGAGTGCTTTAAAGCAAACATGAGCAAGGCAAAGTTTCATAACTACAGCTGAAAAATATCAAGATATTTTTTGGTTGTACATTCTGTCTCTCGAATGAAAATACCATCTAGGTGTATATCTTATCTATTTGTAATGATTTGCACAATTTGTTATAAAATATGTCATTCAAGAATTCATACATGCCATCATGATATTTCTCCTTTTTGTGACTGGTATAATGCACCGTGCATCGTTTCTTTTTTTAATACTGTGGAGCAGAGTTAAATGAGACACTTTTCGTCCTATGAATATGAACAAAAAAAGACTTCACATGACAGTTTATGCCTGTCTGGATAGAGTGCTTTCTGGATAATCATATGGAGTCTGGATTTCCATTGTTTACCAGCTGAGTGCTTTAAAGCAAACATGAGCAAGGCAAAGTTTCATAACTACAGCTGAAAAATATCAAGATATTTTTTGGAATGAAAAAAAATTCAGCCAAAAAAAATGAAGTTACACCTGCCATCATGTCCCAGACAACTGTCATCACGTAACTTCAACGTCTGAAATGCTTAACCAATCTATAATGAAATCAAAATGTCAGAAATATACGGAAAATATCATTTATATCATCTTTTAGTTTCTTCTGCTTTGTTAAGTCATTAAATGATAACTTTTTCAGGTGAAAGGGTTATGAAGCATTTTCCATGGTTATTATTTAGGTCAAGTATACTTTAATAATTTTTTACTGGACTAAATTATAATTGAATTCATTTGTGAATTATTGCCACCATATTTCCTAGAGTTATTTAATATAGGTTTGTTCTAATCATGACATTTATTGTATTAGGATCCTTGTACCACTGCCAAAAACAGCAGCTATGCACTGGCAACTGATTTTGCAGGCATGTATGTACATGTAGCAATGATAAATCATTTCTGAAAAGAAAGTCATACCCTGTGTAACTTTTATTAAAGATAATAGCGATGAAATAAACAGTGATCTGTGTGTAAAAAAATAAATAATGGGGCTTCAGATTGTTACACTGTCGCTTTAATTGACTCACAGAGCTTAACCTGGTTAATTAATGGTAGTGTCCTGGCCAAACTGTGGTACAGTATAATATATCCAAAATAAAGTTAAAGGGAGGTTACTCTGTATAGGATAAACAGTGGGACATGGATCATTGAGTGTAAATACAGATACACAAATGAGAATATTTTTTCAAATGAAACAAAGACTACAATGATTGATTAACTAGATAAACCAGTTTTGCAAATCAAAACCATGAATTATACAATATTTGTTATAAAATGTTCATGCAGCAGGCTTCAGCAATGGACATCACAGTTAATCAGAACTGTTACTGCTCTATCAACTGAACAGCATTAAATCTTCTTCCTATGAACTTTTATATTGTTATAACTATATATCTTATATTTAGCATGCCCTAGTAATACAACATTTACTTAAACAAAGTGGTTGAGGGGTAGTTGCATCTTTAAGGCTTTAACATTTCTTCTTCAGAAGTGTTATAATTAAATGATAGACCTTGATGTATAATATTTAGCATGTCCTAGCAATATCACATTCATATTGGAACAAAGTGATTATAAGGGGCAATAGTAGACTAGCTACCACCCCCTAGGTTTTTATGAAGAATTTCCCAGCTGCAATTTACTTCTAGCATATCCCAATAGTTTGAGAACTTAGAATCAGACATCCAACTAATCAGAATTATTATTAGAGGTTTTTTTATGAATAATTCAATATTTTAGAGATGGGGGCCTGTCTAGGGCAATTATAGCTTTAGCTTTGAAATTTTCTTCAACAGTGTTTTCTTACATGGATAAAAGCATATCTAAATATTTAAAACTGCAAGGGTTCATGAAAAGACCCAAACCAATAAATGAAAGTTCAAATACACTTTGTATGACCAGTATTAAGTATGAAGATTTTCACCAGGTTATTTTTCTCACTTTTTTTGCATCAAGTTATTCACAGGTCTGATATCACAAGAATGCTGTTGAAATGTGAGTGTTGTTAAATATCTGCTCTCACCAATTAGCTTACAGGGAAAGAAAATGTGAACTAATGTTCATCATATCCTAGATGGACAAGGTAACTTCATTATGCATTAGCATTATTAGTTATTACGATTATTTTTATCCAAAATATCAATTGGAATAAAAAAAAATCAAGCTCCGGTTAGACTTATAATTATAAGTTGCATTGCTGTAATTCGAAAAGTCCAACTGTCATCAAACTTCATTTTTAGATACATTTTAAGGAATGCTACAACTGAACACCAAATGTAGGTCACTGTGACCTATATTTTCTGTTTTACCGACTAAATTGGTTAAAATCAAAGCATTTAGCTACATTTGTTTTTATTAGGCTGGGATATTTTTATTTTATTTAAAGACTTTGGATAAGTTCCATTTCAATATCTGTAGAAGTTTGGCAAGTACGCTCTTACGGGAATTTTTCGCCAAGTCAAACTATCACCATTGGAGGGTAAAATCCGTTTTTGCCCTGTATTGAATTCACCCTTCACATTTAATTACGATGTATATTTAAGGATTGACCTTCATTTTGACTGTGTATACGGTAGTATGAACGCAGTTGGCATCGAACATATTCTAACACGCTCCATAAAGAATATGTTCATTGCCAACTGCTATCATACTACCGTATACGCAGTCAAACTGAAGATCAATTCTTATATTTACATATTTTCGTACTATGATGGTACACTCAGAATAAAGCTAACTCCAATACATTTGCTTTTATAATGGTACAAAGCCTCCGTAACATGCGTAAATCCAAACAAATGAACAGCCTACAGCCTGCGAGCAGCGATGGATCTCCAACGTTACCATTATGACGTCACAATATAAATTACGTCATCAATAGGAAACAATGGTCTCCAAGGAATCTCACTGCATATACGGTAATTTATACGCAGTCACGGTTTACACAGCTTCAATGGGAGCGAATGTAAATATGTATATATATATGTTGTATACAAATGTTCGCTGTAATGATAAAATCACCCTGATAACAGACAGCAAAAAAGGCAAAAATTAAACTGCAGCAAAAATGTCCAGTATACAGTATTATAAATTGGAGTCAAGTGTGTCCTATATAATCAGGACTTGATATTTCACTGTAGGGCCCCTGGACCTATAGTCATGTAGAATGACTTAATTGTAGTACTCCAGAGGCCTTCGTTGTCGTGAGATAAAACATGAGAATAAACAATAAACTTCTTGTTTATAAAGACAGACAATTGAACTTTCTAAATTTTCAGTGCTCTGAAATATTGGTGTTTTTAACTTTGCTGTGGCAATATTGCCGCATATGTAACATATCACCAGAATTCTTATTTACATACAAAATCTGAACACGTGGCAATATTGATAGTGTGTCAGTCTTACTATTTCTGTAATGGGGATCCCGGAGCTTTTATCCATTAAGATAATGACATTGATGATGTTATCCCAATTGGTAGAATTTATGCTGATCATCTCTTTGCGGAGTTTCAAAAATGGAGTCTACAGTTATAGACATTGTCTATAGTGTGTATGTTCAGCCACAGAGACAAGCTTTTAGTTTCACCGATAAGTAATTGACAAAAGTGCCTCCCTCTGGTTTGTTCAGCCACGCCTCTGTACAATAGATAAGCAATGTTATTGCGTTCTATAAGCTATAGCTAACTGGTATAAGATTAAAATCTTTCCTATGTAATGCACTGGAGTTTACATGCCTATAGTTTACAGAAACCGCTGGGTATGTGTATACAGTATACTGGGACGATGGTAATAGTTAGGAGTTTTCAAGTAGCATTAGGTCAAACTTTGTTCTTCCAACTCTGAGACGATGATTAAATACTTTTGATATCACATTCTTTGGCATGTTACATTAATATTGAATGTCTTAATTTAAAAAAACTTGTTAAACTTGCACCAGGAAAACTTGAAGAATTGTCTCAAATTTTGCAGAACATTTTGTATCCTTATAATGACAGTGGTTATACTACAGTCCTTTTAAATTTATTGGAAATATTATTATATATATAGCATTTTGAAATGCAAAACCTGGTTTGTATTCCAATGTCATGAAATATTTTTTCAATACTTTTGATTTTGGATATAAAAAAAATGCCTAAACTACTCAATTTCAATATTAATTTTCCTCATTTTGTTAATTTACCTAGTGGAAGTAATGCTTTTCAGAAAGAACTTTTTTTGCAAAAATTAAAAATTCTCTAAATTCTGAAATTCATTTGAAACCACTGTCTTGGACCACTGTTGCCTCACTGAGAAGTTTTCCGGTATTTCTTATGCTGTTTCAGGGTAAGAAATTAGGTACAAATCAATCCAGCAACTGCGTTGAGCTCTGTATTTTATCAAGGATCCAAAGGTTTAGATCGGTGTATAAACACAGTACAATGACCCAATAATAAACTTGAAAGCTGGAGTTTGTTGATGTAGCCTGTGTGTATAGTCTAAGTCTGAAAGAAACAGATGGTATATATACCAACATTGATGCCACCTCCTTAACAGCGCTGCAAACAGATTTTCCAGGTGTGCGAAACATGTACTCTGTCACTTCACACCTGTTAACGAGGTTTTGATGGGGCATCTATAGCTATATTTATACGTTCTTGCCCAGAATAGACGTACCTTGTAACTACAAAGGTCTCTCTGTGTTTACACTGGTACCGGACCCAAAGGCACCGGGCAAAACGTGCTGCAACTCTGCCGAGAACAAGTTTGTTAGTTTATGATTCCATTGATCGAGAAGTTCTGCAGATTACTTCCTGTGTTTTTCTTTCCGTAAAACTTTTAGTTTCTTTTTTACCTTTCATTATAACCCTGGGAGTTGTAAATTACCTGTGTGGTAGTACATCAGGCTTTTTTTATAAGAAGTAACTTTGGGAAGTTTTTGTAAGCTGTCAATAAATACAGCAGAATCTTCGTTCAAACAGATACATTCACCCTCATTACATATAGGAACTTACACTCTGTTCAGTACACATATGGAAACATGCATACTTGCTAACTATCCCTATTTTAGAGGGATCGAGACTCCTGATTTTTGGCCTGAAAAAAATCAGGAGTATTTGATTATGAAATCAAATACGTTTTTTCTCTGCAACACTGATCAAATAAAACAATATTTTTTCAGTATGCTTAAATTATTGATCAAACATGACCATATTTTTGTTCATATGGTTTTTATTTACATTAATATTGCCTATCATCGGAGCATTTCATTGATCAAAGTTCATATTCCTGGTGGATTATAGTTCTGTGTAATATTATATAGGAATCTCTCAGAATCTTGAACCATTTTCCCCGATATATTGTGTACCAAGCCTCTGTGTGAATCTGACCCAGAGGAGATTTCAGAATCAGATGGAGGCAGGGGGAATGGCTTTACCATCAATCACGTATAGAATATGTTTGTCATGATAATGTTTCACCAACGCATGATAAGGTCAGAGACTGTGTTGGTCTCTGGGCAAATATTTCCAGACCAGTGTAATGTTAAATCAATATATACAATTTCTCTGTGGCACAATTTCTGGATGGAAATTCCAATAATGTCCCGAGGGCATGATTCTGCTCTGCATTTTCTCAAATGAGCTTGCTGGTCTGAGAGTACATTGTATGGCAAGATAACATGTACTGACAAATTATGGTGATAATTATTACACAAACAATAAACTGGGCTGTGGTACAGGGTAACAGTATAATCACCTTTCAAGTCTTAAGTTATTATTACAATTTAGACAATATTCAGATCACCATAATTATATATAGACCATAAATAATATTTACCAAAATATGACAGTATTCACTGAACATGCACATTTTTCTAATTTATGCAAATTTGAACTTGTTACCATGGCAACAATGATTAGAAATACAAATAAATATTTTCATGATAGTATTTGGGAAGTATTCAAAACTAAAAAAACAATCAATTAACCCAGTCAATTGACATTGACAATTAGTCGTGTACATTTAAAAGTTCTTAATTTTGATGCATTTGAGTGACAAACATGCCCAAACCATACATAGTCGTTCGGCTCTAGTCTATTATTTATTTTTAAACCAGATTGCATTTGTTTTTTTGTTTTTTTTCAATTCACAGATACTTTCAACAGGTGCTCTTAATATTTAAGGGTTGCAGATTTGTCAGTTAAATATACTTTTTGTATCTTTCAGGGCAGAAATTCTACTCGGGAAACTTCTAAAGAAAAAGACATGGAGGTATAGTTCACTGGTTTGTTGTTCCATTCTGATACTTGTGGCATTTATTTTTTTATTTTTAAAAAGGCATTTGTTTCCAATAACTTTATCATTTAAGCGTAAACGATTATAAAGCATCACCTGTGTTGAAATCGCCTATGTATAACGGTATCTTTTTCAAACTATTATCCTTTTATCCACCAACAGCAAATAATGACTGCAATGATTCTATTTGTATTCTTAAACACATTAAAATAAATAAACAAATACACTTTAAAAAAATGTCATGTTTATTATTACGATTTTGATCAAATTACTATTCCTAAATTTCACTCTTTGATTGCAGACGATCAAGTTATGTCATTTCAACAAAAATATATTGGGGCGGAAAGTAAGTATTACGTACAAGTCCTGTACCTGTAAGCATTTACTGAAAAGAAAACGAAAGAGAGAATGTATTACAAATGTACTGATTATTGATCATGTGATTCTACCTGTAAAATGATGAAAATAAAGATTAGTTGAGAATCTATCATTTCCCTCCATATAAGACTATTGATAAGAGTTGTGATTTTTTTTTCATTTTTGCAGCTGTGATTTTTTTTTCATTTTTTTACAGAGCCGAAACAGAAAAAGGTCTTTCAAGAAAACATATTTTAGAAGGTTTGTACATGCTAATTATATAAGTTATCAAATCAAGACTGAAATCTATTATATTTTCAGGATTGTATTATTTTCATTTCTTAATATAGCTTAAATAGATATATGCACACATGGAAGTAAATTAAAAATCGAAGTACAACTTTTAAATGGTCTTTTCTACCTTTAGTTTGAAATGTATTTTCCATTGTTTATGTGAGTAATTTTCTCCATCATGTTACAGGTCTGCGAGGCTCACTAGACCGTTTACAACTTGAGTATGTCGACATTGTTTTTGCCAATAAACCTGACCCGCATACACCTATGGAAGGTATGTACTAGTTTTACTTCAAGAAATGTCTTCATCAGTTCAAAACAATCTTTTGTATTATCAATCTTTTGTATTATAGAGCTGTCTTCCTCTAAGGGTCACAACAATGTATCATATTACAGAAAAGTCTTCTTGAATTTTGACAATGTGTACTATATAAATGTATCTGGGATTGCACGCTAACACTATTTGACATTATAAAAGTATCTTCCTAAGCCAATGACAAAGTTTTATATCATAAAACATATTCATTTTAACAACAATGTTTTGAATATTAGAGGTGCTTTCCTTAAAGGTTCATGTCAAAGTTTCATATATAAAAACATATTTGGTACAAGTGGGCAACAATGTATGTGTTACAAAGGTTTCTTCCAAGATTTTGTGACAATGCTTTATATTACAGAGGTGGTGCGAGCGTTCACCCATGTGATAAACCAGGGCTGGGCCATGTACTGGGGGTCGTCACGATGGAGTGCCACAGAAATCATGGTCAGTAGTTTTTAATTTTCATGCTTAAGCATCCCCATACCACTGCCAAAAACTTTAATTAAGTATTGCACTGTTTTTGTCTCGCCGCGACGAAGTAGCGGAAGCGAGACTAATTAGGTGCTGCTTTTCTGCGGTCATCAACATTAAGTGTTTGCGATTAACTTAGTTTCACTGAAAGTATAAGTGCTAGACTAACCGAACTTGGACCATACAGGCATCTTAATTAGGTAGTTCATCTTAAACCATGTATTAAATGCTGAATGTGGCCTACCTTTCATGGTCCATTGAGGTTGTCAGCATTTCCATCAGCATTAAGTTTTTGCGTTAAATTAGTTTCTCTGAAACTAGAAGTGCTAGACCAACCAAACTTGCACCATAGATTGCATTGATGGTCAAAGCGTGGCACAGGTGAGACATATCAATCCGACTGGCTTGTTTCTGATATGACTATACCTTTGATATATCATTTCTGTAAAGAAAACCATACTGTACGGGACTTTTATGGGAAACAATAAAGATGCAATGAACAAAAATATAATTAACAACACTCACCGAGTGTAAAAATACATTGCAGGCTAGACCTGGATTCGAACCCTGAACTTCAGACTGCGAAACTAACGCTCTAACCCATTGAGCTACCTGGTTGTCAAAAGTGTCCTGGCCCCATTGTACTACAGTTATATCAAAACGGCAGTTCAGGGGAGATTAGGGTATATAGGGGGGTAAACAAAGTGCAGTGGGACAGGGATCCTTAACTTTACCAATGTCACATTTCCTTTCAGTAATGATTACAGTAACTTTAGTTTGGTATGCATTTCATTTAGACCGCATACATCATTCATACCATCGCCAAAACATATTGGATGTGCACAATTCAGGTCTGAGGATGTTTTCTTTTATAACAGGAAGCCCATTCAGTTGCGAGACAGTTTAATCTGATTCCACCCGTTGCTGAGCAAGCAGAGTACCATTTGTTTCACCGAGAGAAAGTAGAACTCCACATGCCAGAGCTTTACCATAAAATAGGTAAGATATATATATGATAATAATAATACATGTAATATACAACATTTGATATAGTGCCCTATCTAGCTATATCTCTGAATATTCCATGTGTATGACGACTTTGGGGATCGAACCCCGGCCGCCTGCGTGGAAGGCCAGAGTGTTAACCACTCGATCATTATGCCCATATATAATTAATCATAAAAAGTTCATCTTTTCTGGGCTGAAACTTTGAAACTATTAAAACTTTCTGAATGAATCTTGAGCTTTACCTAAAACACCTGCAGAAAGTGTGCAGTGCACTTCTACTTGGTCATTGTGACCTTGACCTTGATGTCAAAGCTCATTTAAATGTAAAATTTTCAAAGAGATTTTGTCCAGGACATAATATTAAACCTTTCAAGATATCTTAACTTAACTTGAATGATACCTCTGCATCATCCACAGAAGATGTGCATCATGATTGATGACGTTCTCATCTTAAATCAAGTCTAGGAAATAAAAGGAATTGCCACCATTTGATGTACATTGCTTCTAACATTTAAGAATGTAACTCAAATCATTGCAATATTATCAACAGTGATATTTACGACATAATCAACAGAACTTATTACTGCTGACAAAAACAATGTATTAACTCATTCACCCCTGAAGACACCTGAACTCAACCAATTCAAAGGTTGGAATAGTTCATTATGAAATTTCAGGGGTGAATGAGTTAATAGAATAGCTCTATTGTCTGGTAAACAATTGACCTTGACCTTGTTTTACAGGTATAGGAACAGTGACGTGGTCCCCACTAGCGGGTGGGGTACTGACAGGGAAGTATGATGATGGTGTTCCTATATACTCCAGAGCAGCTCTAAAGGTAGGTTGTCAATATGCTTGATATGGTTTGGTTTGGTTTAATTTTGTTTAACGTCCTATAAACAGCTTAGGTCATTTAAGGACGTACCTCCATGTGTGTATGCAGGGGACAGTGTATGTTGGTGTGCTTGCCTCCTTGTGATAGCGCAGATCTGATGCCAATTTTATAGTGCTATCTCACCGAAATACCCTGCCAAAAGCACCCAGCATAGCATTCCGCCCGGTCACATTATACTGACAATGGGTGAACCAGTTGTTGCCATTTGATATGTTAACACCACATAAATGTACATAACTTGATAACAAAATCTCTAACCCACTTTCTATTACTTTGTGGAGATGGTAACTTTAGTGAAATCTCTTGTTAGGGCCCCGTATCGGAGATATGGGTGCCCTATAGTAATCACTCTGTCTGTCTGTCTGTCTGTCTGTCTGTCCGTCCACAAATTTTGTTCCTGGCTGATAACTTTGGTATTTATTGACCGATGTACATGAAACTTGGTCAAGATGTTCAGTTCACAAAAATACACATTGAGGTAAAAAGTCAAGGTCAAAGGTCAATGTCATTAGGTCCAAAGGTCAAGGTCAAATTTTGTAGCTTTTCACTGGTGAACATTTCGCTATGACATTATGGAGCAAAGTTGTTCGGAATTAAACAAAGAGACACACTGAGGTAAAAAGTTGAGGTCCAAGGTCAAGGCCATTAGATTCAAAGGTCAAGGTCAAATTTTGCACCTTTTCACTGATGAACATTTTGCTATGACATAATGAAGCAAAGTTAATCAGAATTAAACAAGGAGTCAACTGACCAAAGGTCAAGGTCATTGGTCAAAGGTCAAGGTTAAATTTTGTATCTTTTCACTGGTGAACATTTCGCTATGACACTTTGAAGCAATGTAGCTCAGAATTAAACAAGGAGTCAATTGACCAAAGGTCAAGGTCACTGGGTCAAAGGTTAAGGTTAAATTTTGTACCTTTTCCTTGATGAACATTTTGTTATGACATTATGAAGCAATGTTGTTCAGAACTTAACACAGAGTCAACTGACCTTAGGTCCAGGTTACGGGATCCAAAGGGTCAAGGTCAAGTTTTGTATTTTCACTGATGAACATTTTGTTATGATATTAATAAGCAAAGTTGGTCGGAATTAAAGAACAAGTCAACTGAACAAAGATTAGGGTCACTGGGTTAATGGTCAAGGTCATTTGGGTCCAAAGGTCAAAGACAAAGCGGATCTCTGACTTTGACCCTGGCTCTTGATGGAGGAGGTATATAAGGTGAAATATAACAAATCAAAGCTAACAAATGAGTATTGCACCGGTATTTACATTTCTGTTAGCCCAGCAAATATGGAGGGGGAAGGAAACAAGACTCGCATCATAGTACATGTAAAATGTATATTTTGCTTCCTTGCGATTCTTTTTGAAGTCCAAATATCAAACGTCAAGCTCAGCTATATGGGCAGACTGCTTCTTGATGATTATGGGGGATATATTGCCACAAGACGGGGTCCTTACTGACCTGTCAGTGTTCTAGTTTATGTGTTTGATTAAATTAGATACACAAAGTGCTGCTGTTTTGTGGTGAAAGTGAGAATGTGGTGAATGGGTGGTCGGGTGGTGCAGTGGATAGCACACTTGCCTTTCCCTGATCGGACGTGAAAAGATATGGGGTCACCTACCCGACCATTTGGGTTTTCTCTTGGTACCCTGGTTTCCTCCCACATTAAGACCCTCGCGCTAACATCCAGGCCAACAAGAGTGATTAATATAAAATGAAATAACTTGTTTCATAATTGTTGTAAAATAAATAAAGTTAATGAATGTGTAGAATTTTTCTGTAAAATACACGGTTGCATCTCCAATATTAGTGATTTGTGATTCATGTTAGCCGCAGTAATCCTTGATTCTTAATGGGTAAATTGTTCAGGTTGCTCATAAAACTTACATTATACATTTGTCATTCTTCAAAATGTATTTAATCAAGCAATACCAGAAGGACAATTTTATGATCTGAGAAATATTAGCATTATTTTTGCAAGAACATGTACACTTTGAGAGGAAGGGGTGCAACTCTTCCAAAACCACTTGATGTGCACAGATAGCCTGACAAGTGTGCAATTGATTTTGATGCCTCTTGATTGTGACATTAAAATCAATGCAGACACCTTATTGGTCAGAAATGCTGACAGGATACCTATTTCATGAAGTCAATGGGTGATAGGTAGGAACCAATGATATTACAAGAGTCCAGGAGACACAGGATAATAACAATAGTCATGTAAGGTTTCCAGATAAGTGTGATCCATTGACGAGATTCTGATCCTGGTAAGGCATCAAAGGTTGGCATTTAAACACTGATTTACTGCCAGGAGGAGGATTGGGTTTTGCAATGGGGGTGTCTTGTATTGTATATATATATAGTGACATTCAAATAAGGTTTAAAAATAATTTATGGCTATCATTAATAATAGTAATGAAAATATACAACATTTTATATAGCGCCCTATTTAGCGTACATAAGCCACTCTAAAGCGCTTTACAGTACATAGATATACAATTTTATACAAGTATCATACATATATACACGCATCAACGCAATTTTTGAGGAATTTACAGAAGCTGCCTTATCAGGCGCTAACTACTAGTCCTATGCCACCTGGCTAATATCTCCCTATGTGTGTATGCTTGCGTGAGTGATGGAGATTTAATGTGTGTTCTGTTTGTAGTGGGACTGTGCTTCCAACGGTATCATTTATAGTGCCACCTCACTTGAATGCTACAGCACAGATACTGGAAAATCCACCCCAGACCAATTTATACTCCACCAGTCGGTTGTTGAGGTTGTGTGGGCAGGAGAAAAACATTTTCTCTGAATATCCATGCGTACAACAACTTCTGGGATCTAACCCCTGTCACCTGCCTGGAAGGTGGGAGTATTAAGCACTCGGCCAATCCGTCCATAAAATGTTAATCTCAAGATAAAATTGATTGCTGGTACCACTTTGGGCAAAGTTTCTCTGATCTTTCTGGGGGAAAAAATGTATATTCTTTCTTTATTCTGTTACAGGGCTATGTTTGGTTGAAAGAGAAAATTTTATCTGAAGATGGACGACGACAGCAAGCCAAACTACGAGAGGTGGCTATTATAGCCGACAGAATAGGGTGTTCTTTATCACAGTTAGCTATAGGTAAGTTTTGGTTGTCACCAGTCCCAGATGGATAAGAGATTTAGGAAGGATGCTAGTGTTTCAAGGAAAGGAAAATATACATACGTACCATGCAGAAGATTGAAAGTAAAACTAAGAAAGGAAATGATATAAATACCTTGAGAATGTAACATTTAATTACGATAATGTCCCTTAGTAGAAGTGCTGTGTATTGCAAGGGTTGTGATGATGTGATAAGTATCATCTTGCGTGCAACTTACTGTACAAGCCTGTTACCATAGTTTTACTAGATTTGAAACAAAACTTGATATGAAACAAATCTAAAGTATTTGTATTTCATGCTGAAAAAAAATATTTTTGAAGTGATCTATCTCCTAAGTTGAAATAATATTCCTTTTCGGTGATAGAACAAGAAGAAATGCTGAAATTAATTTTGCGCTCTGAAAGAATGAAAACCCCTGCATAACTTTTCTTACAGTACCATGATACTATCAGCGAATGCCACGATGCATCAGTATTCAAGATACAATACAGTTTGGGGATGCATCAGTGAAACGTTACATCCCTACATAGAAGGGGATGAAAAATAGAGATTCTAACTCTTACATTGTCAGGCAGAGGGATAAACTAGTAACCCACACCCCCTCCACCCCCTTCACCCCTCCCACTTAAACTGGAAGGGGTCGAGAGCACATGTATTTGTGAAGCTACAAATCTTGTCCCCTGCAATTTAGCAAAGCATATAAAATGTCTAGATCTCTTGAACTTATTGGCTTGTTTAATTTGATGTAACATAATTGTACATAGTTTTAAAACAAAATCTTCATTTAAAGAAATGCTTGGTGTGTCATATCATTTGTTTTCTTATTTGTAGCATGGGGTTTGAAGAATGACAATGTGCATTGTGTGCTCCTCGGAGCTTCCTCAGTCGACCAGCTTTATGAAAATATTCAAGCTATACAGGTATGTAGTGGGTGGTGCTACCCTCAGAAATTCTTCATACTGTATACCAGAGAAAAGAACTATGTATGGTTTGGGCGTGTTCTGGCCCCCAAATGCATCAAAATTTAAAACCTTTAGATGAACTTTCAAGCTGCTGTTTCTTTAATTTTGAATACTTCTCAAATACCATCATGAAAATATTTATTTGTATTTCTTATTATTGTTGCCATGGTAACAAGTTCAACTTTGCATAAATTATAAGAAGTAAATTGAATATTCAGTGAATATTGTCATATTTTGCATAGTTGTTTTGCTGGAAACTATAGAGTGCATGCTTGAGCAAACTTAATATCAAAGGATAATGTGTAGGCACCTGTATTACAACTTTAGGAGAAATATAATGTTTGTTAGCTCTATGGTAGCTAAGAGAAAAACTAGGCGAAAACCTGTCAAAATTAACTGAATATTCAAATTTCGTTAATTTATGCAAATATTAACTGGTTACCATGATGGCAGCCCATTTAAAACAAAAATAATTGTTTACATAGTAATACTGGGGAAGTATTCAAAATTAAAGAAACAGTTATTTGAAAGTTCTATTGAAGATTTTTAATTTTGATGGATTAGGAGGCCAAAAAAAGGCCATAACTATATATATAGTCCTTTACAACAGTTCCACTTTCACCCTTTTCACCCATTGCTTATGAAGCTTAATTCATCTCTTCACAGCAATTATTAGAACACAGCTTCCAGTGTAGGGCAAAATTAACATCAGAAAATTTTGTACTCAAATTAAGGCTAAAATTAATATTGGGAAAATATACATTTTACAAGTAAAGGGCGAAATTTTTCGTGGTATATGTATCTAATTTTAGACCACTGATTGTTGGCTGTTCAAACCACCCTTTGTCTGTGGTCCTAGGATCCTTAAACAGTTGTTGTTAGTGCTATTTTTTTTATTATGATTTTTTGTGAATAAAATGTATCATTTGGAGTTACCTCCCCTATTGATGGGGCAATGCCCTTTTATTAGAAAAAAATAGTTTTGCTCTACTCCCAAGTGCTTCACTGATTTATATGATACTTGGTACACAGAACCCATGCATGTGGGAATGTCAATAAAGTATATAAATTGGAGTAACCTACCCTTTCTTTAGAGTTTTGTCCTTTTTGTTGTGAAAAAGTACTGATTTAAGAATCCCAGTACCACCAAAAAAACTAACTAAAACTGAATTTTCCAACATGACTACAGCTTTGGTTAATCATTTCTGAAAAGAAAACGATATATTTCATAGCTGTTATGGCAAATGATTAATATGATATAAACACAATATGATCAACAACAATGTTCCGAGTTCTAAAATTTGGTAGTGCTTGCTAGAATTTGAGTTTCAGTCTTCAGATTGTTATAATATCGCTCTAACCAACCGAGCTATCTGGTTAATAGAACCATCTTGGCCCAAATGTGCTACAGTTACATCCAAAACAAAATTTCAGGGAGGCTACTGTATCTGCAAAAAACTACAGAGCAGTGGTACAAGGAGCCTTACATCAAGATGATTTAAATAAATTTCATAAATTAGAGTTACCTGCCTTATTTATGGAGTTATGCCCCTTTGTTAAAAAGAACATTCTCAAACGAACTACTGTATACTTTTAAAACTTCACCATTTTCACCCTCTGTGATGAGGGCAAATTTGGAATTATGGCAAACATTTGTAATCAACATAATACACATAGTAATTTAACGTAAAGGGCGAGTTTAGTATATGGCAAAAATTATCGTACTGTCGAAGGACAAAACATTTCCTGGTATACCGTTTTTTTTTACAGTTTTTGGTGCAGGCAGGGGATACAAGTCTGCCATTCTTGTGACCGAACTTGTTGAATAAATGTGTATTTATAGGAAAGGATTTTTTTAAATCTTGCAAAATATATTTCTTTTACAGTAATTCAACAACTAGTATCTAAATGCTTGTAACATTGATGGGTAAAGTGTGGTAAAGGATTACATGCTTATGGTTATGACATAAAAATGTTGAGTAAGAATGAGGTTGTTTTCTTTTACTTTCAGTATGTTCCCAAACTTACTGCAGACATAATGTGCGAAATAGACAAAATGTTAGGAAACCGGCCACAGCAACGTAAAGACCCGTACAGGTGATACTCGCATTCTCATCGCAACAATACTCACATTCCTGTATACTCCATCCAGACCTTGGATGGACAGGGTGTGATTTAAAGTTGTGATTTTTCACATTCGATCTTGACCTTTGATGGAAAGGGTTTTTGATTTTTGTTTTGATTTTTTTGGCATTCTCAATCTCTTCCTTTGTTTAACAAGAGTTTCAATTTTTGCATAGTTTTGATCTGTGATGTGAATTCCTCTATAGCATATCAAATAGAAATGTTTTCTTTATCATTCTTTTACCTATTTATTTTGTTATGCATTTTTTATTCAAAATTATAATATCATGCCTTATTATTATTTTTAGGTAGTAAGACCTACAACTCTGTAGTTTATTGCTTTCCAGCATTTTAAAAACTGTTAAAGACTGTGTCATTTTTAATCTTTGTGGCAGTTATCAAACCATCTTTTTCTGTAAGTTTCCAAATTCTCTCCAGAGATGTGCAAACTAGACAAAATGTTAGTTTTTCTCACATTTTTCTTTTCAAAACTATTTTAGATTTAGAATTAAATTAAACCATGACTTTTGATTTTTTAGAATATTTGACTGAACAGAAAAACTTGTTTCATACAAAGAAGCTTTCTGATTAGTTCCCTTAACATAATGATTTTTAAATTGATTTGTTTTTAAGGACAAAGAGCGTACCCTCCATACAGTTACAAAATGGGGGAGTCCATATCTAACCCAACACAGTAAGGTAAATATTAAAACGATTTTTACATGTTAATTCCCATTTCTGCTGGGCCAGCTTAAAACTAATGCAAGCCTTACAAACATTATTTAATTTTTGAAGTTGACAATTGCTTTTTTAAATTCAATACACAGTAGTTTTGATGGGGGAGGATGAAAATTCAAGTTATGATATTTCATATCGTTTTAATGACTCTGATTTAAATTCCTACAGTTAAATACATTTATTAGTAAGTACTGTACTGGCATAAAGAAATGAAATTGCTTTTGTAATGTTGTCCTGATGTTGTAAACCCGTCAATTAATAACCAGGTATAGACTTTGACAAATCTTCACGTTCCTCTGATAAAGTTTTTAAATCTAAAAGCAGTGATTTTTTTAAAATTAATAAATCAAATATATCTTTGAACTGCCACGAAGAATTATTCAGTTTTGACACTCAATAAAGGAACAAATATTTTTTTCTACAAAATACAACATTATACCTTTGTCATTATATATTATAATCTGCCAAAGAATTATTAATTTGTAACCCACAATAAATGAAAACAAATAAATAAAAAGAACCTAAATTTCATCTAGAAAGTTTTTTTTATTGAAAAGAAAACATTATATACCTGTCTTTGCCGTTTATTTTATTTAGGAGTAAAACATGTTTTACATATACATGTATTTATATAATTGTTTTGCATTGTGTTGAAACAAAACTAGGAATATTTTTCTTCATAATCATCATTTTGTGGGGAAGCATTAAGATATGTATTGGAAGGATTCTATTATTACTGTCAAGTTGATATATTTTGAGCATGCAAGAAATATCATTTTGAGAAAAATTACTTCCATATTTTATATACAACTTATTAAAATTGATGCCAAATTCCGCCAAGAAAGATAAAGGAAGGAGATTGTCATGCTGTTGCTGAGATAGAATCAAAAATGTTCCGGGATCATGGATAATAAATGTTCCGTGATTATAGAAAAATAAATGCTCCATAAATCATGCTAAAATGTTTGTCTTTCATTTTGATTCACTCTAAAGGTATGAACAAAATATATTAACAATATTTGATCCATGAATAAGTCACGTCAATAAGTGTTGCCAATAAGTGAAATATCTGTATGTTTTATTTGACTCCAAAGGGTAAGAGAAAAATGATATTCAAATTCATAAAAATGTATTAACATCTTCAATGAATTGTTTCATAAATTATACTGATTTGTTTATATATTTTTCTTATTTTTTATTTGACTCCAAAGGGTAAGAACAAAACAATCACAACATCCTAAATCCTAGCATTGAAACATCATCTGTGTGGTCATTGAGCTCTAATTAATAGGTATCGGGTTGATATCTAACACTCACTCTGGCTGTCCTTTCTGTGTTTTGTTCCAAGATTTGCCTCTCATTTGGAATGTATATTTATATACAGACATACTTATTAAAAATATATTTTCAAATATTGTTTGTTATGCATTTTCAGTAGTTAGCTTAGGCTGCATTCTAGTCGATCTCACTACAGCTAGATGATTCAAAGTTTTTAGATTAAAGATGAAATATCCAACCAATTTTACATTTATTTTACTATCATTAATAAGTCATCTTGACAAAATTAATACAATTTGAAAATATTTTTTCTTAACAACTTCAATGAAAAATCTACTATATTTCTTTTTTGTATATTTATTATGTATAGATTTACTAGACATAGAACATTTTACTTATATTTTATTGTTTCTGGGTTCATGGGACAAAAGAACAGGTGAAGAAAAATCTGGCAAGAATTGTGTTGAACTGCAAAATGACAAAACCAATTTATTAGGTCAGATTGTACATAGTTCATATTTGCTAAACTTAAAGAAACGGAAACCAAATAGTTGGTCATCAATATCTATTTAAAAAGTATAAATTATTAAAGCTTTTGTATCTTTCAACACCATACTACCGGAGAACATACAAATATCATGAACTCATGAACAGCAGTTAATTTTCAAAGGGAAATCAGATAAATGATGAAACAATTGTCACTCTCAGTCCCAAGATTTAGGCCTCCTGGACTTCTTCATGGGCGAAAGTCATGGATGGATTCTAGCTACGTCAATCATGATTCGTTGGAAGTAGATGAAATACTTTTCATGTGATCGACTGGTTGTTACCAAAACAATTCTTTTTGACAGAAAAATGTGTCTATGAATTACTAAGTAGCGAACAATGTCTGATTTGAGTCAGGTTGATTTTGGAGGCAATTCGTTTGTTTGGGAACAGATTGTTTCATTATTGCACTTCATATATATCTTTTGGGATTCTTGGTTAGACAGCATGATTAGACAACATAACTTTTCTATCTTATAGTTTGTGCCTGCATTTTTAACCTTAAAAAGTTCAAAAACAGAAATTTCCAAACGTGAGAGTAATAACATTTCTGACAACAAAACACAAGGGAGACAACTACATCGTTGTATCATATAATTTATCCATGGAATGCTTCTTGGTGTTTTTTTACACATATGTAAGCGTTTAGTTTTATACATTACTATTTTGGCACAGGTTGTGTCTTTATTATCATAATCAAAGCATGAACACTCTCCATCTTTCTGGATAGCAACCATCCTTCATCTTTCTGGATAGCAACCATCCTTCAAACAGGACAATATGACGTCATGAGCTTACCTTGTTCAGAATACTGATAAAACCTAATCAGTGGGAATATCATTTAAAAATATGTCAGTAAATTAGGCTGTCATATTTAATGTATACATTTTTTATACTAAAAATACGAAATGCTAGAAAACATTATTTGCATAAAGCTACTAGCACACCTGACTGACGTTTATCTGGTAAAATATTTGAGTACAGAATTAAATTAGCATGACATAGTTCTCAAGTCGTGTACTTGAAGGATGGCTGTGAACATATTGGTTCTTCTGGTGTAGTATAAGCATTACACTATAAGATATATTTCATTTACTGACATGTTCGTTACTGAATCTAACAACGTCCTAGATTACATTGTAACTTAATGATGCGTTAAGATGAACTACATTAATCTCTTGTAATAATTTAATGATGTAACACGAAAAACTGCATATTTCTCATGGCCTTGTTAGATTAACATATCGTAGGACCGTTATTTGAAATATATATGATGTTGATGTTGAAGAGAAATATATGTTCACCTGTGTATACATGTTTCTAATAACATACAGCGTAATATTTGAAAAGAGTTAGGACATTGCACCAGTTCTGTCAAATTGAAATACTATATCTAGTTTTGGTGTTAATTTTCAGGATTTCAGGAGATACAAGCTTCATAGGTGATATCCATTAGCAGGTTATTTTTGCAACAAGCTTCATACGTGATATCCATTAGCAGGTTATTTTGGCAACACTTTTATCATAAATTGATGTCAAAATAAGCGATTTAAATTTTGGCAATCTATAAGATACTAGAAAACTAAACATTTTGCGTGAAATTCATAGATTTGGCAAAATGTATCTGTTACAATGTGAAACGGAAAATTGTTAGTTTCTTGTCATTGCTTAGCGATTGCGCAGGTCTAGACCCATCTTTATTCTAGACTTTGCCGCAATAAAATAGCCTCTGTATGCAAGCGATAGATTTGGATACAGCAATAAGCGACCAGGCTTAAAACCGAAGTGTTTTGGAAGACAGAAAAAAATACAAGTTGGATAAAATAAAAGATCAAGATGACGACTTGCCAAATCGTCGGTATTACACAAACACGAAAAAAACACAGTACAGTTTATCATCTAGCACAAAATATCCTATATGCGTTTTAGACCATATTCAGACATGCATACACGTTTGATCTGTTTTTGCCCTAATAGCTGAAAAAAACTCTCCGGTGAGGTTTCGTTCTACTAGGATACAAAACTGCCTGGAAAACAACAAACATATACATATGATATCAAAAATATAATAAAATATAATCGTGATTATTATTAAGTTTTATATAGCTATCACATACGTTTATAAATGTGAAAAGTGTGTAATTGCATTCATTGTGACGTTATAGGAAGAAGCAATGAAATGATGTCATGAATTCAGGTTTTCTTTTTATTATTTTTTGTAACATAATATGTTATTTAATATCGGTAAGTCGAAAACCGTTTCCATTCCGTCTTATTAATAAAACATACACAAATTGTGTCCTGTATATACTATATTTTGCAAATGTTCATGCATTATACTTAAGACATGTTTATTTTTTTGTCCAAATGTGATAAAACTTATGCGTTAATATGCATGTTGCAAATTTAGGGTTGATTTTCAGTATAACTTATTCTATTAACATATGTAATTTGGACCTGTCTAAAAGAGCTTCGTCGTCCTAGTGCAAGCAAAAGGCTTTCATACAATGAGCATCAGAACCTGTTAAAATATTGTAAAGTTTCTTCAAGTGGTTACGCTCACTTTCGTTCTTTGCTCCCTGGAAAGTGTCACAATAAAACCAAGGCATTCAGTTAGCGATTTGATTGGTTTCAGGTTAAAAAATAGGCTGATACCTGTCCGTTGAAGCTTACAAAGGAGCGCTACCTGACTTCAAAGCCGGTCGAATTTACCGTTACTTTTCTGCGCGATTCTTTCGATGTACATCAAATGATGACATGTGTTAACTGGTTTCATCCACAAGGTACAGAGCCTACAATTTCTTCATGACATTTTCGAGGAATCAAAGAACGCGAGTGAGTGTAACCCAAGGAATGTTGAGAATGGTTATTTAGTCGTGACATGTTCTCGCATTACTAGTAATATCTTGAATGTTAAAATGTTATAATGGTTGTCTAAGCTTCAAATATATGCATGTATGAATACAGGATATGGTTTTTCTCCCATTGAGACTGTGTTTTCTTTTTCTGTTATAGAATGATACCGTTTTGTAATTAGCATCTTCTACATGACTGCCGTTCTTTGTGTGTGCACGCGGGCACCTTGTAAGTTAACTGTTTGGTTATTTTGTGGACACACCACCTGCTACTGATCTCTGTAAAACATTAACAATTAATTAAGATTGGTATTCCTGTATCATGATAAACAGGCAGGACTAGAATTAAAGGGGAAATCAGACATTCCACACGTATACCTAGATTTTCGATTTTGGTATTCTGAATAGCAATGTTAGATCAGACTTTTATATTGATAGTGGCAGTATATATCAAGCCCATTGATCAGGTTTTCTTACTTTTAGCCAGTGAGTCATAAATGACAAATTAGTCTTAAATAAACGGGAAATATCACAGTAGCCTGGGTGTCCACCCATCCAATAAATTTTGATGGGAAGGAAGATTAATAGATTATAAAGTCGCTACCTTTTCTACTTGCGTCTTGAATTCTTACTTTTAGATAATTGTGGTATATATGATACATTTTTACAATAATAATAAAAAAAAGATAATAAAAGATTTGGTTCACAATAAAAGCTTAATAGATATTAATATACTCAGATGCTAATATGTTACGTGATATATACGTCTTTGATATAATGGTGTGCATTTATAAATTTAAAGCGTTGATAATAAATATGCCCTGTGATAAAAGCTGGTTAACCAGCATTCGGGAGTCGCTATTCCGATAGATTACCTGGTTCACTGGTATACCGTGAAGGTCAAACCCCCTCATCAGCAAATATTACATTGCAGTCACTGTCTAATATTGAAATACAAGAGTGCAACACATTTGACTGGCTTGTGAAGCATGTGATTGGCTACTGACTTGTTAATTACTAATGAGCAAACCACGGTGGACACTTATTTTTACCGATTATCTTGTTAATATTTCAAACATATTTAGAGTCATTTGTTTGACAGAACACTTCCTAGTTGAATTATAATAAGACTGACTTACTGGCGTCCTAACTATACTTAAACAAAGTATGTTTACACGTGTAAATTACTGTATAACGGGGAAATTTCGCCGCAGTTTAACTCCTCGAAGTTTTTGCCCTCCCCAGTGAAGGCGAATCAACATACAATACAAAGTACATGTAATTGCATGTAAATAGCGAAATTTGCACAGGGCGATCTTGGATGTTATCGGCAAAGGGCAAATATTTGACTTGACGAAAATTTCCCGATATACAGTATTAATATTTATGGAGGAAATGTGAATGGATCACAAACTATTATTTGAGTTAGCCAAATTATTAGAAATAAAATAGTAGTACAGTTTTGCCATTTTTTTTCCCATGAATTCATCAATATGTTTTTCTCCCTGGCATGTGGTTTTGGTATTTGCCCAATACTGTTTCGTGCAGTGTCTGAAAATGTCACCATTCATAATTAGAAGTCACTGTTAACATCACACATATTTATCAGAGCAGATGCTAATAATTGCATAGATATTGTATTGCTTATCATTCAAATATACATGAATTTGTATGCAAATTGTCCAGAACTGTTCATAAAGATATCTTAATCATAAAATGTCATCCGTCATGTTTGAACCGTGTAACCAATGTTTAATGTTAAAATTGGTTAGTTGATTCAGACACAATTGAATATGTATATGGCATTATGTTTTATAAAAATGTATTTCCATGTTTGATTATTTATTTGGTTTCATACTGTATTAACGTCTAAGATCATAAAGGTGTCAGTCACATGTCCGTTTCACGTGTTGAAGATGTATCTTTACAATACCTAAATGTTCACACTTGCGTGTAGATAATATTATGTAATTTATTCTGTGTTGTTCAAAACGAAATTGGTTCCGACATCATTACGGCATTACTAATCTTTGATTCAAGATGTCAGTAGCATTTAAATGTCATGCAGTGTGTATTATAAAACATACAAAAACACCTATTTCATAAAACAATATGAAATGATATACAAACACCTTGATGTTTTAGATTCACCGATCCATAACTAATGTTTAGCCTTTTTCTTCAGGTTCACCAATCCATCAGCTTTTAAACGTTAATTGATCAGGTGAACCATCACCTTTTAAACGTTAATTGATCAATCAAATAAACGATGTTGTAAGATTCGCTTTTCTTATCAATTTACGTTTGTTCAAAGTTCCAATGATCCATTTGTTTACTCTCTTCATGTCTGTTGATCCATTGACATATGTTCAAATATTCTTACCTAACTATCATTGATCCATGAATTCATGTATTTCCAAAAGTTCATTGATTCATAAATAAACGTATGCTTTATTTGATTAATCAAATTTTACAGTTATTGTAATTTATTACTGACTTAAGTTCTATACTGTTCATTTCGAATTTTAGAATATCACTATCTAGTCGATGTTTGACAAATAATATTTTGATCTCCCTGACCTCATGAAGATTAATATTCGACAATTTATCTTGCCAAAATCACACATTCTATGATAAGTATGCCTGCATTACCTTTTTTACGCACAAAACTTTTTTTGATATTACTGGTAATATTATGCAGCTCCGTACTAGCGTCAGTAAATATGTATATCAAATACAAAGTTGAATATTTCTGAATTATTTTCGAAAACATGGCATTACAACTGAGTATATATAAGTTGTGTGGTTTTATTTTTCATCGTAGTATTAAAGTCGATATTATATACAGAAGTAGAACACTAATAAAGTATTTTGATTATGATTAGTTATACGTTATATAGATATGTGTAATTTACGATAAGTTTGTTTTTTTATTTAACATCCATTGTTTATTGATTCCATTATTTAGATATATGTGATTTGTTGTTTATTACAACAATGGTTTCGTTATCATTCCTGATGCATCTGACCCCTGTGTGAGCCCTGCCCTCACCTATAGCATTAGTTTGCGATCCTGAAAACATAATCAATTATCTTACAAAAGTGTAAAATATTTTTTGTATTGACCAAAATGAATGAAGATAAAAAAACGTTAACGTAAAATGAGAATGAAGCCTACTTTTCATTAATCATATCCAGTACAGTAACCTCGTTAACTCGAATACGGATATTTTGCATACCCACTTTATCTTATGGTTTATCAATTCTGTGTTTCAATCCAAGTTTTTGTTTAACAATCCAAACCTGATATCTCAAAAACTCTTGCTAGTTTCGTAGGTGTTCTCGTTTCGATGACAATGTTACTGCTTTGTATTTGAGTCTGATATATCGAAGTTTGTTTATCTAAACGTGTTATCTTTTCCCAACAACTTCGTTATCACGGTTTTGCTTTTATTGTATAGGCCTCGGCCATTGAATTATATTAATGATATCTACAATTATGTAACTTTTGCGGTTATTTGTCTCTTTCTTTGTTTTTTCGGTAACAATATACTGCTTTGATTTAACGTCTAATTTCAGGTTGAATAACTAATCAGTAATGTAATAGAACAGGATTATCCAGTGTTAAAAATTGTTTAATTTAAAATACGAAAACGAAATCTAGATGGATCTACTACTACTTCTGGTTACATAAACTGGTAAAAAATGTCCTTACATGTCAATAGTAATTATGTTGAGAAACCATTGCAACACAAATACTGGAGTAAACATTTTCAATGCATTTTATGCCATTTGTTTTCAAGAGAAACAACGAGAGCATAATAGCTAATGGGGTTTTGTCATGATCTTACTACAGGGGAAGTTGCGTGGCGTGGCATTCCTTCATGCATTCAGTTATTTTCTATATGACAATTGATACAGAATGATTAGATTGTAGATACGTTTATATTTACAATATATAGCAAAGGGTGTTTTTTATTTGTTAAATATTCGGGCAAACGTTGTAAATATAATAGATCATGGCGATTTTATTTGCTCAGTCTCAATTAAATGATGAGTTCCAAATATATGTGTTTTGTTGTTATTTCATTTTAGTTAGAAATATTTTAATAAATGTTTTGGTATGTCTCTTGTTTTAACATTGTGCCATCTTTCCTTACCGCTTATGGTTTGATTTACTTAACTTCTTCGTGTGGATTGTATTAACTGACCTAGTGTGTGTTGCATGCATGAAGTAACACAAAAAGTAATGTTTCTATGGTAATCACGTTGACAGTCTGACAGGAACAAACTTTACTCGAATCACACATACATGTACAGATACTTTAATATAATTGTCCACACTTAGGTAATATGTAATTATCATTTTCTATAGGCTGTAATATAATTATACTTTTGTAATAAGACCAATGATACAATTTGGAAGTAGTCTTCAGTCATGAAATTCCATAAAAAATATGTTTGTTTTCGCTAGTACCATTATATTACGTCTTTTCTATCCTGATAGGGATTCGTCGATAATATTTATAGTTATAGTTTTAATGTGATTGAAAGACGATATATAATTTTCAGTACGAATAAATGCAATAATATGTATATATACACTTAAGAGACTACGAGCATAATATTCGGAATATTTTTGATTGGATGAAAATTAGAATAAATCTCCAGTGAAAGATCAATTTTTTACATTTTTCAAAGACTATTCCTAAATAAATTGCAAGATCATGAAGATAAATTTCAGATGAAAACTCGACTTATGTGGCTGATATTATTTTTTACCTGTTCTCAATAATATTAACTATGAGCCTATCTCAAACTTTGAGGGGCTTACATGTACCACTCAAAGGAAATTCCAATGTTATATGTATAAATTTAAAGTAGAGACGTAAATTTGTGGTGACTATTGAACCTTTTCTACAGGAGACTCTTTTTTATAATCAAAATATCAAAGTTCTGAAGATATTGTTATATCTTTCAACAAGTCTTTGTTGCACTGGAAAACGACTAGATGTCAGATTTGTTATATCGTAGATCAATTTTAGTTAAATATTGCTATTTTGAAGCGACGAAAACAAACACTGTGCATGTACAGTATGTATTGTCAAGCTAAAGCATCTTTAACTCAACACCTGATTACGTATTTTTTTCGCCAAAGATTAAATAAGTTTTGTGACAGGAGAACAATTTTAATAATCTGGCCCATTTAAACATCGTTGTGAGCCTAATCACAACACACATACCTTGTTATCTGTAAATGATATTTACTGGCGCAAGAAAACTCCAAGATCGTATAAAGTACTGGGGAAAAGTAGGACCGATACAGGTATGAAGACGTTAGACCGCGGAATAAGGTATCTAAGCCCGTGGTTATACACAAAATTGTCAAAACTTTCAAACATCTAACGCAGATCAATCTAATTACACTGTTCTAGACAACCTACTTGGAACTTACCGAGCAGTTTGGAAAAAGTTTCATGTCGTTTAGTTCACCTTTAACAGCCCAGATATTGCATCTCGGATAATACAACCAGGTATCACATCTCAAGTAACACAACCAAGGTATTATCACCCAAATAAGCAATCTCTCGATACTCGCACCACGTGAGACGTCCAGATCACTTGCGTATGATCCATTACTAATCCAATCAGTAGGAGTATTATGTCGTTTTACTGTGAACCTTTTGGTTTTATTTTACTATGTTGACTCTCTCCTTTATTGACATAAAACCTGACAAAATAAATTAGTACATTTGAGTACCAGGAGTGTCATGACATTGCCGCTATAGACGCAACATTATCTTCAAATGATCACGTTTTCGTTTATATACCTGATATATTGGTAGGACCATATTTGTTGCAAATGCTATCAGATAAGGAAGACTTTCAAACGAGTCGTCAATCATACTCACTCTATGAAAGGTTCATCCCTGTATAATTCGTGAGAAATGTAAACTACATTGATATTGTGAAGATGTTCATCAATATCTAATTATGTGCTAGAAGGACATATCAGCGAAAATTAAAATTGGATTTTTTTTCTGCTTGAATTTTAAAATGCAAATTTAAAATCTAGTGTTAGTATAAATTTATACCCGGGATCGAAGTGCTGCAGAGCATGAGGGGTAACGTTTGTCCAGTTCAGGTTTTGCGTTAAGGTCAGTTACGGACAAAGCACTGCAGCTAGATACGTGCACCTCCACATATTAATGCCCCTCTACTTGTATAGCATGTGCGTGACTTTTTGCAACCCTGACTTCTTTGCATTAAGTGTGGGAGCGAGACATCCGTGTCTTACATACATATTTTAGTTCATTTTACAGGTTTGGTTTGGTTTTATATAATTGTTTAACGTTTTATTAATAGCTAATGTAATTTAAGGACATTCACTTTACAGTGTACTTGAATAACAAACTGAACGAAATATAAACAACTGGATTTAACTTAAATGGACTAAGGTAAATTTTACCCACCTAAACGTTACGATGTCGATTAAATTGTCAACCGAGTTCACAAAAGAAATGTTAGAGAGTATTATCAACGAATTACTAATAATTCACATATGAATAATTCTGTGATGATTTTGTTATCATCATTCCAGTTTAGACAAGTTAAATCCCTGTCTGCTAAATACGAACGGATCATAAAGCAAAGCGGATCATCTGTTTCTACGTATTAGACTGATCAAATGTTTAGTTGTCTGCGATATTGGTCATTTTTTATGGCCAAGTTGATAATTTAAGTGATGCAATAAAACTATCTCACTGAAAATTGGTATCGTTGTTTTATTAACATTATTGAATAATGAGAAGGTTTTGTTCTACAGTGATCATCTTTACCTTTTCTGTTGCAGGTCCTGAGTGCCAGGATGTCTCTCCCGTTACTAGGTACCATTGGCAAGGGCCTGGGTGGAGCCTCCGTTGGCAAGGGGGCGTAGAACCTGTGATAGTAAACAATGAATTACCAGAGCAACGGTTTTGACCACAGGTTGGCTAATTCAAATATGTGATCTGTCACGGTAGTTTCTTTGATGAGACATGTATATATAGTTGTTCATGTAAGTTGTATTCCGCGATATCAGGAAAACGCCCGTATCAATGAATATTCGAAAACGTTTGCATGATAAGTGTTAACAGGCAGCTATCTCTTCCCCATCTGCCTGCTCAGTGCCTTAAGAAGCTGCATTCATACATTTGAAGCATAATTCGTGACAAAGATTAACTTAACTCAGCTTGAAGTAGCCAAGCTTTGGTCAACGTCCAGATTCTGGAGTCAAATAACGCTGGTAAAATATACCTGTTATGGAAGCGTCGCCCATATTATCTTATATCATTCCCTCATGATTAATGTACAAGTGTCTATATACTGTATCATTATTACATCGTCACTAATCGCTGTCTCCGAAATCCAAGGATTGCGCTCTCGATGCATATCTTCTCTACACCTAAAGGTTTTCTCGTTACTGAATCAAGGACTGTGTGCGGACCATATGGATGATGCTAGTTGACTAAGAGTAACGGAATTCTGCACATCGGTTATTTCAATATAATGCTTTGATTAGTATAGTAAATCGCGCGGCCCGGCTTTGACCTCAGCGGAATTGTCGAAAATTGTTTAAATACCGGTTCATGTTTAATCTTGTATATTAGCCTTGGAATGATTTGCAGTTTTAATCACGGACCAAACAATAAGCTAACCACAAGTCTTAGATTTTGTGGTGAGAAAATTCAATAGTTCAGTGAATATGTGTTATTGGAGAGCGGGACTCCTAGAGTTTGAATATACCCTAACTGTGTTTGTAAGGAAATATCCATAATTAATTAAGTACTTATCCAAAGTATATGCTAAACACGTTCTTGAAAAATATGTCGACCAATTGCATTTGAGTGTTTGTAACAAAATAAAGAAACGATATTTTTTTGTGCTTAAATATTTTCAAATTGTATGATATTTTTTATATTATCGTTGCTTGTGAAATATTTTAATAAATAAAGAGAAAATAAATAAAACTTTCGAAAATTTCTCCCAAAAACACTTCCGTGCTTGTTAAAAATAAATATTGAATATTTTTTTAGAAATCATGGGAAATCGGGAAACAATATAAATAAAAGCAAATACAAATATTAAGATAAGAAATATGAGTATATATTCTAATTTGAACGAAGAATTAGGTAATTTCCCCAGAGACCGGGGACATATTTTTGTACATTTTGTCCATGTAAATTATTTGTGTGACTTTCCTCAACCCTAACAATGTACACCCAATGTATTTGGTTCATATATTCCTTAAACACATTATAGAGTACACTCCAAACTGACTAACATACGTTCTCTATAGATGATTTAATGATAATTTGCCGTGTGATCTCAGGGAACATGTTCAAACATTAAGGATAGATGACAAAATATCTGTATTTGGTCTTACTCGATACTCCAGGGGCTACGACCACTTACGTTCTCTGTGCCACCTGAATATGTCATGGTAAAATCGAAGGCGCAGTGTGCACCAACTTGCATCCTCGATATCCAGGGGTTACGCTCACGTTTGCTTGTGGATGAAACGAGAAGACTAGTTTGATCCTTTGATGTACATCGAAATAATATGTCGGTCGCATAACGGTAAAACTGACTGGCTTTGAAGTCGGGTGCTGCTGTAATCTGTAATCTTCAAAGGACATGTATCAGTAAAGCGATTGGTCAGGGTTTTTTCCTAAGACCAATCAAATAGCTAGCCGCCTCTAGATATCTATAGATGATCTTATGGTAAGTTGCCGTTTGATCTCAGGAACATATTCATACATGAAACATATATGTCAACATATCTGTATTTGTTTTGCTATTGGAAACATACCGAGACATATTTATATGCATCCTCGATATCCATGGGGTTACGCTCACTTTCGCTCTCTACACCCCTGGAATATGTCAAAGCAAAATTGAAGTCACGAAGATAGCTGTTGTATTGACCAATCGCTAGGCCGATACTTGTCCTTTGAAGATTACAAAGGAGAGAAGCCAGACTTCAAAGCCTGTCAATTTTTACCATTACGTGACCGAGAGATTCTTTTGATGTACATCAAAGGATCGAACTATTTTTTTTTGTCTCATCAACAAGGTGGCACACACCGAGCCTTCAATTTTGCTATGACATATTCCAGGGGTGCAGATATCGAGGATGATTTATATGCACATTTAAAGAAGATTCGTGGTATATAATTATCTTACATTGTATGAAGTTTAAAAAAAACCCGTTGGTAACAGTTATGTTGGATGAAATCATATCCGGCAATATTGTGTCGTTGTGGCAAACATTTGTCAATAAAGTCATCATTCAAATGAAAGTAATGCAAAATAGTATTTTGTTGTTTTTCATGGGTTTTTTTTCCGTTTTTGTAGCTACATTAGAAGATTATCGCTAAAGTTACCCAACTATATCATAACATCAACACACAAGGACAAAATATATTTACATAAATTGTTCTACTGCATCGACACATACTGAATGCATATACGACAGCGTTCCCAGAAAGACAGACCATCCCATCGGTATCACACACTGATACTGTTATATTTTAACCGCAACAATATTTAGTTTTGGAGTAAATTCAGAGAAAGTGTTTTTCTCCTGCCCACACAACTCCAACAACCCAGGTGGAGTATACATTGATCTGGAATGGATGTTGCCGTATCTGTGTTGTACCATTCAAGTGAGGTGGCACTATAAATGATGTCGTTGGAAGCACGGTCCAACTACAAACAGAGCACATTGCATTTCCAGCACACACGTAGCCATACACACATAGGGAGATATTAGCCAGGTGGCATAGAACTAGAGGTTAGCGCCTGATTAGGCAGCTCCTGCGAATTCCTCAAAATTGTTTTGATTAATGTATATGCTAATTGTATTAATTGTATATCTATATACTGTCAAGCGCTTTAGAGTGGATTATGTTAGCTACGATTATAGAACCATTTACAACGTAGGCCTATAATGTTCATAACGTATCTGGTCGGCAAAACAGTTTACGTCAGCAAAATTAAATTCACTCGGTATTCACATTAAATTTACACATTGTACAACAATGTTATAATTCAGTTTTATCGTGGAAGCTATAAAAAAAGTTACCACGACAATGAGTCCAGTTTTATTTGACAAATACAGGTCACGTATCTGTTGAATTTTAACGGGCAAACCACGAATACCGAGTTTCATTCAGGATACTTGATATATGCTTACGGAATCAATGTCGATGGGTTTATATGCGATATAAAATACCTTGAGTCAATAATTCACCTTTAATAAATGCCTGTTTTATGAGTGTTTTGTCTAGTAACGTATCTGGCAAGACATTTTGCGATAGTAGATAATCACTAAAAAATCTTATTTCGTTTAAATGATTGATATTGAGTTAATTAAGTTTTGTCTGAACATGAGTAAATTTTAAGCTATGAAGTAAAACATGAATTTTAACTAAACTGAAAAAAAAAGCGAAGCTTTTTGTATCAGAAAAAGTGACGCGACAACGTTAACGATTATTCGAGTATATTGGCATGTTCATGGACACTTTATGAAAAAAATACCGTACGTTTTCATTTAATTTTTTGTTTGTCTCTGGAAAACATATCAATGTTGAAACAGTGAACTACAGTTTTGACGTATATGCTATGTGTAGATGGTGAAAGGATCATGCGACATGATTTTCGGTTCATGGCACATGATAAGTGAGACTGGGCGTTATAACATTTAATCCAATGCTATTTTGTAATTGTCTTGTATTTCACTTTTGGAATCAGAAGATACATATACGTATGTACTGACATTAAACTGTAAGAGGCTGTGCTAATGTAAATGGTAAAATCACATTGAAAATATACGTAAATACATTACGACAATCAGAATTTATTCTGAGTTAAGTAATAAATACATCGAGTAAAAGTACACATGGTGGTTTTTTTTTACCCAACTTAGAATACACATTGAATTATATAATGTATAGAGAGTTGTTTTAAATTCCATAGCGATATTTTTGAATACATCTTACTTGAAGCGACACGAATGATAACAAAATATATACAAGACTGGAGAGAAGCTGTTGTTGTCGAAAAATCGACCCCAGCTATTTGTTTTGCATAAAAAAAACATTTCTAGTTAGTGTACAAAAAAAGCTTAGTACCGTTGAAAAAGTGGATATTATTTTTCTTTTAGAAACCTCCGGTATGCACACAAAATCTATTCCCTTCCGTGGATATGATCTCTCTTTTATCCGACACCACATGTACACGCGATATTTAGTTAGGGGGTCGACTTTTTGACATCGAGAACTGTCCTCCCTTCTCGTATTTACCTAGTACTAATATTAATACCCGGCCTCCTCTGCATATAAAAAATTCCGTCGTCCGAAAGCTTTTATCGCAGCTAGTATTTACCATCATTAGGGATGGCAATTTTACCGAAAGTTACTTAGGGCCTGTTTGTGTATGCGGAACAACCGGTTTGACCGTTTATAAATGTAACAATTTCGGGTATAAATCCTGGCGGACATGCAAATGTTTATGTAGGCCTTGCAAGACTTTGTCAAGGCTTGCCTGAAATCAGCATCAGATTGCTAGGTCCGACCTTATTCAATAAACGAACAACTGTAGTCTGACCGGTTTTGTCGTTTATAAAAAATTATCCAAATATAGCTGTAACGAATTATCAGGTCCCTGTGATTATGATATGGCATGTCGTCTGTACTTCTTTATATAAAAAGGATGACAACATAGCCTCCTAGCAGAATATGTACGCCACTAGCACTAATATTAATACCCTCTGCCTCGGTTGGTTTAAATATAAAATGGAAAAAATCGACTCGTCGTCAGAAGCTACGTTATCCAGCGGGTACCACACCATACTTTGACGACAGGGGCACAGTTCAATTTATCAATTTATATCTGAGGTCACCTACTTTACCATACATATAAGGAGACCTCAGATATAAATTGATAAATTGAACCGTTCCCCTGTGCTTTGACCGTCTAAAAGCACATTTATTCAAATTGTCGCGGTCATGGAAAATCAGAAAGCAGCTAGAATAACTTATATTTCACCTACCATGGCAGTCATCAGGCGATTTCGCATCCAAAACGCAAAAAAATCCTGGAAAGTTTCGTCAACGGCGTGTCTTTTGGTATCCATTTTCCGCGGCTCCATGTATCGGGTACATGTAGATCGGCTAATCAGTACACTGGGAGGTCGAGGTCACTTGTACACACATTTGCACGTGCAAGGTAAAAAAAACATACTCAATAAACAGGTTGCGTAACATTGGGATTTGCCGTGTTTTCGTGACGTTTTATCAGGTTTAAAAAAAAAAGTTTTGTTTGACGATACCGCAATAATTATATCATTTTTTTTTTTTATTTCAAACGCGCATTTGAGATATTATTTCAAGTATTGTTTTCAACTGAGTTCCCTTCATCCATCAGAAGTGTTTAGTTCTATGTTTGTTCTTGGTTGAGCTTTATAACGATTGTGTTTGTGTTGGTGTGTACATGTTAATAATTACAATAATAAGTTCATAATTTTAACTTTGTCTTTTAGATTTTCCTGTTTCACGTTTTGTTTCTGTATGAGAATTTTATCAATGATATGTAGCTCTTTTAAAGCCAGTATGATTATCAGAGCTTCAATTTGAACTATTTCAGGAAGACCAGATTCAGAAATGTTACAAGTGTCCCATACACGAAGCATCATAACGTAAAAATGACATATCTGAAGTATAAACATTTTTGTTAACTTCATATAACAGATTCCTAATTAAGTATGTTTGATCTAGATCAGGCTTCTGGATCTGCCCCAGTTCCTCGATTATCAAATGCTAAACCTAAGTGCTCAAGATTTTTAAATCATATTATTTGGTTCACATGCAGTTAGGGTTCGTAGCTATTTATTATGTACCTTGCAAGGCAAGAATATGTAGTGGGGTTCATTAAGATTATTCCGTCTTTGCGTATTGCAGAGTTATCTTCTCTTGGGAGCAGGTATTGATTGTTACGTCATTGGTTTGGGCGAGAAAATTACGTCGTTTTCTCAAAAATTGATGACGTTACTCTCACATACAAGTGACGTAACAATCAATACCTGCTCCCAAGAGCAGATAACTCTGCAATACGCAAAGACGGAATAACCTACTCTAAAAGCACTGGCAATGTGTATTTTTCTGACTTTTTATTACAAGTGAACCCCTGTGACTTGTCAAACAGATAGATATACGCGTCCAGTTATGAAGTACTACATGAACATAGTATCAGAAGAAATAATCTAATGAGTACACGTGTACTTCGATTGGAAGTATGTAATTGATATTTTATAACACCAGCAGCCATTTTTCATGACTTTCGAATAACTCTTCCACATTCAATAGTCGCAGGGAATGCAAAAGGATCAGCAAATATAAAAAATGAATTTGTAGCTCAAGAGCATAACTCGGATACTCCATCGAAATATATACAATTCAATTTCAGAATTTTGTATACAATTTTCTTTGGATATGATCAGATAGGTTTGTTTACCGACTGTCTTTCCATGTTCCATGTTGCAGAAGTCCAAGATGACAGTGAGAAACATATTCTTACAGAAAGCAACTTGACTGTACGAGTTTGATAAATATCATTAAAAAGTTGTATAATTTGTTATACAAACCGGATAAAGTATTAATAACGTTAAGCGTGTTGTTTATTGTGTACATGTACTGTATTGTTTAATTTGTTTAATAGGTAACGATGTATAATAGACTCCATAAGATATATTGAAATGAAACCCTGTATTATCTACTCACGTCATCAGACAATTAGTTTTAATTCTTGACACTACAAGCTGGGTTCAAACCAATAACCTTCAGTATATAAAGAATTGAAACTGTCCAAAATGGCATGATGACGTTAAAAGGTCTTTTTTTTCTCTCCATAAAATCGTTAATATCATAAAACCTTATAACCTGGCTATATAATATTGTCACCACATGTCATATGGGCGGATTGGTCGAGTGGTTAGCACTTCGGCCTTCCACGCAGGCGGCCGGGGTTCGATCCTCGAAGTCGTCGTACACATGGATATATTCAGAGAAAGTGTTTTTCTCCTGCCCACACAACTCCAACAAAACCCAGGAGGAGTATAAATTGGTCTGGAGTGGATGATGCGATATCTGTGTTGTAGCATTCAAGTGAGGTGGCACAATAAATGATGCCGTTGGAAGTACGGTCCCACTACAAACACAACACATTACAGCTCCAACACACACACAGGCATACACACATGGGGAGATATTAGCAAGGTGGCATAGGACTAGTAGTTAGCGCCTGATAATGCAGCTCCTGCGAATTCCTCAACATTGTATTGATTAATGTATATGCTAATTGTATTCATTGCATAACTATGTACCGTAAAGCGCTTTAGAGTGGCTTATGTTAGCTAGATAGGGCGCTATATCAAATGCTGTTATATTATAGACAAACATAAATCATCACGTTTTAACGGCAGGATCATGTATTTGAAACGGGTTGGAGGAAGCTAAGAGAGATAAAATTTGTAAAATAAATTTGTACAATAAAACGCTTACATGTACATGTACGAATAGAAAACTACACATGTGCATTAAAAACGCGATAGCATAATGTGGTTAAAAAACTACATTACCCAACATAATATGTATCAGATTTTTTGTCGTCTATTCAACTACTTGTAGCTAGATTACGTAGAGGAATAAGATAACAGAAAACAACAGAAAGGTATCCTCCGTCTAGAGATTACAAGAAAACGTCACTCCAAAACGAATTACCTATTAATTAAACAAGCATAGCTAAAAACATGACATAGTTGTAGTTTGTTAAAGTGTTTGTAAATACTTGTGGAGACACGCATGCAAAGGTTCATTTTACTATTTGAACAAACAAGTTCGGACAGTATACTGCTAACAATTTGGAACTATTACTTAGGTCTTTCTATATTCCATTTCACCCATTTCGAAATTAGGATTCAGAAAGTGTAGTTTGTGTTTTGCTAACATTGTATTTACATTTCGTTAAAATGGTAACATACACCTCTATTGTAACGATTGTTGTTGAGATGTCTTTACAATGTTGTCAAAACTTTTGTCCGATGTTATTGTTTTTTTTTAAAACAATTAAATGTTTAAATTAAAGCGAATATGATTGATCTTGTCGTTGCCCAATTAAGTACGATTTTTTAAAAAGAAATTATAATGAAAAGGTTGTTTTTTTAAACAACGTCCGTCTCATATTCCGGTTTTGAAATTAATCTGTCCTGTTATTGTTTTGCAAATCTTGCATTTGTATTTCGTTAAAAGAGTAGCACACACCTCTACTGTCGCTAGTATTGTTGATGAGAGTTGTTTACAATGTTGTCAATACTTGTGTCCGATTTTATTGCTTATTCAAAAGTATTTAAATGTTTGAATTAAAGCAATTATGATTGATGTAGTCGGGACCCAATGTAGTACATTTTTTAAAATCTAAAACACCAATTTCGTGAAGCAAAATAAACGTTAATTTGTTACAAAACATCATCTGTCGTATATTCGGGTTTGAAAACGATTTTTCCTCAACTTTTCTCCAATATTCTTTGCAGTATAATACAGTGGCGGATCCAGAGACCTATCGGGGGGAGGGGGTCCAAATTTCCGGGGGGGTCCATATTGGAAAAAAATGAGGAAAATGGTAAAAATATATGATTTTTAAGGAAATTCTCAGGGTGTGGGGGTTTCCTGAAGCCCAAAAAACCCCTCTGGATCCGCCACTGTAATATAATGATGTGCACTATATCAACATTGATAATAAGTAAATGTTTTTCAACGATATGTTTCCTGGTCAAATCCATTTCTTAGCCATGTACGTAATGATTAAATCCACACCCGATATAAAAAGTAAATATTTTCATTTATTCTTTTGAAGACAAATACATAATACGATTTATAAATAATTGTGTTAGAATGGTACTTGTAGAGAACACGTTTTAATAACATGACATAAATGGACATCATTATAAAGATAATTATAAGGTGACTGGATTAGCGAGGTACGGTCAAACAGACTGCTCCCTCTGTACAGTATACACGGAATATCATTGTGATGAAAACAATCAGAACAGATCACTACTTAAAGTGTAAAACAAAACATGAACCATTTACAAATAGCACTACCGAAGATCATACATCAATATACATTGTACATCGTATATGACAGTATAAAATAAGTCAGGGTCATCCTTCTCGTACAGTACAAGCCTGACATAGCAAACCAGATAAACTAAAGCTTGTGTTTAATCTTCAGTATACGGACAAATGAAGATAACAAAACCTACTATTTCAGACAACGTTTACCTGGGCGAGAATGAATATTTGTATTTATGATGACGTCATATAGCTATGGTGACGTAAAACCTTATCAATTACGGTTGTGGGGCTTCTCTGTTGATCTTGTTTCCGCCAAAAATGTTTAATCAATTTATATTGACGATGTCAAGCAATGTAAACATTCACTTTATTATATGAGATTGAAATGGTCCCTTACTTCTGGCATTACCTACAGGAATATGGTGAAGGGATATTCGGTAAGGCAGTAACCTGTAGCAAATTCAATGCAGGGATTAATCCTCTATATGTTTGCAAGAGAACAAAATGTAATATCTTTACATAGATATGAAGGAAGATGAATCGATATGATTCCTCATTCAAATTCAATATAAACTCCAATATCATCAATTTATTTTCCGAAACTAACGTTGTACTTACACCATGCATGGTGTCCTTGTATTTGGTTTCGTTACTCGGCCAAATTTTCCTTGTGGTCATACTTAATTAATGAAAAATCAAACCTACCTGATTACTGATGCAATATTCACTGTGACCATTTTTCTTTAAACTGCTTTTCGTTTTAATATCAATAACACATTCTATAAAAACAAAAGATGAAAATCAACACAATAATAAGTTTTGAAAACATAGTTGATTTTTTTTTTTTTTTTGCATCTTGAAGAATGAATTCTGTTTTAACCATTCACTTAAAAACGATATATGTCAGAACAAAATCACCATTCAATACACATGTAGACTTTTATGAATAAACAAAATACCTGACAATGTATCAAAAGCAACAACAACGTCCAACATGGTATCATCCCATGTAAAGTCGAACCAGGGTTAGTTTTCTTTTTCAGACATCAAGATAAAACACTGTAGATGTCTTTCTAAACTTGAACAATGCACTATATACATTTGGTTAAACTTTACAAATCAAAACAACGTTTTAAAATGATATGAGTAAATTTACTATCTATGAAAGACTAACATCACAACGGCTCCTTTAAATATAACAAGTATTTCGATAACAAATTCTATAACATCCCTCAATTTGCAGAATGACATTTCATAAGTTATAAAGTTAATTTTGTTTTCCTTAATCAGATTTTCTTTCGGGTTGCATTGGATTTCAGTGGAATCAGGTACAATTTTCAAGCTGACTTTCATTAAAAAAAATGCCTGGCATTTGATATTATATGACCTTAACTTGTAATGAAGCGGAATAACATAATAGCATGCATCATTGTCTACAGCTAAATATTGCACATTGGGAAATTTCTGAAATCGTTTTTCTATAACTAGATCTACTACAAAGTTTAAAACAAAAATCATTATGTATGAAATTCATATATGTATGTCAAACATCCATTACGAAAATTCTTACAAATATCACCTACTTGGCTATCCGCAACTACATTTCTCACAAATTCGCTAATCCTATTACCATTTCTTACCTTGCAAAGTCGACCATTCGTACTACCTTTCCTACAAAGTCAAAACCTCAACATAACCATATATATATAACAATGATATAGGGTATGACCAGTGTCTTCTAACCCATTCATCCCTGAAATGTCAAAATGAACTATTTCAACCTTTGAATTGGAAGAGCTCACATGTGTCTTAGTGGTGAATGAGTTAACACCACATCAACCAATAGTATGACTTCAATAACCAGGGCAAAGTCAAAATGAAAAGTAGGCTGGGTGGCAGTTATGTTAACTTATGCATTTATAACCCGCAATTTTGGATTTGATTTATGTTTAAGTTATACTCCACTACAAATTCTTTCATTTATCTGAAACCAGAATGACTGGATTTCGATGAAAACGTGCCGCGTCTTGCAAATACTTAATAATTTCGGTGTTAGTTTAGCTGTGGGACAGGTTTGCTTTTGTACGTTATGAAAATCCTTGGCCGAAATACTTCAAGTGACAAACCAAGACATAATTAAGATTGATCAGATATTTTTTTCTTTTATAGTTGGAGAAAATGCTTATCCTTATGAGGCAGGATATATCCGAAACAATGTCACAAGTTTTATTTTCAATTTTCAGAAGCCTATTGAGTATTTCATTGATACCTGGCAAAAATACATCAATAAGCAACCTTGATGATTCATTCATTGTGTATCTATAATAAATCGCTCACCCTGTTTGACAGAAGCAGTGACAAAACAGCACATGTAAATAGCATAAATACAAAATAATTCTTTATAAACGCGGCAAACCTGTCGAAACACAGACGTTTATGTATCATCTTTCCGAGGTATCTGATCGAGTATTCAAGATTTTTCTTTGACAAAAAACACTTATAATTGATAATCTTGTAACATATCACCATTTATTATGACGCGTTAAAGTACCTTATAAACAAAGGGAACGGTAATATATACTTTAACGAACTTCATCGTAATATATATTTTTACAAGAAAGCAATATTTGCAATAATATTTCCTTAAATTAAGGAACATTCGTGAAACAGCGACCGAACTAAACATGTAAATTGATTCCGACAATGCATAAGTGGCATTGACCTTCACCCAAAGGTATTATCAGCACACGTTAAAATCACTAATAAAATCAGCCATACACAAGATTTCACTGAAGTATATGACATTTGTAAAGAATTTTAGGTGGATTTCTTATCAGACTCTCGTTATACAATCTACTGTATAACTGTTTATTGTGCTGGAAGCTGTATACCAGGTAAATTTTTTGTAGTTTTCGAGGGAAAATGAAAACCTGCCAGTTCAACAATTCTGCTTAAATTCTATTTATTTAAAACATCATACTTCAAATTAAAAATTGCATGAATCACTTGTTTTGTCTTCTGTATGCACAAAAATTCATTCTAGTATACAGCAAAATATTTACAAGATCTTCAGCTAATAACCTTTGTCTTTTAAACTATATTTACGAGAGCCGTCATATTTTACCTAGTTGTTTTCTAAGATTTATCGAAAGTCTAATAATTACCAAATGATAATGTTACCACGTCGCCAACATCACAAACACAACATCAAGAATTCATTCTAATATTTCATTTTCATTAACATTTAATTTCAAAATGTGGACTTGCAAAAATGAAAAGAAATATATGGATGACCAAGCAGTAACAGTTACACGTAGAATACAAACAGCAAATATGCCTTTCGCAAGAATCTTACAATTACTCATGTAACATTCGCGTTAGCTCAGTAAACATATCTGTACGAGGTTCTGAAATGGAGATATTTGGTTTGGTACTTATTCAAAATTGATCGCATCTTAGTATTCCAACAGTAGATAGAGAAACCTATACTACAGAAGCACATTTTGCATGACCTACGGTCCTCAGAACCATTCCACCCGCATAACGGTTTATACCAATGAACCAACTTGTAAAGATGCTTCATACATGTCTACATGTCTTTCAGGATCCGCTTTGAATCCGGATTGTGTCCCTGTGCGACGATGCTGTGGTAATTATTGTGTTTATACCTGGGATTAAGTAAGTATGAATATCACAGCGTACTATAACTCAATACATACCATGTATAAAACATGTATAATGGGACATGATTCAGTCGTGGCAATAGTCCTGTCCCTACTGAGAGTAAAGTCTGGTTAGTTTGATATTTGTCTTGATGTTATGTTGCATAAAGGCTTATGTCTCATACACATGATTCCAGGTAAGTGTTGATTGCTCAAATACAGGACTACCAAAGAACACAGTCATTCTATTTTATAATATTTTATTCTAGTGGCTGACCATGATAATTCTTAAAAACAAAACTACTAATTTACAGTGAACAGAGTTTGATATGACACGTGATGTTGGTGACAGATCAGGAGAAAGCAGACAAGCAGGACTATCAACAGTCAACTTCGTTAGCTCGAGATGACAATTGAAGCAGATGACGGACCTTGATAATGCCGAGATGTAGGACTTCAAAACTACAATCAATCTAGTTCGCAATGACACGTAATGCCAATGATGAACCCTCATATGGCCTACATGGAGGACGACCAACGCACAGTCAACACAGCTAGCTTGTGATGTCATTTGATGTTATATGCTTCATCATTGCTTCATCTTGTCGTGACACGTGATTATATTATGAACAGATATATGAGAATGCTTATATACGAGATAACTAAGGTACACATCCAATGCACCTCAAGATGAAACCTAATTCTCGGCCTATCATAAGCTGGATTTGATTCCTGCCCTACTTATGATGCTAGCGACAAGATTCTTGCCCACCCTGTGATGCTAGTGACAAGATTCCTGTCCACGTACCTTGTGATGCTAGTAGCAAGATTTCTGCCCACCTTGTGATGCTAGTGACAAACAATGGCAATGCTTGCATGCACAAAAAACAAAGTACAGTCAATCCAGGATGAGATAGGATGCCAACGACAGATCACCGGAATGCCTTAATTTAAGGTGTTATGTTTCAATCACTATCATAGTGAGGGAGATTTCTACAAGTTTGTCTACCATGTGACAGTTAGCAACGACATACACGAACACTAGCTCACATTTACAAATGTATATAGTTAACATACGAAACATATCATGTATATGAAACAAAAAATACTGTATCTGCTATTTACGATAAAAAAACATGAAATAAAAATGAAGCACATACTGGCACAGATTCAAGGTATTGTACAGTAAAGGAAGCTCAGTAGAAGCCTGACACAACCTGAAGAGATCTTAATAAATTACAGGAGAAGTTCAGCAGTATATTGGTACAGTAAATATAATTCAACAGGACCTGGCAAGGACACACCAGGACGTCACTGAAACCTTGCTCAAATACGGAATGCCCTCGAAGGACATACTTATTCTTCCTAGCTGCTTAATGGAGGAGGCAATCTCAACGGCAAACAGTAGATAGTATTTAATATCACTTCTCACATGTCAGATGAACACATGATATTAACCGAAACATGACATTTAAAGAAACAGAAAATTGAAAAAAAAAAATGGTTCTTTGTAGGGAAAAGTTTTGATGGGTTCTAATGAGCTTCCTTACACTTGTTAAAACCGGTTAAATCCACTTCTTACAGAAATGGTTGGTACATAATAATAACGATTGACTTTTTTCTAGTACATACTGACAAATATTATGCACAACAACGAATATATGTTGAATGTTGACATGGCTGAGATATGGTACAAGTTCATGGAGAAAATGGTCATCACATACCGGATCAGTATTCATATTGTATAGGATAAAACTGTCTATAACAACCACATGTAGGGCCATCTGTCTATTATGACCACCTTTTCGCCACATCACATGTAGGGTCACCTGTCTATTACGACCACATTTGAGTCACCTATCTGTTGCTACCACATCTTCATGTCAATTGTTTAAAGTCTGTTTTACCCATTTCCAGTCCGTTCACAAAATAAGGCTCTAGCGGCCATCACTAGTCCTTGGTAGCCATTATAATGCCACAATTGTGCTACAGTAGCCATCACTTGTCCCTTGCAGCCATTTTTATGCCACAATCTTGCTACAGTGGTCATCGCTTGTCATTCGCAGCCATTGTGATGCCACTTGCTCGCTACAGTGGTCATCTCCATTACGTGTAGACTTGTGTGGTTGTCAACTTTCTGAGCATTCTCAATCTTGTAACAGTACATTTTGTGTCTACATTTACGTAAGTTCTTTCAAAAATGGTCATATAGTGTCCATGTTCATAGCTGTCTCTAGTACCAATCTTCTAACAAGCAGTTTATATGTACATGTCACTGTATCTCCTCTACATAGACATCACCTGTCCATCAGGATCACACTGAGACCCTTCACTGCATATATGCATATATCATCATACATCAGATCAACATTCATGACATACACATTTTGATGACTTTAATTTATTCCATGTGGGACTCTTTGGTTTGTATACTTCAGATTCCAACACTCTCCGCTCCAAAGAGATACAATCGGATATCCTGAGGCTACAAGGGTATGGGCTGTGGACCAACCTCCGGTCTGTAGACTGCCTAAGCTTTATTAATTATGTATATGTATGTCACCGAGTACATGCGTTTAGCCAACAATCCTCCTTCAACTGCCAGGATCACAGACCAGTCGTAGTCTTTGATTCTCATTTACAACATGTCACAGAGTCTCCTGTGAAATTTTAAGCACGTATATCATTCTGTATAGCAAAGCTACAAAACAAATTACTTTTGTTTGCGACCCAACTTTCGTCGCAGCGCCTACATTAACAAAAGTCAACATAGAATGATTTTTACAATTCAGTAAACAAGTTATTTTTAAATGCTTTCTATACACATGTATCACAATTTTAGCTCCATTAAGTATAAATTAACAATAGCTATCCTGCAGGGAATGAATACAATCTCATCCACAATAGATGTCCACCATTGTATTCCTTGTCCACCTTTAATGCATTCTAGTCCGCAGTGAATGCATGTTCCGCAGTGAATATTATTTTCGTTTATTCCAATCCCTATTGTGAATTTCCCATGGTATATCTCCTCTCCATGGCTTGTTATACTCTTCTTTTGGTTTTTCTGTAAATGAAAAATTGAATTAAGAAATATGTATAAAGAAATAGAGATTTTGATCATGTCTTTTGAAATAAGAACTTATGATTCTGTGTTTTGTTTCGACGTTTAATACCTGTCTTTTAATGTTTCTATCTATTTTGGTCCACGAATACAAAACATACTTGTAAAGCTGTTTCATGACAAATGGTTTATTCCGAAGACCACAGAACCAATTAAAAAAAACATGTTATAAAATATTTCAAATTAAATAAAGGACTTTGCAGAAGCCTAACATGTTTGTAAGTTTAGGTCTAACTCTTATATAATTTCTTGCATTGCAGGTATCTTTATATATCAATTACTTTGTAATCTGACAACAGATATTTTGTGATATATACATATAGGATCAGAATAAAGCAATTGCTTACAAATTAACATAGCAGGTAAATATAATCACTTTAAAAAGCAGTTACAAGGAAAAGCATATCAAGCAAGTCTGTTATAATAATAGATGCATAAAAACCAGGAATATCAAAACATTCTGTTTGTACTTGAAGGGAACATATGATAAGATAATTGCCATTTGATTGAATTTTTGGTCATGTTTCAATTGATAAATTAAGATATACAAAATGAAATTAATGGATAACGGTGAGGGCTTATATATATCAATTAACATCATATAGATGGCTTATATATATCAATTAACATATTATAGAGGGCTTATATATATCAATTAACATAATATAGAGGGCTTATATATATCAATTAACATTATTTAGACTTTTTTTGTTTAACAACAGTTATGAAACAATTTATTTCAAATTATATTAATCACTCTTGCTGGCCTAGATGTAAGTGTGGTGGGGTCTTAATGTGGGAGGACAATGGAGTACCCGGTGATAACCCACGTGGTCGGGCAGGTGACCCAATATCTTTTCACGTCCAATCAGGGGATCAAACCTTGGCTGCATTGGTGATCATGAAAGGCCAGTGCGTTATCCATTGCGCCACCCGACTAACTTATCAATTAAATGCTGTTGGGCTTTGTAATGTTCATCTATTAAGAAAAACCCTCTTGATTTGATTAGATTAAAAATTAAAAAAAAAGTAGTTTTCTAGTGGTTGTGATTGCTGCTTGCTGATGGAAACCTTTTCTTTGTTCCATGTTTTGACCAAGTTTTCTCAATTGTGAGTCTGACATATGGTTTTGTTGACAGTTGGGGTTTTGTGGGGGTTTTGTTTGTTTAATAAATCATTTTAGAGGATATTAACAATCTTGGTATACAAATTCAAGGAAAAGACAGGTTAGCGTTGGTTATAACATAATATTATGTAAAATTAAGTCTATTTTCTTTAGATAAGCAAATATATAAGTATTACAAAAAATTGTAATAGTGTCAAGATGTTAAATACAAAATCTCTTCACAAACCATTTCCATTTTTTTTATATTTATGTTGTAAAACCTAAGGCAAATTTGTATTCAAAGACCACCTATAAAAATCCATAAACAGATCTTTTAACACAGGTGGTCCTACGAAGGAGGTGGCTGCCTTAGCAGGTTTGACTGTGTAAAAGAACAGAATGTGAGAGTAGATAATTGTATTAGGCCAAAACTAAATTTTATGCTTCAGTTAAAATCACTGAAAAAAACAGGGTAGGTCGGTCAGGATTTTTTTTTAAATATTTTTTTGGAGGGGAGCTAATTTAAGAAAACACAAAAAACACCCATCACAGGTCTTTTAAATAATAATTTGGGATTTAAATTTTGTTTTGATACATGCCTATGCAGTAGAGAGGGTATAAATATAGTTGCCTCGTTTGTTCATCCATCAATTTGTTTGCATCCGATTGATCAGTTATCCCAACACTGGATGGATTGCATTTGAGCAAGATAAAATTGTTAGGGTCGGAGGTAAAAACTAGGGTAGATCGGGGTACCTAAAACATACATTTTCATTTTGGCCTGATCAAACGTAATGAAGTTATGGAATTTTATGACTTATTCTGTTGTTTCTTCAATTAGTTATAACCAAGTTGGAAATAAGATTTTAAGAATATAGTCAACATGTCTGTTATGGTGAAAGCATGTCTTTTAGAAATTACAGTGGATTAGCATATATCTATAAATACATTTTAAGCAAAAACGTATTTTGCCTATCAACGGTGAAAAAACACCATGCAACGATACATTTCTAATATACTTCATTTAAAGAGACAACCAAAAGAGTTGTCTGTCACAATGCTGTTAGCATGATAAATTTCCACTCCAAATAGAGGCTTTAGGAAATAGCTATTTATAGACAAACTATTAAATGTTATTAAATCTGTGGTTAACATATGAAAGGTCCAATTAATGTAAATATGAAGCATTGATTAAATGCAAAAATTAAAAAAATAATGAAAATGTGCAAATAGTAACCTCATTGTAACTAGTGATGACATGCATCATTCCAACCCGTCTGAAATACAACAGCATCACATCATATCAGAGATATTCTTGTTAACTTGTAATGTTTTTGTGATTTTAATATTTTTTCTATTACAAATAAATCGGATAAATAATACTCAGCAAAATATTTCATATTCTGTAATCATATCGGGAAACTTTCGAGAAGTCAATATCTGCCCTATGCCAATAAAGTATATGTTTGACTAGTGTTAATTTCGCCCTTCACATGTAATTACTATATATATTGTATGTTGTGTACTTATATTCGCTCTCATGATTAATTCGCCCTCCTTGGAGAGGGCAAAAAAGGCAAAAGTTAACTTGCGACGAAAATTTCCCTGTTTTCATTATCCCCTCCATTTATCCTTAACAGTGTTTCTAATAATATATAATAGGAATATTTTATGGATTTGTTTTCTAATTTCGATTTAACTTCCATCTTGGCAATCACGATAAGATGTTTCCATATACATGGTCACAGTTAATTATGCTCGACATTAATTTAGTATTTCCTTATTCTGTTGTCTTAAAAACTGCAAAAATCATTTTGCACTTTGAATGGTAGTTGTACAGAAGGCAAATAAACACTGAATAATTCGTGAAAAATGTTGTAAAATTTTAAAATTCAATTAAAATAGTCTTATTAAAGTCTTTTTCAAAACGTATAACCATTAATATTTTCCATTCTGGCTAATTCCTTAGCTAAATGCCTGACAATTAGTATATCAAGTAGCTATTCACTGGATAGAAAGAGACACATCATAAAAAAAATAAAAAATACCAATTGATTTAAGTTTAAACTCTATAACTTCCATGCAATGACAAATCAAACAACTAGCAAAGCTTGTAGGTATGTATCACAGTGCAAGTACTTAGCATTCAAACCATTCTTTAACTAAAACAGTAAGCTGTAATCAATCTTCAACAAAAAGGGTAAGCCATCGAGATTGGTTTCAAACATGCCTATATGTACATAACTATCAGTACTTACATTTCACCTGTTATTATACTTTTGAACAAAATTGTGAAGAGATATATAAATATTTACAGTAGAAAAAGAAAATATCCATAATAGCAAATCATATAACTGTATTTTCATGGGCAATTTTTTTACTTTAATAATTTACTTGGTAAGGTGAATCGTTGAATTTAACATGGCACCAAGATTTTATATCAAGGACAAACTAGAGTCCTTACAATATTGTAATTAAAAATCCTATACTGCATGAAAATTGTATATTTCCACAAAATGCAACAACAAATCACCAAAAAAAGGTAAATTAACTTGTTAAAAAATAATTTGTCTATTTGTATTTCTGACATAAATTTTGAGATTTGAAATAGAGCAGTTACCAGGGATTTATATTATTATAGAAAAATCTTGAATCTGTTTCACTATCCTTAACTATGCGGAAATTCTATAAAATTTTAAGGGCATTTTTTTTCAACTTGATGAACATATAAATTAAAAGAAAACAAATTCTGTTAGTAAAATTATAATTTCAAGAAATGGTGATTGTTTTTCAAAATTAATTAAAAATATTAAAATTATGCTTACAATATTTTTCAAATATGAATCAATTCTCTTTATAAAATAACACCTATTTACATGTGAAAATTAATGAATTTTATGCCCTCAACTTTATGATTAGTTAGTATACAAGGGCTGTTACCAGTTAGATGTGGTTGCATAGTTTTAATTGTGACCCAAATAATCTAACTGCTCCTTACAAATCAACTGATTTTACTCAAAGACTTGTCCAGACAAAAATAAGCAAGAATTATCTTTTAAATTAATGTACAGTGGAAAAAAGGTTTTTTTTTATCAGTTGCAAAGAGAGGAAAATTGATCAATTACATTTATATTATATTTCCTCAACTTTTCCCGGAACAATTTGACAAATGAATCAATAAGTGTAAGGCTTGAAAAGATTCTGTTTGACTTTTTGTGTTCACTCTCAAAAAACCAAGCAACAGGTTAACAGGAAAAAATAAAATGAACTATCTGTAATACTTACGGAGGCTGTGTTGACATTGAGAGCCGAGAAATCCCACGGCACATTTACACGACCCCGACATTATGTCACAAGTACTTCCGTTATCACAGTCACAGAAATATTCACAGTTGGGACCATACTTCCCCTTCTTACATACTGCAAAAACAATATTCAAGTTTGAAGTTGTAAAAAATCAAATGAAATAATTAAGATTTTTTTTACAAAAGGGCAATAACTCTTGAAAAGAAATTTGAAACCAAAATCAATTGGGCAACTTAATCATGTACTGGCCATACCAAAAACATTTTATTGACATGGCTCATTAGTTTATGAGGAGTTGTCTAGATAAGATTAAACCACAGACAGATGGGTAGACAAACAGACCTAAGTATCAACAACAAGGAACTTTAAAAAAGAGTTCTCCTATAGATCCCTGTCCCACTGTACTGCCGTTTTTCCTATACACAATAACCTCCCCTTAACTTTCGTTTGGATATAGCTATAGCACATTTGAGCTTGTAGCCTTGTGTTGTCCAGGTAGCTCAATCAGTTTTAACGATAGTATAACTATCTAAAATTCGGGTTCAAATCCTACGATCAGAATACATTTGATGATTACATTTTGTTCAAATAGGATTTACTAAAGCTAATTGTCATGCCGAAAAAATAGTAAGTTTTTGAATACATAGATACATTTTTTTGGCAGTGGTGCAGGGATCCTTAATTACACAAGTGGTTACATAATCAGTTCTGACTGTACCTACCATTAGCACAGTTAGGGAGGGACAGTCCTGCTGGACAATAACATGCCCCCGTCTTGTGGTCACATGACCCCCGTTCACAGTCACAGATCTGCTGACAATGGAGGCCGTATCTTCCCTTGGGACAAACTGTCACAAAACAAAAATACAAGTTATTTGAAACAGGAGACACTGCCTAAATGAGATGCCCCATAACATGCAAGGGTATGCTTTTGTAACAGGAAAGAGAGTAGTGTGCTTCCACTGCCTGGGGATTGAACCCACCATCCAAGACTTCCTAGTTTGACATTCTACCACAGTCTGAGCTAAAAGGAAATTCCCCTTTAGCGTGAAGCTAGAATGCGACTGTAAACATATGAAAATTTAAAATCTGCAACACTTTTATTAACCATGTAATCTTAATGCCTGATGTTCATGTGGGTCGCCAATACTAAACGAGTCAAATTTTAATGCTTAATTGTTTCAAAATGTTAAGCTACATTTTAATTCAAAACTTTTATTCTAATTGAGTCATTTCTGATGCTAATGAGTCAAACTTCTGCTGAAAACTGAGTCAAAACTCTTATTTTAACTGAGAGAAGTTTCTGGTGCTACAAATGTAATTAATTTATGCAAATTGAGTCAACAGTAATGAATATGAATAAAGATTAATTTCTTGTGTCAATTTTATCAAAATTCTTATTCTAGTGGTGTCAAGATTCTCATGCTAATTGTGTTAAGATTCGGATGTTGATTGAATCAAACTTCTGATGTAAATTAAATAAAGCTTCTGACACTTATCGAGTCAAGCTTCTCATGTTAATTGAGTCAATTTTCTGAACGTAACTGAGTCAAACTTCTGACACTAGCTGAGTCAAACTCCTGCTAATTAGCAAACTTAAATTAAAACACTTTATTGAATGACCTTACATACTTGCCAACCTGTTGAACATTTCCATGGGGGTGATTCCATATGCTCAAAATTAAAAACATAAAGTGTGTGTACATGTACCCCCTAGAGACAAAGTAAACTTGTACAGTGGTATATTTGGAGTTATTTTTTCAGATGAAGACATTAGATCTTACAATACAGCTAATTCACTGGTTGGAAATTTTAATTTTAACGGTCCAAAATCAGGAGTCTGCCTCCTTAATTGGGAGAGTTGGCAAGTATGACCTCATGGCTAAATGTAAATACCCATTGTAGCATTCCTAACCATGAATCATCTCCTTACAACATAATCATCTCACCTGCTTCACACCTGTCTCCAAAGAAGCCTAGGCGACACCTACACTGCCCTGTTTGAGGGTTACATGTGGCCCCGTTCACACAGTCGCACCGCTCCCGACAGTAAGGGCCGTGTGTTCCCTCTGGGCATGCTGGGTAAATAGATTGACATATCTCAGTGTTAAACATCAGCATGGTGCTAGCAAAATACTGTTTAAAATACTTTATCTGTTTTCACAAAACATCTAATTACTTCACTTAACAAAAAGTCAATGTATGTACATCTATTAGGATTGAATATATAACGAGGGTGAGAAAATGTTGGAAAAATTATTAATAAAGGCCGCTTGCAGCCTGAGTTGATTATTTTTCAAACATTTTTTTAATTCAGAGTTATATTGTCTACCATTATATACCAATATATGGGTTGGTGGGTGGATATTGAAGGCTTAAAACTTGACAAGTTTAATTATACACCTTTTCTCATTTGAGAATGGACCAGGCATTTTTGGAAACTTCCCATCCTCCCCCAATTTTAGTATGGATCCATCACACAAAAGAAAAATTGTTCTTGAAAATTCCATTACACCACATGTATATATGGTGCTAAGTCCCTCCGAAAAAATATATATCTTTCAGGTACTGTACCCTCATCGACGCTAGTTTTTACTTACAACCATAACAATTTTATCTCACTCGAATGCACTTTAACGTCCAATTTTAATGCGTTGAAAATCGTAATCGTCTTTATGACATCTCTCTATTTCAAAGGCAGGTATCAAAACCAAATTTAAATCCCATATTATTATCTAAAAAAAATAATATATATATAATGAAAAGTGAATACAATTGGTCTGAATAACTTAACATTTGGTGACTTCTGAAATTTCTTGAATTAGCTTGCCCCAAAAAAATGATATAAATAAAAAAAATATGAAATAAAAACAAATCCCGACCAACCTTCCCTATTTTTTTCAGTCATGTTACTTGAAACCTACATATTTTTTTTTTGTCTAACATGGGTTCATCTGCAACATGTATCGAGTACATAGAAAACACTATAGTACCTAATTCACAACTTGGGCCGTAGAAGCCCTCGGTACAGGAACAGCACCCCGTCACCGGATCACAAGGAGCTCGGTTTTGACAATTACAGGAATGTCTACAATCAGGGCCAAATCTGCCCACGGGACATGCATTGTTGCAGCTAGGCCCTGTGTAGCCGAGGTGGCAGTGACAGGTCCCTGTGATGTGGTCACATGACCCATGGTCGCTACAGTTACACTTCTGTGCACAGTTGTAACCAAAGAAACCTTCTCTGCATTCTGAAAAAATAAATTGATACATGGTTATTTTAAATGGCAACATATATCTTAAACGTTTAATATGAATTATATATCATCACAATAACATTTATATACGAACATAATAGTTGGGGACTTTTCTGCTACCGGTGTACATGTTTCTGACTGGTTGAGATCTTAAACATGATTTCATTATTTTGAGACTTCAAGAATTACAATAGCATATATCACAATTTAGCTAATTTAGTTAAGAAAGGTAAAACGAAAGAGTTGTTGACTGAATTTTCGCAGAAAGCATATAATTTGTGGAACTTTATCACAGTTTGAGTCACAAAATCGAGTCTGACTTTGTGGTCCAGGAAAACCTACTATATTTAACTTTCAAAATTAAATCTTATAAAAAACTGCTTCTGCATTGATTCATATGCTCATAACAGCACCACACTTTACCAGTGATAAGCCCATGCTTGGTAATAAGCCCACCCCAATTTTCCTTACTTCCTGTCAACAGTGTGGGTGCCCAGTAATAAGCCCATCCCTTGTTCTTCAAGCTCTTTGGCGTCGGAATAAAGAAGAAGATTTTTCTTCTTGTTGTATGTCTTGTAATACATGATAAGCTAACCAGCAGATAAGGTCAGACAAACCTGTACTGTACATATCTCAACCCATCCTGCAACTCACCGTCCTCACACAGGAAGCCTGTATAACCAGGGTGACATTTACATCTCCCGTGGATACGCCCACATTTTCCACCGTTAAGGCAATGACAGATCTCAGAGCAGTTTGTTCCGTAGCGACCTTCCGGACATTTCTGGGCACATGTCGGACCGAAGTATCCATCCCGACACAGACAAGCCCCTGTGATCACGTGACATGTGGCTCCGTTCTCGCACTGACAGTCACGCTCACAACTAGGTCCGAACTTACCTTCCATACATCCTGTAAGTAAAAACACAAAGGTTAACAGTCTCATATCGATTATGTATTCTGAATTATGTGTAATTTGTTTTTACTGCAAATATCTGACTCGTATCTATATTTAGAATCTGTTCACTTTCATTTTTTGTTTGCTTACCCTCCATTTTGAGAAAGTATCTAAACCATAATTAAGATTGATCAGAACAAGCGATAGACTATAAGTAATTTTTTTTAGAGATTGAAATATCATGGACGGTTAATGTCAAGTGCAGAGTAAAAGTTAAATAAAGTACATGTATCAACATTTTTGTTTTAATACATGATTGCTGTGTAATTTGCCATGAATACAGTTAGGTCCTATATTTTGTATATGCACTCATGCAATGATTAAGTATTGTGACATTATAAGATGATGTCCCAGGCATCTAGATTACATCAAGATGACACAATGGTAAACATACTGTATAGCAGGTGGTTATTTCTGTGGGGATGATATTTTTCGCGTTTTTGCGGCCCAATAGTGTGATCGCAAAAATATGAACCGCAGAATTATGTGACAAGCGTAAAATTGAGCCGTGACAATAAACTTCCTAACCATAACGTCGCCATGAAATAATTAACATGCATGTGGTTGTATCGATTCATTGACATCAAGAGGAATACGAGATGTTTAAACATGGGTTATATCACACATTTTATTGTTCTGTTGATGGTTTGTTTAACAAATTATGCTTACTTCTTGTTGCTAAATATGCTTTGATAAAGCGTATTCATTTGACTATTTGACATTTTATATGCCGAGTGTCCAGTCACTAGCTTAAAAACCACTAAAACTAGAATCACAACAATGTGAGAATCAGCTGTGCGACTTTGAAAAGTATTCAACATGCAAGAGTGTGATTATACTAACTATACAGCAATTGCTAAAAATATGATATATATGTATCGGTGAATTTAATAAACCAACATGGAATCAAAATTTGTTTTTTCCCTTGTTTATGTAACTATTTAAATTAAACACCTCTAAAAAAATCTAAAAAGATACGAAAAGAAAGAACGTTAAAAAAAGGAATGTTGGGATGATAGATAAATAAGAGTACATGGATCTAGGTTGACAAGTAGTCCGGGGATGGTTTCTAAAAACAACAACATCAGCTATACTGTTGTACTTTCATTCATATAAATATAAGGTATATTGTTTTTTGCTCACATAAAAAAGTATTGGAAATTTTGAATTTGAAATATTTTCTAAAACCAAGGGTTAAAGAATTCTTTGGTTAAGAATCAAATTAAAATCACATTTTTTAAAGAAATATGAAATATCTACACATCAAAGCTACAGTATTCTGAAACTGAAGATATAATTATGGACTGTTATATTATATAATAAATTCAAATTGTAAGTGATTTATTAAAATAGCAAATACACATTATATGGTTAAATCTAAACTTTGAAAAAGTATTATCTCCCTTGTTTAGTATTTAGTCCTTGTTCAATGGCAAGCTGTGTCAATTATATCTGCAGAAAGATAGGTGAGTTATAGATTCTCCAAAGGAAACAGTTCACTTACAAATTAATATCTAACACAGAAATACACATTATAAGCAAATCAATAAAATTATCCAAGTACCAAGATTAAAGCAATGGTAAAAAATTAATATTAAAAGAAATAAGTTTCAAGTAACATGAGTGACATACATTATAAAAATAGACATGACATAATTAATTTGAAGTGAAAAAGAGGAATGATTTTATATTACAACAACTATTGTGAAACATCCAGATACCATGCCACATACACACATTCAGAAATCACAATCATGTTTATATTAGGAACAGTTTCAATTAAAGCCACATTGACGTACTGCTTAAAGAACTTGTAACGAGTTTCAATATGATCTTTACAAATTCAGTAAATAGATGAGCTATTATTCAGATAATTTTTCACTGATCTTAACAGATAAAAAAATGTACTTTTCTATTTTGAAACATTGTCTCCCTCTCCCATTTTTCTTAATATTTTAAAACCAATGAAACAATGTTTTAATGTTGCAATCAACGACTGTTTCAAAAAATGTAAAAGATAAATTTTAATGCATTTCTTAATACTTGAAAAAAAATGTAACAATTTATGACTCTGGCCCTTAAGGGCTTTTTCAAAATTTCCCAGGATAATCGCTATATCCTCCCCAACAAATGGTAAGATACCATTTCCTTAAATCCTGGAGAGAAACTGTTCCTAGGACTAACATTGTGACAGAGGTAATTACTATCTTTAGATGACAGCACAGGAAACAATACGATAAACTGTAATATGTATACCTGATATCCATGAAGCTATTTAATGACAAAGGAAATACAGCGATAATTTAGTGTCTTGAGTTTGTGTTTATTTAGATTCCAACAAATTTCATTATATACTGTGAAATCACTAATTTTCGTGGTTTTTATTTTTTTATTTTATTGATTTCATGGGCCACAAAGTAATTACAATTAAGTCTGACATTTACCAATTCTCTGCCGAGTGGGTCTCGTAATCCACAAATTCATGTACCCAAGGAATGGTGTTTTGTCTGGAAACCACGAAAATTTGGACCCCACAAAAATATCTGACTTCACAGTAATATACACAGGGATTGTTGTGTAACAGGCAAGTTTTATCATTCCTTTATAACAAGAGGCCCATGGGCCTTAACGGTCACCTGAGTCTACAGTATTATTTTTTTTGTTGAAATATGTACCAATTTGAGTAAAAAATAGTATAATGTTAACTTAACTTTGTCAGGACCATGAGCTGATCATTCCTAGACCAATTTTAAGTGAGATCGGCCTATTAGAATTTAGTAGCAAAATAGCGGCCATGGCAGCCAAATTGTATTTCTGATTGACCCGAAAAATA